>NW_023601322.1:42772878-42958938 GCF_014898055.3 Talpa occidentalis | reverse complement strand
TTAATAGGGAGGAAAAGCGGCAGGTCCCAGTGAGAACTGGGACACGGAAGATAAACACGACGACTCCAGCAAACTGCCGAAGAAGAAAGTTGCCATAAAAGGAGGACGAGAAGGGAGGGAAGCGCAGTCCCTGCTCCCTCCCGCCCACAAAGTCGGCATCTCCGACCGGCAGAGAGGAGGAAACAACACCGGCTCAAGAAAACGGACACAGCAAGCGGGACTGTGAGTGGAAAGGAACTATTGCAGCCACCACACCCCGTGACGGGAGCTGAGGCGAACCCTGCAGGATCCGCCGCGGAGGTGAGCTCCAGGCGCCATTAAAGAGAGCCCCGCCCAGGAGGAGACCAGCCCAGCACACAGCCCCGGCCGCCGGTAAGCCTGCACGGAAAGTGGCGCGGATCCAGACGGATCGCAGCTGCCCAGGTCCCGCGCCTGCGACCTAGGCTTGCGGGGAGACGGCGGAGGCCTCCCTGAGTGAGCAGCAGGCGCCCAGGCAGGGGAGCGGGATTCAAAAGGCGCCATTCCCGCGCCACGATCTGGGCTACAGCCGCGTCCTGGAACTGAGGGCTTTGGAACTGAGACCCGGGGCACGAAATTAGGGGAGTGGGTTCCCCGACGGTGGGACAAAGGCAGACACAGCCCAAAGCCGTGAGGTGTACCCTACCATCCCCGCTCTGCTCCCTGTCCCCGGGGTGGGAAAATCAGCTCCCCAAGGGCTCTAGGAGAGATCTCTGGCGCCACCTAGCGACTTGACCCCAGGCTACTGAAGGAGCTAGTGGCCAGCTGGGGTTAGCCCCCACCTGGCTCCTTCCGAACAAGTAGTCTGAGCCCACAGGGAGAGCGAGCACCCACAGCCAGGGGCAGACCAGGCGCGCAGAAGAGTGTGCCTGAGACCAGACGCGCAGGGAGTGTGTCCCACATCACCATTTTAGAACAGGGACATTTCTTCAGTAAACTACCTGCAGAAGGCTTCCTCAGGAGCCAGAGGTGAGCGGGGGAGTTCGCCCACGCAACCCCCTCTGGCCTGCAGTCCAAGCCCAGAGGGGAGCAGGAACCCACCGCCGGAGACCAGGCGCACAGGGGAGTGTGTCCCCCACATCGGCATTTTAGAACAGGGACCTTTCTCCATTAAAGGCTGCTTGAAACTGACAGATGACTCCTGGAAGAACCAGAGGGGAACAGAGAAGCCCACCCAAGATGCCGGCCAGTCCCAACAACACAGTGTCCCAACGCATACGGCAATTAGAAAACAAGAGTAGGGAGGAGAAGAACCACACGCAACCTAGCAACTCTCCAGAGAAAAAGCACACCACAAAAAGAAAGCCAGCCCCAGATTGCAAAGACAATAACTTGGAAGAATTTCTGAGCCTTCCAGAAAGAGAATTTAAAATTGCCGTGATTAAAAAACTGACAGAAGTCATAAAGGAAAACAATGATAAGGGAAAAATAATCAACGATCAGAAGAATGCAATTGAGTCCCTAGAGAGGGAAAACAATGGTCAGAAGAAAGAAATTGAGTCCCTAAAGAGGGAAGTAAAAGAAATGCAGGAGATCAAAGAATTAATGGAAGAACTAAAGAATTCTGGGAAAAGCAATGAAAGCAGAATAGATGAAATGGAAGAACGAATAAGTAATCTTGAAGACACAGAAATAAAAAGAACCAAAACAGAAAAGGAAAGAGAAGTACGAAGGAACAAGAACGAAGAAAGACTTCGGGAACTATCTGACTCCATGAGGAAAGGAAATATAAGAGTTATAGGAATACCAGAAGGAGAGGAGAGAGATGTAGGAACAGAGAAAATATTCAAAGAGATAATTGAAGAGAACTTCCCAAATGTGAAGAAGGAGCTGAAAATTGATATACAAGAAGCAAGAAGAACACCAAACTTCCACGACGAAAGGAAAAATACAGCAAGACACATAATAGTAAAGCTCCCAAGAATCCAGGACAAGGAAAAAATAATGAAGCTGGCAAGAGGGAAGAAACAGATAACATTCAAAGGAAAACCAATCAGGCTGACATCAGACTTCTCCGAAGAAACACTACGGGCAAGGAGAGAGTGGAGGGACATAGTCAACAGACTCCAAGAAAACAGATGCCACCAAGAATACTCTATCCCGCAAAGCTCTCCTTCCTCTTTGAAGAAAGAATATGGACCTTCCCAGACAAACAGAAACTCCGGAATTTCATTGCAACTAAACCCCCACTCCAAAAAATACTACAAGGAGTCCTATAAGCAGAACCTCAGAGGGACGAATAACAATGAAAGAAGGCCAAAAAAAAAAAAAAGTATTAAAAGAATAAATAAATAAAATCAAAGGAAAGACAAACACAATGGCAAATACAGATGTTAACATATCAATATTAACTCTAAATGTAAATGGACTAAACTCTTCAATAAAAAGACACAGAGTGGCAGCCTGGATTAAGAAACAAAACCCACCTTTTGCTGTCTCCAGGAAACACATTTAGCTACAAAAGATAAAAATAGGCTCAAAGTTAAAGGATGGAAAACAATCCTACAAGCAAAATGGACCAAAAAAGAAAGCAGGAACAGCTATACTTTATATCAGATAAAACAGATTTCAAACTCAAAAAGATAAAAAGAGACCCAATGGTCACTACATTATGATCAAGGGGACAATACTTCAAGAAGAAATAACACTCATTAACATATACTCACCAAACGAAGGAGCACCAAAATATATCAGACAACTGTTGTCCTCTCTGAAAACAGACATCAGAGAAAACACATACGTAGTGGGAGACTTCAACACACCACTATCAACAATGGATAGATCAACAAGACAAAAAATAAGTAAAGAAACCAAAGCTCTAAATAAGGACCTAGAGCAATTAGGCTTAACAGACATCTATAGAACACTAAACCCCAAAAAACGGAGTACACATTTTTCTCAAGCGCACACGGATCATTCTCCAGGATCGATCACATACTGGGGCACAAGACAAACATCAACAGATACACCAAGATTGAAATCATATCAACCATCTTTTCTGACCATGAAGGCATCAAACTAGAAATAAACCATAAAAAGAAGGCAAGGAACTTTCCTACCTCATGGAGATTAAAAACCACACTACTGGAAGACCATTGGACTAATGAGGAGATCAAGAAGAAATTAAAAAATTTTTTGAATTGAACGACAAGGAGGACACTAATATCCTAAATGTATGGGATGCAGCAAAAGCAGTAATAAGAGGAAAATATATAGCAATAGAAGCTCACATCAAGAAACAAGAAAGAACGCAAAGAAACAACCTCATCTCGAAGCTCAAAGATCTAGAAAAAGAACAACAAAAAACCCCAAAACCAGTAGAAGAAAAGAAATAATAAAAACCAAAGCAGAAATAAATGAAATTGAAATTAAAAAAACAATCCAAAAGATCAATGAAACCAAGAGCTGGTTTTTTTAAAAAATCAATAAAATAGACAAACCCCTAGCCAGGCTCACAAAGGAAAAAGGAGAAAGCACAAATAAACAGGATCATCAATGAAAGAGGAGAAATCACAACGGACACAGCAGAAATCAAAAGAATAATCAGTAACTACTATGAACAGTTATATGGAAACAAGTTTAACAATCTAGAGGAGATGGACAAATTCCTACAACTCTACAATCACCCAAAGCTAGATAAAGAAGAAATAGAACCCTAAACAGACCAATTACAATTAGCAAAATTGAAATGGTAATAAAAAACCTCCCAAAAACAAAAGCCCAGGACCTGATGGATTTACAAATGAATTCTACCAAACATTCAGAGACGAATTAGTGCCTATCCTTCACAAACTCTTCCAAAAAATTGAGAAGGAAGGGACAATACCAAAACACGTTTTATGAAGCCAACATTACACTAATACCAAAACCGAACAAGGACAACACAAAAAAGGAAAACTACAGGCCAATCTCCCTAATGAACACTGATGCAAAAATCCTCAATAAATTTTAGCTATCAGAATCCAACAATGTATCCATAAGATAATTCACCACGACCAAGTTGGATTCATTCCAGGGGCACAAGGATGGTTTAACATCCGAAAATCAATCAACGTTATCCAACACATCAACAAAAAGAAATATAAAAACCATATGATAATATCAATAGATGCTGAGAAAGCTTTCGACAAAGTGCAACACCCATTCATGATAAAAGCCCTTGAAATTCTGGGGATACAAGGAACATACCTCAACATCATAAAGGCCATCTATGACAAGCCAACAGCCAGTATCATTCTCAATGGTGAAAAGCTGAAAGCAATTCCATTAAGATCTGGAACAAGACAAGGATGTCCACTCTCACCATTGCTTTTCAATATAATACTGGAAGTCCTAGCCAGGGCAATAAGACAAGAGAAAGACATCCAAGGAATCCAAATAGGAAAAGAAGAAGTCAAACTATCACTATTTGCAGACGATATGATATTATACATAGAGAACCCCAAAAACTCCACAGAAAAGCTAATTCAAACTCATCAATCAGTTCAGTAAAGTGGCAGGATACAAATCAACACGCAAAAGTCAGTAGCCTTCCTATACACAAACAATAAATCTGAAGAAGAAGAAATCAAAAAGACCATCCCTTTTGTTATTGAAACAAAAAAAATCAAATATTTGGAATAAATCTAACAAAAGAGGTAAAGGACCTATACAAAGAAAACTATAAAACACTGTTAAAAGAAATAGAAGAAGACACAAAGAAATGGAGAGACATCCCCTGCTCATGGATTGGAAGAATAAACATTATTAAAATGGCCATCCTACCGAAAGCAATATACAGATTCAATGCTATTCCAATCAAAATTTCAATGTCATTCTTCAAAGAAATAGAACAATTATTGATGAAATTCATATGGAATCACCAAAAACCCCGAATAGCCAAAGCTCTCCTGAAAAAAAAAGAAGGGAATGGAGGCATCAGACTCCCAGACTTCAAACTATACTACAAAGCCATAATCATCAAAACTGCATGGTATTGGAACAAGAACAGACATACAGACCAATGGAATCGAATAGAAAATCCAGAAATAAACCCACAGATTTATGGTCAACTAATCTTTGACAAAGGAGCAAAGAATATGCATTGGAGCAAAGAAAGTTTGTTCAATAAATGGTGCTGGGAAAACTGGGTCGCTACATGCAAAAGAATGAAGCTTGACCACCACCTCACACCATACACAAAAATCAACTCAAAATGGATTAAAGAACTAGACATAAGACCTGAAACCATAAAATATATAGAAGGAAATATAGGCGAAACACTACGTGATTTGCACATCAAAGACATCTTTACAGACACATCACCCAAAGCAGTGATAGTGAAGGCAAAGATAAACAGCTGGGACTACATCAAATTAAAGAGCTTTTGCACAGCAAAAGAGACAATAACAAAAACAAAGAGAAACCCCACCAACTGGGAGAACATTTTGCACCCAACACTAATGATAAAGGACTGATCACAAAAAATGCAAAGAGCTGATGAGACTCAACAACAACAAAGAAAATAATCCAGTCAAAAAATGGGCAGAAGAGCTTAAAAGAAACTTCTCTGAAGAGGAAATGCAAATGGCCAACAGGCATATGAAAAAATGTTCAACATCACTTGTCATCAGGGAAATGCAAATCAAAACTACCATGAGATACCATCTTACACCAGTGAGAATGGCACATATTAAAAAAACTGGCAACAACAAATGTTGGCGAGGGTGTGGAGAAAAAGGAACTCTTCTGCACTGTTGGTGGGAGTGCAAACTGGTCCAACCACTGTGGAAAGCTGTATGGAGATTTCTGGACCTACTAAACATAGAGCTTCCATATGATCCAGCAATTCCACTCCTAGGTATTTACCCAAAGGACACAGAAACATCAATTCCAAAGAACACCTGCACCCCTATGTTTATAGCAGCACTGTTTACAATAGCTAAGCTTTGGAAACAACCCAAATGCCCAAAATTAGATGACTGGATCAAGAAGATGTGGTACATATATACCATGGAATATTACTCAGCATTCCAAAAAGATAAACACATGCAATTTGCAGCAACATGGATGGCGCTGGAAGGGATCATGCTCAGCGAAATAAGCCAAAAAGAAAAAGAAAAATACCGGATGGTCTCACTCATAGCAGGAATCTAGAAAACTTAAATAAGGGACCAGGAAAATGAATAACTATAAGAAAGTGAAAATCAAAATCAACAAAAAACTATGAACCAGAGACACTTTTAGGGGGGCGGGGGTGGGAGGGGAGGGATTGGGGTCAGAATGGGGGGGCTGCAATTGTATGGGGAATATAACAATAAAATTTATTAAAAAAAAAAAAAAAAAAAAAAAAATGAGTTCATAAGTTCATATTAGCAGAGGCTTTGCCATTTCAACACAAAAACGTTTTGAATCCACTTACACTTGGAACACATATATGTATCATAGGCTACTGTGCAGAGATAAGGGCCATGATAATATCAAACAAGTGATGAGATGATGCATCTCTTAAAGGATAGGTCTCTCCTGTTACAGAGCAGGTTCGGGCACAGGCCTGTGCGTCTAGGCTAACAACAGGTTGCCCTAAAGTTATAAAGTTAGATTTGAATTAGGTTTGGAGAACTGAATGTGGTAAGAGAAATCTCAGGTATTTAATAATGTTGGAAAGAAGTTCAACCCCATTCCATTTTATTTTTCCTGATGGTGGTATTGTTGGTGGTAATAGTGTGCATGTGAATGTGCAAGAAATAAAATGTGTGTTCTGAACCCTAATGTCATACCAAGTTTTTAAAGATTGAGAGAAGTATATCAAAGTGCCAACTCATATGCATATGGTGTAACATGTAAATTGTATGATGAAGAGGAAGGATGAAGGTTATAAGGACTAGTATGGGACATTATGTAATGAACACATTAAAGTGACATGTTTCAAAGTACACTTCTTTTTAAAAAACACCATGTAGACCAAACAAAATATTTGTACCAGCCTAAATCGATCTCCTGGGTTGGTGGCCATTTTGCAATCTGGGCAAAAGTTTAAAGAAAGTAGAGACTTTGGAGTCAAACTGCTTAGGTTGCCATCTTGTTACCCAGTGTAAGTTTGGCAACTTATTTCATATCTGTAAACCTCATTTTCTCATCTTTAAAAAATGAATAATAATAGTACTTACTCAGGATTATTATGTAGACATTGTAGATAATGTAGATAATAATGTAACATATGTTATTATTTATGTATACAATGTTCTTAACAGAATGATTGGCATTGACAAAGCATTTGATAAATGTTAGCAGCGTCCACACACACATGTACACACACAAACGAAGCTATATATAAATGACTAGTTCCTTTAAGTGACATCTGCAGAAACTATACACTTTTATAATAAAATCTTGTGGCACAATCTTTTGAATGCAACTGATATAGCAAATCTTTCTTTCAGGGACGGGACTTGGGTTTTTGACAATGTCCTATGTCCTTTGAAGTAGAAACTGATGAATAGAATAAATAATCAAAGGGTAATAAAATTTTTAAGCAAAAAAAAATTTATGCTATTCCTTTTCTGATTCTTGTTCTCTTCCTATGCATATCACCACAATAATCCTGGTAAAATCAAGATCTGGTCATGTTACTCCTCTGCAGCTTCCCATATGACTCAGTTGCAGTCCTTACCACTATTTGCAAAGCCCTATATAGACTTGTTTCTGTTAAACATATTGAACTTTGTCAATTCTCTCGTCATTTTCTCACATTTGTCACACTGGCCACATTGCTGTTTTTTGTACACCAAGAGCTACCAAGATACACACACACGTGTGAGTGTGTGTGTGTGTATATATATATATATATATATATATATACATGTGTGTGTATATATACATGCACACACATATGTATCTATGTATCACATGGTTAATTTCTTTACTTCCTATAAGGCTTTACTTAGAAGTCACCTTCCCTGGCTACATCATTTAGAAATTTTATTTCCTCCTTACTTTCCTTCCCTGCTTTATTTATTTATTTTCCTTTACTGATTGCTTTAATGTCTTGCTAGAGAAGGTAAATTTCATGAAGGCAGTGGATTTTGTCCATTTTTTCTTTTTTTTTTACTATGTATTCCTGATACCTTTGAATATGTGTGGTTTGTGATAAGCACTCAATAAATTGTTGTTTAATGAATGAATAACTTAATTTATTGCCTTTTTGTTACCTGTTTCAAAATAATGCAGGAACCATGGAAGAGACAGGCCTTGAGGAATAGGGAAGAAAATGCTGACCCACAATTCTAAGCACTGCTTCTAGTTGTGCTACTAGGTAGCTATGTAGTTTGGAGCCAGCTGCTTCCATAAACCTTGATATCCTTATTTGCAGAATAAAGCAGTTAGATGATAACAACTGGTGGTTGCCAGAATCTTTTCCATCTGTGGGGCTATGTGACTCTGATCTAATAAGGAAGATGTTTAGAACAGCAAAGAGCTATGCACTTTTTCAGAAAACCTTTGAGTTTTCTGTGGTAGCCAGAAAACGTGCATTTCTGTGCCTCTCCTTTCAAAGATTTGCACCAATAATCTTGATCTCTGAGGAAGGACCAAAGCCAGATAGTGGTGGAAGAGGTAATTTCTCTGGTGTTGGTCCCCATATAACACACTGGTTTAATAAATTGGCAACTTTTTTTTTTTTACCAACTTGAGTAATGTTGCTGTTATAATACCAAATAATATTTTTTCTAACTCTTTCTACATGTATTGATTGCCATCATAACATCATCATGCAAAGGATGGGTCAGGTTTTCTTAACACCCCCATTCACACAAGATGGAAACAGAGAACCAGATGGTGATTAATTGACATTGTTACAGAGAAAATTTGTAGCAAGTCAAGGCCAGTATCCCATAAGAAGGGTTCTTTTTTGACTAATAGAGTGCTATCAAGAAGTATTAGCAATCTAGCAAAAATCTCGTTCTGAAGTGGTGGTAGGTTGTTTAGAAGCTCATACAGGTATTTCTGCAACTTATGGGCTATCAGAAATGCCACAAAATTTTGTTGGAAGCTTGAAGATTTTCAATGCCATCTGATGTTGAGAGAACAGAGCTTTTTGACTCTGGACTTTGTAGGATAAGTACACTTTCCACACTCTTTGCTCAAAAAATTTGATGATAATCATCCTAAGACATTTTACCAGAGAAGCAATAGCATTATGTCCTCTGAATTTCTTCAAAAAAGGTGACTGTGTGGAGCAAAATGTGCTAAATTATTAAGCAACCCATTATGTTCCTCTATTGATAGCAGAAGTGAGCAATGGCATATATAACTATAGAGATGTAATTATTCAATGCAGAATTTTTAAAGACAAGACTAAAAAGCAACTTTGGATAACCAGGATGGTTTTCACAGCATAGAAAACATATAAATACATTACAAAGACTTAGTTTTCCAGGCTTAATATTTTAGAATACAATTAGTTTCAAGACCTGCTATCTTACTGGGACCTATTTGAATTAAGCCATCCTAGATAGATCTGGCTTCTGGTATGATGGGGCTCAGAGACTAAGGTATAGTATACAGAACTCCAAGATCAAGTATATAGAAACTACAGTGTCTCTTTTCCTGGAATAGTTAGAGAGTGGTTTCTAAATACTGGCTTCTCTAGTGATATATTTTAAATACCATAATTTTGGATAACAAGATCAAATATGTCACACTAAGGAGAAAAGAGGAAATTGAGTGCAGTAAGTATAGTGTATACAGTATCATCTTTTGAGTTTTACTCAGGGGAACTGAATGATGAACTGAGTGTCAAGGGTGTATGCATGATAATTCTGTTTGTAGCTAGAGTCCCAGAATCATGGAAGACTTTCCTGGTAAGGGAGCAGAATAAGCCTTCCTCTTTGCTCCAGCACCCCAAAGAGAAGACAGCTGTTAGAAAGGAGGTTTCTGCTCATGAAGTTCATGTTAATGTTGCCTAGACTAGAAAGCAAGCAGATAAAAGTTATACCAAGCATTAACTGGGTAAAGAAAGTGGTAAGCATACTACTATGAAACAAAGCTTCAGTATAACTCAATAAATACAGAAGAACTTTGAATAATTTCACATACCAAGACTGATCATAGTGAAAAGAAGTAGAATTTGTCATAGGGGAGCATAGCACATAGATATTCAGGATTTCTGGAGTCATTTAGCAGTTCTGGGGTCCCAGCTCAACTAACTGAGACTGTGCTCTTAGTCATACTAAATACATGTGCTTACCTATAAACTCAGAGGACCTGAACATCAATTTAAGAACCTCATTACTTATTATTTATGTATTTATTTATTTACTTATGTCTATGGTTATGGGTTGAGTCATTCCCAGTGAGTACCCTTGGCCTATTGTTGGTCCTCAGCTAAACAAACTCTTTTGTAGGAATTGTTATATTTAGATACTTTGGAATAGATGAGCTCTGAAAGTTTTTGATAATTGTGGAAATTCTGATATTTAATGAATGCTATATTAACAGGGTTAATTTCTATTTTAGCAGCAATTTATAGCTTACCGTTCACTAATATCTGAGAGTTACTAATTAGGGCAGATTCTTGATATCTCAAAATCTTCTCAATTTTCAAGGAACTGTGCTCAAAACTCACTAGCCAGATTGGGGAGCTGGGAGCTAATGGGATTCTTGCTTGCTTTAGCAGGAGGATGGAGAAGAGGCTGCATTACACAAGAATCTATACCACAAATGGTATATTTTGCTTTTCCATGGACACATACCTTTGGATTCTATTAGGCCTGGTCCAACCATCAGCCTATCTTTTCAAATGGTGGCACAATATAGTCTCAGTGTGGGCTTAAATTCCATATCAAATAATACTTGAAAAGCAGTAATTATCTACAAAGTGTTCTGTGGCTATGGATATGCCACAAACCACAAAGATACTTTACTAAAGATTTTCATACATTACCCATTAGATTTGCCATGTATATAAAATTTGTCAGGATCATGCTGAAGTTATTTCTTGATTAGAATAAGAGAATGTTATACAAGAAAATAAAAATCCCACAAAAGTAACAAAAGTTCAGGTTGAGGTCACTGTGAATTTTTTTGGTTATTTTGTTAATAAAAGTCACAGAAATATGAAGAAAGGCTGATAGATGGAATTTTCCACATGCCATGAAAGAGGGAACATTTTGAATCATTGGAAACTATGATACTACAAATTTGTTTTCTCTCAAAAGACCGGTGTGTGTTTGGGGAAGAAAAGTGGTGACCTCTGGTTAAAAACCTATGCTTTTTGAGTAGTATGACAGTAGTATAATCATCCTACTTGATATACTTAAAATACACTGGAGTGCATATTCTAGACGATGCAGGGTGATTCATGCTGTCTCATTGGAATGATATAGGCTTTTCCTGTGTTCAGGCACTTAGTTCCGGTCTAGCTACTCACTAGGCCATTACTAATTCTATTTGGACTTTTGGAAGATTAGCAAGGTTGAGCAAAGTTATCTTGAGAATTAGACTATAGGGTTTAATATGTTTTAAAAAATCTATGCCATGTGTTGGAATTTCAAGTTTTTCCCTCAGCTGCCCCATCAATTATATTTCTTTTCCTCCCCAGTTTCTATCCTCTGCTCTTCTGCACTTCTTGTTTTTATTTTGTTGTCTTAGAACTTGCTGTGCTCATTTCTATCTTTGTTCCTTTGTTGCTGCTCTTTCTCTGTAACGGGCCTTTTTTAAAGTTTTTTTTTTTCTTTTGCATAGAAGAACTGAGATATAGGTCAGTTCTTATGACCTATAAGACCTTATGACCTATATAGATCAGTTCTTATGACCCACGGGGCAGGGGGGATTGGTGAGAGGATTCACCAAAGACAGAGTGGGGAACAGAACAGGCGGATCTACTGAAATACACTGCTGAGGGGAGCAGTTGGCAAGACAGGAGAGGTCTGCTATGCCATATGTGGGCTAATTCCCTGGCCAGGGATGGAGTCCAGGTCATAGTGGATAGCACTGAGACTTAACCCCTCGGCCACCTGGAGGTTCCTATAATGGGCCTTTTCTTTCCTTTCTGCTCTGTGTATTTTAGGTTAGGTGTGCTTCAGGCTGCAGCTCATTTGCTAGCTCTTCTATCAAACTTCTTTAAGTTTTCAAATGTATTCATTTCTTCCCTAACTCTCACTACCATGTTTATTGTATTTTCTGTAGTTACAGTTATTAGCTGTTTCAGGTGTATGTGCTGGCCTCAACAAATCTCATAGTGACTTAATTCTTGACAGTGTGATTCTAGATTGTCTCCTTGCCAAATAACATGCTGTCAAAGGGAGTGATTCATTTTTAGATTCATTTATTTTAATTTTTTAATGTGTTTTTTTTTTTTTGTTGAGGTAACATTGGTTTTCATTATTTGTGTGTTATTAGCAGTATAGGATCTTCCCCTTAAGGTGTTGTTTATCTCACCACATCTTCCACTGAAACACCCATAGTCTTTCACCATAGCTCTTCCTGGATTGCTCTCTTTCCTTATTCTTCACTTCCCTCTCCAGTAGCTCAATTCTGTCAGCTTTCCAGGGCTTGTTATTGGTTTGGCTTTATCTGACCCTTTATTTTGCTTCTCTATATTTCACATATAAGTGACAGCTTTTGGCCTTTGTCTTTCTCCTTCTGACTTATTTCACTTAGTAGAAGCTCCTTAAGTTCCATCATTTTTATCGCAAATGGCAAGAGCTTATCTTTTCAAATAGCTGAGTAGAATATATACCACATCTTCCTGATGCTGAGAATATGATTAAGTAGATTCACTAATTGAATTCTCATCAGTAGCCAATATAAAGGCTGAATTACATTATATGATAGAACCATAAACCCAACAATCTTTCGCTTCTGTTCTCTTCTGAGGGAATTTATCTGTGAATGGACAAAAAAAGTCACAAGGGCACAAGGGCAAGATACACTATAGAGAGAGCACCGTCTGTCATAGAAGATGAAACAGGGCAACTGAATTCCTGCCACTGGAAACTGTGCTTCCTGCATGTCTGAGGACAGCAGTAAATGGACTTATGGTTCCTTTTGCACCATGGCTTTTGTTAAACCCTCTGCCCCCAGGGAAACTGATATTTCTTGTTAGAGAAAAATATAGGAAGCTTAAGGCTTAGATTGGACAATGTGAGTCAGTCTGAGAACTACCAGAGCAACGTGTTGTCTTTTACTATGTAATATGCATATAATCTTTCCACGAAAACCGTATTTTCAACAATCTGCTTTTTCAACCACCATCAGATCAACTTTCCTCATTGCTGCCTTGTTTGAATTTTCCTAACAGTTTTACCTTACTTTATGGCATCTATTTATATCTGACTCTTTATATATTACTTCCCAGAGTCTCCTGGCCAACCTTACCTCGCAGATCCTTCACTGTTAACTCTGTTTTCAGCTACTACTTTGACAGAGCAGCTCTGTGCAGGCCCATCAGCTGCATCTCTGCATCTGGATTCTCAGGGGTTCCTGAAGGGCTTGATAGTACAAACTGGGTAGGGTCATTATTTCTCACCTGCATTAATATTAAACAATGAGAAATAAGAGGCAGAAGGAAGCCATCTAGAAAACGTCCTCTTTTTCTGTCCCATTGACTTCTTTTTTGAAGCAGAATGTCTTTGTGTAGACATCTGTGTAACTGAGAAAATGTACTGACAGTGGCCACTTGCGTCTCTTTAGGGTTCATTGTAGTTTCTAAAACAATAAAGTGTCACTTTATAATGTTGCACATCTTTCCAACTTTATTTATAGTTTTCCTCATTTTTGGTCCCCAGGAATTGTCTGACCCAAATAAATCATCAGAACTTTATTTTGCCTTAGGCTTTTTTTTGCAGGGAACTTGACCAAGACAATATCATAATGGTTTGTTTATATGCTTCTCTCTTCTGGGAGATTGTAAATCCCTTGAAAGCAGAAATTGTGCCATATTCTTTGTTATATTTAATCCAACACCTGACATAAAGTAGAAGAAGGGTCCATATTCTTACAACAGATTTCTGCATGAAAATAAAGGGAATCTTAGAGGAAAAATGTTATTTGTAAATTGGAAACCTTCAAATATCATTGTTGCTCTTATTGCCTAACATTAAAAAATGATCTCTTGCACTTGAATTGTAATGTATTATTTGAATCATGGAGGAAGTAAGAAAAAGAAATTTTACTAAGTAGATGCTTTAAATTCCTAGTAGATTTTGCCATTTTTTGTTATTGCCGTAAGATTATTATTAAAAATAAATCTTAATAAAAAATCTTAAAAATTTCAAAATCTACCCAATATATTTAAACATCTTAGGATCTGGCTGTCTGTCAAAGGTAAAGGACAAATAAATGTCAAGTTATAAACATCTAAGGATTTTGACAGAAAATAAAGGCAGAAAGCCAAATATGTTTGTAAAAGGTAGCCTAAATAAAGCCAGATTGGTCATAAAGCAAATCTCAGCACCTTCTGTTGAATTTTCAATAAACCACAGATGCCAAATATTCATCTCATTTTACTTAGCCTAGCACTTTGCTTGAATAGAGTGGTTTATTTCACAATTGGATTAATGATGGTTAAAGAAAACCAACAATTAGAAATAGGAGGATGGTATAAAGACTGTAAACAGAGGAACAATTTGTGGTTGAAGATATATCTGGATCATGAACATTCCATGTCTGGGGCTGTAAGACGTGGGTGGGCCCTATGTAATCACATTCAAAATGGGCTTGGATTAATCAAAGTGCAAATTTCAGGAATTTACTGAGCATTATGTCTACCCTCTTAACTTTTATTTCCAGCTTATTTCAGTGTTTTGTATATTTAAAGAGAGCTCCAGACCAAAAAAGCCAATAGTAATGTTTCACTTAAAGAAAAAAATAACACTTAAAGAATGTATATGGAAAATGTTCTAAATTTTAAAATCCCAAGTGTAAGCATTTCAGGAAATCTGACATTTTAGATAAAAATGGAAGTAGGAGAGGTTCAGATGAGATATGAGGAAAGAGAGATATCAATTGCGTTGAGCTAGATTTTCATGCATTATCTTTTTTTTTTTTTAAAAGATTTATTTATTTATACAAGCACTGGGGTACAGGCCAGAAGCGCGGGAGGGTGAGAGAACTCACCAGAGACAGAGCAGGGAGCCGAACAGGCTGAAGGACCGAAAACACTGCTGAGGGGAGCAGCAGGCAAGACAGGAGAGGTCTGCAGTGCCATGTGGAACTCTCCCTGGCTGACCGGGAATCAAACCCGCCCTGCAGAGGCTATGGGCAGCTTCATAGTGCTGCGCTCAACCCACTGCGCCATCACTGGGGAGGCCCTCCATGCATTACCTTACTGATTCTAACAGTGAGTCTTTGGGAGTAGATAGGATTATGCCCATGTGTAACTTAAGGAACCTAGGTTCTGGCAGTTTTACTTTCAGAGTCACCTGGTAAGTAAGTGGTGGAGCTAGAATACAAATCCAGACCCATGATGCCTCATCCCATCCCGATGATTTGTCATGTCTCCTGGTTATCATAAACTGTTGGCAGCATTTACGTTTCCTACTGTTTCTTGTTATATGCCTCATGCTCATCCATGGAGTAGGTGTGAATTTGTCCATTTACTCTTTATCATTGGGTCCTGGTTTTGGTGTCAATTGGAATAGCTTTGAGTATTGGCATGAAAGAGTGTGGTGGAGGGCTTGCATGCTGTATTAGTTGAGGTCCTGGAGAGACAGCACAAAATGAACCATCACAGATACTGTAGTGTAGACTGTCCCTTTTCTAGACATCAGCATCTTCAGTGTGATGCTGAATTTAGCAATGAAGGTACTGGTGATATTTGAAGTCACCCTTCTAATTCTGTCTCTTATTTTTGCCTTTCTTTATAGTTTTGGTACCAAAATTCATGTGATTTTTAATTTTGATACAGTATACACCATAGACCAATAACTCAATGAGAAAGCTGAAAAGAAAAATATTGGATGGTTTCACTTGTAGCAGGAATATAGGGGAACCAAATAAGACATCAGTGTAAAAAATAATAATAGTACAAAACACAACAAATCAAAAATGGACAATTATAAATCAGAGACATCCTGCAGGGGAGGAGGAAGGAGAGGAATCAGAGGGAGGGAAGGAGGAGCACAGGGGACTGAGGTGATGGTGCACAGGTGCATTGGTGAAGGAAACTGTGGGAGGAGGCAAATATTGTTTAAAAATGAATAATGATGTAAAAAAATTAAAAAATTAATAATAAATAAATAAATAGAACCAAAAAAAAAAGAAAATCCACTCAGTTCTGCTTTTTGAATGCTTGTCTTATAAATACATTGCTATAAGCATAATTTCTCTATGGATGGAATGTCCAGTCACCACTGATAAGCAAGGTGCTTTGTTTCCTAAGGTGGCAGATGTCTCATATATTGGAAATGATCTCTGTTTTGTAAAATATCACAAGACAAACACACATAGAAGTACTATGATTAAATGTGTGTGGGCATCTCTGTGATTGTGTAAATGTCTTGACATTTGGGTCAAAAAATCAAGGTTTTCTTTCTTCCCTTTTTATTTTAACACACAATTTTACTCTTTTCACTTCTTTCCTTAGAAACTGCAAATATCATCATGCAGAAATTTCACTTCTTCAGTTTCCTGAGCTCATAGGTCACATTGCTTTTTTACTGGAATCTCTACCTGGCTCAGTAACCAAGGCAACAAATCCCTGGTTAATGATTCACTAGAAATTCACTGTGGATGTGGCTTATTAGTTTTTTTCCCCAAGAGCTTGGATAAAAAGTTTGCTTGTGATTTTTTTTTCATCTATTTCTCCTTACTCTCTTCCTTGTGATCACCACAGCCTAAAGTAAATTTAATTAAAATCAATAGACAAAAATACCCAGTGCTTTAAATTACTATATTGGGACTCACAGTGTTTGTGTATGTAAATATGAAATATGAATAAGCTTAAGAATATTTTATTTTGTGACTCTACTTCTGGTTTGCATCTTGACATGGGTGAAAAAACAAAAATAATTTTAAAACCATGGTTTTAGGTTTAAGCAGTTGTTTGAAAAGTCGTTTGGAGAAGGCAACTTTAAGAAAGCGCTAACATGACTTAAGGGAAAGGAAAGAGGACAAGCAAAAAACTTACAGAAGTTTGAATGGAAAAAAGTCAACTTTATAGGAAGGAGTAAATGTGGGGAGAATTTGATAAGAGGCCAAAATAAAAATGCAAAAAAGCCTCTGACATTGCCTAAAAATCTTCCACCTTTGCAAAGATTTCATTTTAATGATGACTAAATCCAGATATATTTCTGGATAATTTTTTTCTACCAAAATATTTACAGGGAAGCAAGTGGGAGAAGAAATGTTAGAATGACATTTGACATGATCCTCAAATGGTTACAAAAGAGAAAAAAGCAGTGACACTGGTGAGCACAGTTACATGGCTAAAAGTGCTAAAAGGAATGGACTGCTGAAGAAAGGCATTTAGGAACTGAGGAGGTATTAGTCAGACTTTTAATGTGTTCCCTTTTGCTATGGGAAGCTTTTAGTGCCGTGTTGAAAAGGGTGAAAACATCCTTAAATTATAGGTCAAGAACTTGATTCAAGGAAATATATTTTTTAAAGATTTATTTATTTATGCATACAAGAGCTGGGATACAGGCCAGAGATGCGTGGGGTGAGAGGATTCACCAGAGACAGAGTGGGGAACAGAACAGGCAGACTGACTGAAGTACACTGCTGAGGGGAGAAGTGGGCGAGTCAGGAGAGGTCTGCTGCACCATGTGGGCTGCTCCCTGGCCAGGGATTGAACTCAGGCCATAGCGGTGATAGCGTTGAGACTTAAAGCCCTAGGCCACCAGGGAAGCCCAGACTTTATAAATTAATAGAAGGTGTTGTCTATGATGTGACAGTTGTTCATAATATACAAATAGGTAATAAAAAAATCTCACAATTTTGTTACATTGAATGCGTGAGAAGAATACATTAAAGGACAATGGAAATCTAGATTCTTACTGTTATATCCATTATTTTTATGTTACTTAAATTTGGAAATTGCTTCTGGAAGTTCAAATAATGATTTTGTTTGATAGTTCTATAGTATGTTCTTGCAATGAGGAAATAACATCTTAGCATAATAGAGATCCCAAAGAGGATTACTGTTCTGTCCAATTTTTTTGCTATAAAATATGATAACATCACCTGAAAGACAAAAGTGGATGTAATACTACAAGTGGTGATGAATTAATTGGTTTTGTCCCCACTCGTCCATGGTTCCCTCAGCACGAGTTGACGTGGAGGCAACTCTGTCTTCCTTCCTTTTTTTTTTAGATTTATTTATTTATTTATTTATTTAGGAACTGGAGTACAGTCCAGATGCACGGGAGGGTGAGAAGATTCACCAGAGACAGAGTGGGGAACAGAACAGGCAGACTGACGAAATGCACTGCTGAGGGGAGAAGCGGGAGAGGCAGGAGAGGTCTGCTTGCCATGTGGGACCCTCGCAGGCTGGCTGGGATGGAACCCGCACTGCAGACTGCAGCTTCACAGCGCTGTGCTCAATCACCTGCGTCACCAGGGGAGGCCCACTGTCTTCCTTCTTCCCTGCAAACTTCAAGCTGGAGTTGCCTTTACTCCTGGGTTCCAGAAGTGGAGTCCTTACGAAGTTAAGCCAATCAGCATCACTAACCTGGTCATTTTCAACTAAGACTCAATCTACACTTGGTGATATTATATTAGTCCTGCATAAAATCATACCTGAACTCACTGCTTTGCATGGACTTTCATTTAAGTAAATAATAATTTTTTTAATATTTATTTAGAGATTAATGGGCATATGATATTAGTTTCTGGTGTGCAACATAATGGTTTAATATATGTATATATTATAAAATGATCACCACAATAAGTCTAGTTAACATCCATCACCACTCACAGTTACAACTTTTTCTTATAATGAGAACTTTTCAATGAATTTATTTTTATTTTTTTTATTGAGGTAATAGTTTATGACACTGTATATGATTTAGAAGTATAGAATCACACTCTTCAGGTATTGTTTACTGCACTATACTATTTTGATTATTATAGCTTTATAGTATACTTTGATCTGGGAGTGTGATACTACCATTCTTTCTGTTTTATGGTCACAATTATGTTGGTTAGTCAGGTTTTTTTGTAGCTCCATATTAATTTTAATAATGTTTGTTTTATTTATTTGAAGAATGCCATTAGAACTTTAATAGGGATTGCATTGAATCTGTGTACTGCTTTGGATAAGATGGCCATTTTTAACAAGGTTAATTCTTCCAATCCATGAATGGGAAATAGCTTTCCACTTTTTGGTGTGTCTTCTTGTATTTCTTTTAACACTATCTTATAGCTTTCATTGTATAGGTGTTTTTCACCTCCTCTGTTAAGTTTATGCCTAGGTAATTAATTCTTTTTGATATGATTGTAAGTGGGAATGTCTTCTTGATTTCATCCTTTTATTGTTCATTTTGCATACAAAACAATTAATTTTTGCATATTGATTTTTAGCCTTCTACTTGCTGTACTGGTTTATTGTTTTAATTAATTATTCAGTGAAATCTTTAGGTTTTTTATGTATTTTACCATGTCATCTGCAAATAATAATGATAGTTTTATGTCTTCTTTCCCAATTTGGGGTCCTTTTATGTTATTCCTTTGCCTAATTAGCTTTAGCTAGAACTTTCAAATAACAGTGGGGAAAGTGGACATTCTTGTTTTATGCAAATTGAGATGAGAAGTTTAAAGATGTACCTTTTAACTTCCCTTCATCCATTTCTTCCACCCCCTCCACCCATAATTTCCTTTATTTATTTATTTTTTTTCAGATTACACACGTAGGTGAGCTCACATGGTATTTGTGTTTCTTTTCTTAGCACAATTCCTTCAAGGTCCATTCATATTGTCAAAATGGCAAGATTTCTTAGGTAAATATACTTTGTTCAAGCCAATTTGAGATTGCCTTCCCACACCCTCACTGCAACTAGATTTCTAACTGAGGCAGAGTTCTTTAACTTAACCATAGAACTTCCAGAGTAGAAACAATAGGTACTATGTACTTCTGTAATGAAGGCTAGTATAACTTGTGCAAGAGATTTTTTTTTCTATAGAATGGAATACTAGAAAAGAATTTGAAGGTGTGTATTATGCCTCCAAGAAACATGCATGTTAGTTTAAGAAAAAAATATTAATCACAAAACCATGAAATATTATGCTCCCCTGTTTTTATTTAATAAATTTGCAAAGAATACATAACTAAGAGGAGATAATTAGTCACAGGAAACTTTCAGAAGAGATGGGCAACATAGTAAATTAGCCCTTGGGTAAATATCTATGTTATGCTTGGGTCAAAATTGCAGTCCTTGTAGCAAGAACATAGTTTGGAAATTTAAAACATTTCTTACAGTTTATTGCACTGAGATTGTCTGTGTTGGTCAACATTTTAGGAAAGAACACATCATTCTGTCATTTTATCTATGCAAACCAATACTGAGAAGAATTATTTGATTTTGGATCATATTTGGGAAGCCGGGTACCAAACTGAGAGAAATTTTTAAAATACCTTTGCAGCAAATGTGACCAATATTTTTCATTAATAATGTGATTCTCCCTAAAAGAATGAGTATTTTGTTTTCAACCTTTTATAATTCTATGCTCTATAGATTATTTTTCTTTGCCTTATAAGATCTAACAGCAGATCTATGTTTTTTTATAAGAAATATTTATTTTCCAAATAATTTTTCCTACTGCTAAAAAACAATATATTAATAAAGTTGAAGGTCAGTTAGAAATGGTGTTTTGATATTTTCGTGTTTGAGGAGAGGTTGAGTACTTTGTTTTAAACTGAATAGGTAAGGCATAGGAGTCCACAGGTTAACTAGGAATGACTAGAGTCTTTCTAAAATATCAAGAATATAAAGATCTTAACATTGTCACTTACTGCCAGTGAAGAATGAATGGATATTTTTTTTAAAGCATGATAATGAAATATAAGTGAAACATATAAGAGAGACTATTTGAGGGCCTCCCTGGTGGTGCAAGGGGTTAAGCACCCCACTATGAAGCAATCCACAACCTCTGCAGCACGCGTTCGATCCCCGGCCGGCCAGGGAGCAACCCACATGGCACAGCAGACTTCTCCTGTCTTGCCTGCAGCTCCTCTCAGCAGTGTATTTCAGTCAGTCTGCCTGTTCTGTTCCCCACTCTGTCTCTGGTGAGTCCTCTCACCCCCCGCATCTCTGGCCTGTACCCCAGCTCTTGTATGCATGATAGTTACATAGATCTTACAGAGTTAAACGGGAATAAAATTATGTTTAGGACTCACCCTAAGTGTCTCTGAGCCTTCACTTTAGCAACTGATACAGTCTCTAATTCAATTTCTATATGTTTGGGAGGGAAAGCTTATAAAATGCTATATAAGGTATAATTCTTTTATTCACTCAGCGGTGTATCACTGTTTATTAACATATTTAGCCTTGATGCTATGATCATTTAATATATTGTGGATGCTAAAAAAAAAAAAAGAGAGACTATTTGAGATATTAACCTAGTAAGTATAAGTACAGAGTTTAAGTCTGAAAAACTGAATCTGATGCAAGAAGGGACAGTGAATTTATGGGTTAGAAGAATAAAGAGGCAATGTAAAATACAGTGAACAAGTAGCATTTTTGTTAGAACTATTAATTTAACGTGTGATGTTTTAATCGCTTCTCCTGTGAAAAAGAATTCAGCACATCTTGGATATTTAAAGCCTTCAGAATAAAGAAGATAACTATGAATCAAGTCTGTGAACTTTCAAGTTAAGTGGAAATATGACATTTTAAGAAAGTTCACAGGACAGGATATTGAAGTATTTTTTTATAGCTATCAAAAATACTGGCAAAATGTATTCTCTTTTTCTATAACAGGAAACAAAAAAATTTATATCATTTGCTAGTTTGTGTTGCAGAATATAAAGCAGTGGTTATTATAGATATGATATGTCACAGCTAAAGAACAAAGTGAATAGACTGTGATATCGACTCACTTACATGGCAACATAATCTATAAGAACTTTACTGAAAATGTCTTCCTTAAGCCTGGGCATGGATAAAATCATAAAATTACATAAGACTGGAATAAACTAGAGGCCAGTCTCACTTTTCTGAGCTAACTTAGATGTTCCTTTTGATTATTAGTTGTTATTACCCTTTTCAGATGATTGGAACTATATGCTTAAACACTCACTGAGTAATAAATATTGTTATACAAATAACAAAACTTTTCTTGGGATTAGAAGTTAAATGTCTTTCTAATATATTGTATTTTAAGGTAATTTAAAAATCCTGGCTGTGAAAGAGTTTAAATCGGGGGCAATAAAATATACTCTGTAGTATTTTCAGTACTTATTTACTCATTTGTTTGCATATATTCAATCTCTTTCTGTCATTTATTGGCCTAGTACATGGTCTCCTTGCATCTACCATTGCTCCTCTTCAATTCGTTTTCCAGTTGTAGCCTGGTTCTTTACAAAATGATCTTCTCTGTCCCCTTTCCCCTCTGTAATATCTCATCCAAGACTCATACCCCAGCAAACCTTTGTTTCATCTCACCTTCCTGCCCTCTCTCCCTTCCTGGAGATCAGATTTAACTGTAGTCTTACTGCTCTCTACCCTGACCCATTTACCCCTAATAAAATCTTTGTGTGTTTAATCCCAAAGCAGTGGATGTTCTTGGAGTACTTAGAATACTGTAAAGACTGCAAAGCCTCCTCAGAGAATAACAGAAATCTTGACCACTGTATGTAAGAACTTTGCTAGCCAATATGGTCAGATTCTTACTTGAAACCTGTTCACACATGCCTCCTTCGTTTCTTTTTAATATATCTTCTTCATTTTCATGATTTGGGAATAAAACAACTCAAAAGGTTTTTATGAGAGTATGGAAATATGCCAGTAAACTGTAAGACAACACCTAAAACAAAACAAATAAAACTAAACCAAAATCATTAAGGCTGCCATTGAGAAGGCTGTTTTCTCTTCCCAGCCCTCTTTCCTTTCCTCAACCCCCACAGGATTATTCTAGTGAACACCCACTTGTCATTGAGATTTTGTTCAAATATTATAACCAGGGAAAACTTTTCCCTCTTCTCACTGAGTCAGGTTTATCTCTTCTACACACCCTTGCACCAAACACTTTGCTTCATACTGCTGTTGCAGTTGATATTTGATATTCATTGAATGAATATTTGATTTCATAATATCACCTGGATGGACATTAAATACTGTAAGGGCTGCTTGTCTTTTTATACTTTTTTCTTCTTTTTATCTAACACAATGCCTCTTATGTAGATGTTCAATAAATAATTATTGAATGAATTAATTCAAGTGTGTCCATTTGAAAACTTAAAAGGATGCTTGCTATCCTTTTTGTTTAAGGTTATATTTATTGAGGTAATGTTGGTTTACAACACTGCATATGTTTTAGGGGTATTGATTCACACCTTTAAATGTATGTTATCACACTATGTCCAACACCACTGGTACCTCTATAATCTTCCTCTAATCTGTGGGGATCCTTTCCCCCTTTATTATCTGTCCCCACACTTCACTTTTGGTAACCTCAGTTCTACAGTCAGATTTCAAGGTTTTTTTCCACCATGCTTTTTGTTTCTATGTATTCTACTTATGAGTGAAATCATCTAGTGTTTGTCTTTCTCCTGTCTTATACTTAATATAATCCACTCTGGTTCCATTTATATTATTGCAAATAGCAAGATTTCATCTTTTTAAAAATATAGCTGAGTAGTTTTCCACTGTGTATGTATATCATATCTTCCACGTGATGTTGGGCACTTAGGTTTTTTCCATAACTTGGCTATTGTAAACACAGTGACAATGGACATAGGAGGGCATCAAACCCTTTGAATTAGGGTTTTTTGCATTCTTCAGATATATACTTATGAGTGGAATTGCTGGATATTATGGTAAGTCTATTTTTAATATTTTGTTTTTTTTTTTTTTTTAAATTTTATTTTTATATTCCCCCATACAATTGCAAACGCCCCATTCTGACCCCAATCCTTCCCCTCCCGCCCCCCACCCCCCAAAAAGTGTCTCTGGTTCATAGTTTTTTGTTGATTTTGATTTTCACTTTCTTATATTCATTTTCCTGGTCCCTTATTTAAGTTTTCTAGATTCCTGCTATGAGTGAGACCATCCGGTATTTTTCTTTTTCTTTTTGGCTTATTTCGCTGAGCATGATCCCTTCCAGTGCCATCCATGTTGCTGCAAATTGCATGTGTTTATCTTTTTTGAATGCTGAGTAATATTCCATGGTATATATGTACCACATCTTCTTGATCTTCTTGATCCAGTCATCTATTTTTGGTATTTTTAATATTTTGAAGAACCTCTACATTGTTTCCACAAGGTCTGAATTAATCTACATACCCATCAACAGTGCATGAGAGTTCTTTCCCTCAATTTAGTATAGAATCTTTTGTAAATGCTAGAAACATGCAGTCAGAGAGTGTTAATTAAAGAAAAAAAAATTCTTCATTTGTGCTCATATAGACAAAATTTTTCTGTATGAAATTGTCATTTCTTCATGGTTTTTTACCATTGTATGATTTTAAGAACTTTGTGCATTAATAATAAAAAATTCTGTTTTCAATTTTCTTCATAATTACAACTCTTTATACTCTTTTTCAAACTTTCCTAATCCTAGCAATCAATATGCTTATACACTAAGGCTGAATGAGACCCATCTTACTGAAGGTCGCATTTAGAACTTTGAACCTCGCATTGTTGAATGTTTCTTTTACTCTGAAAATAGTGTGTTCTAAGAGAAGAATCTCAACATTATCATTTCAATGAAAATCATTATTCTACTTGGCAAATTATGTAAGTACCTTGGATTGGCAACCAAGGTCAACAGCTTTTTCGCACAATTGAAGGAAAAAACCCTGACTTTACAATATTTTAGAGAGAAAGAGAATTTAAAAGCTGTCCTATAATATATTTTTTAAGTTTAGGACACTACATTTATAAACCGTAAAAGCCAACAAATTTGAAATATGCAGCTCTTTCTTAAAAAGAACTCACCACATTTCTTTGAAGATTTTATATTAAAATTTTTCATACAATCTAGGGAAATTTTCCTAGTTTCAATTGGAAGCCATTCTTCATTTCACTAACATATAATTAAAAAGTTAACTTATGTTTATACAAATCAACAATGATTCCAGGTAAGTTCTTATTCTTTTAAAGTTTGTATTTAATTTCACATATTGTTTTCTTCTCTGATATTAATATTTATACCAATCTCATTTTAATATTATATTATGCTATTTTCTATAGTTCATCACTTTTAAATTATTAATATAATAACTAATAACATTATTATAAGCAGTTGAGTTTTTTTGTAAACCACCTCCTATTGTAACTTGCATCCAACACATTCATTATCAGATTCCTTTTCAGTCTTTCATTAAAAAGAACAATAAAGTTTTAAGTAAGTGATCCACCTTTATTAATGTTATTTGTAATAATCAGTTAATATGCAACCTCAATAGCATGGTGATCTTATATTCCATATATCGTGAATTTTATAGTAAAGACTTAAGTAAGCATATATTTTTCTGTACTGAGGTAAATTAGGAAGAATTAGTAAAGTCACTAGAGCCCTGATTTTGGAATCAGCCATAACAAAATCATCTCCATATTGTTAGGTCTTTCTTACTCAGCCTTTCTAAATCTCCACATACCTTTTTGGTTAGTCCTGTCTAATGATTAATTGCAACAGTCCAATTAAGTGTGATGGTTTGGGGCCTCCCCTGGTGGCGCAGCGGTTGAGCGCTGGGTTGCGAGGCTGCCCACAGCCTCGGCAGCGCCAGTTGGATCCCCCGCGAGGGTCCCACAAAAAAAAAAAAAAAAAAAAAAAAAAAAAAGAGTGGTGGTTTGCATTAGGTCATACAGAAATAGAGAGGTTTGTTGAAAACAATGATCCATATGTACCAGGGTTCTCAGATGATATAAAATATTTCCAAGAAGTATTAACTTCATAAATGCCACGACAATATACAAATTACCAGTAAAAGCCACTTTTATAGAGCAGAAATCTAAATATAAGGTTTATTCCTCTGCATGTGCATATGTGTCCCTTTTTGTGTGTGTGCCTTTCTATCTGTATGTGTTTGATGTCTGTGTGGGGCATGTGTGTATCTGATGTTTGCGTATATGTGTATGATACATCTGTGTTTGTGTGTCTGCCTGTGTAAAGGAGAGATGCAGGAGGGCAAAGAAACAGAAATGAGAAGGAAAAGGAAAGAACCTGATATAGAAAGTCAAAGATGATTTTCCTTCTTTTAGAGATGATCTCTCAATGGGATCAAGGAGATTTAGAGACTGGAAGGTATGGGAAAATAACATTTCACAGCTAGTCCATGACTCCTAAGAAATTGTTCCAACAAGAAAGAAAACTCCAGAACCCCAATCCAGAGCAGATTTCATATCCCCACTAAGGCTGCTTGGTCATGGTTATTTTTAGTGGTGTGATATTTTAAATTTAATTTTATGGGGATGTGTATACGAGAAATAATCAAAGAAGGATTGTGTTTTTAAAAGCCTGAAACCCTAGTGAGGGTAAACAAAAAGGAGTTCCTGTTGCAGTTCTCCTGTGACCAAGGAAACAAATCAGCAGCAAGGGCATACATTTCAGGAGACGAGAATTGAGTTTGCTATTAATCTGCCTTGATCAACTTTTAAATTAATATTTCATGTGATAGGGAATTGTCTTTTCCTCTACACCTCCATCTAATGATTTATTAACAGCTGTCCCTCAAGAGATCAGCTGGAAGCATGGCCTGAAGTTGCAGGAATTTTCCCTGGCTATTATCTATCAAAGCTTTCTCTCCTAGCAGTTGCTAAATACTGATAGATGTGGAGCAAGATAAATTGAGTTCAGATATTTTCCCATAACCTGTGTGTCCACTTAAGGAAAACTATTACTTTTTCTGTGTAATTTCTTCTAACAGTTTAAATCTAGAAAGTTATTATATATACAGATATCAGCTAATTTTCTATATGCACTTCTACTTTTTATGGTTTGGTAGTTTTAATTTTACTCTTTAGAATATCTAAAAATTTCCTTTGAAAATTATACAAAGACTAAATTTATAAAATATTCTAACCTATTCTCTTTCATTAGCTATCAAAAACTTACAATTTCTATGTTTGTCATGGTGCCTGCTTAATCATCTCTTAAATTTAGAAATATATTAGTGTCTATTTCTAACCTACATTTTCCACTGGTCTTCCTGGCTATTTTTGTATGAGAAATACACTTTTAGGTCCTATTACTTGATGACATATCCTCTTAAATGGTAATTAAAGTAAATAATAATATATAATTCCATTTTAAAAATTTCCTAGTCAGTTTACTTTTACATATAAACAGGAAAAAGTGTCCTCAAAAAAAAAAAAACTTAGTATATTTAATTGGAACTGCATTACATTACATGTAAAATTAGAAAAACTTAATATCTTATAATGGTCATTCTTTCTATTGATAGCAGTTCTTCCCAAATTTATGTATATATTCAATTCAGTTTCAGTGAAATACAACTAAGATTACATAGACTTTATTGTTATATCTCACAAGTATTTTGCTAAGAATATTCATAATTTTTATTATGAACTAAATCATTTGTTTTAATAACTAATTGTCATATAAAGGAAAGTATTTTTATTTCTATTGGTATCAACTCTTTGCTAAACTCTCATTAATTTCAACCATTGTTTAATTTGTATTCTTGGGCTTCATAATTATATAAGCAGTTTGTATGCAAAGAAAAAGTTATAACACTTCCAGTAGTATAATTCTGATACATTTTTTAAACTTGTTTTTACCATTGTAATGAGAGGAAATATTTGAGATGATTTTCAAATATTTAAGGGATTTCCAAATATTGCTCGCTTAAAAAATAGAATTTGATGAAAAACCTAAAGTTTTAACAGAATGAGGTTCAATCTAGAGTTAAGTATTTAATGAGGTGAAAGATTTTCCCCTCTCGAAAGGGAGTATGGAGAGGAATTTTCACAGTGGTCTCTTAAAAGATTAACTGAGGAACACTTATTCCCTCATGTAAATCCTCACTGGCAGAAATTTAAGAATATATTTTTAGAAGAAAACAGAAACTTACAAGGACTATGAGCCTTGTTAAAAAAAAAAAAAAAAAAACAATGGCAAGATTTGGGAAAGAGAGTGACAAAAAGGTGAAGTACAGTGAATTTTTAGGTCAGTGAAATTGCTTTATATGATACTATAATGGTAGATATATGCCATTATACATTTGTCCAGATCCATAGAATGGTTAACACCAAGAGTAAATGTGGCTGCCTCTGCCGCTGAACGCCAGTGAACTTACTGAAAAGAGGGAGGCTTTCACTCAGACATATAGTACATCCGAGTGAATAAGACCCCCTTCCCCTGTGCGCTGGACTGGACAGTCAATGACAGGTAAGATCGGGGACAGACTAAAGAAGGCACTGGCCAGCCTCATGTCTGTGACTCCTGACAACCTAAGACAGGCGCAGTCCCCGAGGGGCTTCATCATGAAAATCTTTGGCATTCAATTCAGGCAAATGTCTAAATGGCTGTAAGCCCAATCTAGGCAATAGGTCCGCAGTAAAAAACCCCTCCTTTGCTTGAAAACAAGGCTGCTAAGAGCGTTGCCTACAAACAAGCCTGATGGAATTACCTACAAAGCAGTTTAACCATTAACCAGTTAGTCATTGTTTCTGAATAAGTAGTAACTTAGCAACTTGTCTATAATTATACTATTTTCTTACCTACCTGACTTTTTCTATATATGTAAAAATCAGTTTCAGGAAATGTATTGTAACCACATATGCTTAGCAACTTGTAAACTATTAGCTAGAAAATTGTATTCTATGCCTAGGTAACAAGAAACATTGTTATGCTGGGAAAATAGATTTTGTGTGACCTAATGCCTTTTGAAAATGTATAAATATGCGTAATGATTTGAGCAAATTACATTCAGATCTTCACTCTTGAAGTGTGTCTGTCTGTCATTTATGCGCGGATTCCTTGAGCATCCTCACAGTTTCTCAATCCTGAGACAGTCCTGCAAGTCTACCGCTGCGCTGGTCCACGGCAAGTCTACTGTAAACTATGAACCTTGGGTAATAAAGATGTATCAATATGGGCTTATCAGCTATGAATAAGTATACCACTCTGATGGAGAATGTTGATAATAAATAGGGGAGGATATGCATATGGGGAACATAGATTAAATGGAAATGTTTGTACTTCATGCTCAGCTTAGAAATACTCCAGTCTCCTTTGACTTTTACTTATTTTTTAAAAAGATTTATTTATTTTTTACATCATTGTTCATTTTTAAATAATATTTGCTCCACACACCCCCATCCCCCCAGCCCCTGCCCCGTGTAGTCCCCATAGAGTTTCCTTAACCAATGTACCCATGCACCATCACCTCAGTCCCCTGTGCTCCTCCCTCCCTCCTTCTGATGCCTCTCCCTCTTCCTCCCCTGCAGGATATCTCTGGTTTATAATTGTCTGTTTTTGTTTTGTTGTGCTTTGTATTGTTATTGTTTTTTTACACTGATGTCTTATTTGGTTCCCCTATATTCCTGCTATAAGTGAGACCACCCAATATTTTTCTTTCTTTTTTTAAAAGATTTTTATTTATTTATACAAGAACTGGGGTACAGGCCAGATGTGCAGAAAGGTGAGAGGATTCACCAGAGACAGAGTGGGGAACAAAGCAGGCAGACTGACGAAATACACTGCTGAGGAGAGCAGTGGGCGAGACAGGAGAGGTCTGCTGCGCTATGTGGGTTTCTCTCCCACTGGCTGGGATTGAACCGGCTCTGCAGAGGCTGTAGACAGCTTCACAGTGTGGTGCTCAACCACCTGCGCCACCAGGGAGGCCTCCAATATTTTTCTTTTTCCTTCTGACTTATTTCACTGAGCATAATTCCTTTTAGCTCCATCCATGTTGCTGCAAATGGCATGAGTTTTATCTTTTTTGATTGCTGAGTAATATTCCATCGTGTATATATACCACATCTTCTTGATCCAGTTATCGATTTTTGACTTTTATTTTTTGCCCATATCGTTGGATTTTTCCAGGCAGGTGTAGCTCCCAGGCATCAAAGAACGTGGGAGATTTACATTATCTTTCTGCACTTTTCTCATTTCACATTTCTTTCACTTCAGTCTTGGACCTGATCCACTACCTGCCCACATTAGGACTATAATTTCAGGAGAGCAAAGTTGCTAGTTTCCCTACTTTATTTCCCTTCAACCTTGCTGCTACCTTTCACTGATAAAACCATGCATTTTCTTCCTGTACTTCAAGTTAATGCTACATCCTTGCTGGCAGTAAAATTAAGGTTTTACTCTGGCAAACACTTTGGTAAAGCTATTGCTTTTGCCAAATGAAATGAGTGGGGGACTGAGTGGGTGAATTAAAGAGCTCTGGCAAGAAGATCACTAACACTGTTCTTAATCAAAGTTTTACTGAGTTTTCCAAGAATAAAATTTTCTTAATATATTGTCTGGTTTTGATTAATTTTTAGTTCCTTTAGATAATTGCATTTGTATATATATATTTGTGTGTGTGTGTTAAGATTCATTGACTTCTTCACTCCATTGTAGTTGCAAATCCCTTACTTACTATTTTTTTATTAAAGTTTTTATTTTATTTTTTAAGATTTATTTATTTTATTTATACAAGCACTGAGTACAGTCAGAAGCCTGGGAGGGTGAGAGAATTCACCAGAGCCAGAGCGGAGAGTAGAACAGGCAGAGTGACAAAGTACACTGCTGAGGGGAGCAGCGGGCAGAAGGGGGTTCTGCGTGCCATGTGGGACCTGCCTCCGGTGGCCGGGGAGCAGCGGGGGATCGAACCGGTGTTGCAGAGGCTGCGGGCAGCTTCGCAACCTGGTGCTCAACCGCTGCGCCACTGGGGAGGCCCCCTTACTTACTATTTTTTAAAGATAACACTATTTTAAAAATATTCTTATAGCTTTTAAAAAGTTTTTAATTTATTTTTAAAGATATAGTAACATATTATATTTGTGAATAATTCTCTGTCACTTGGTTAATAAACTTTGACTGCATATCAAAGGCCATAATGGCACTCTTAGGCTTAAAAAAGAAAAGATAAAATTAATGAGGTCTTCAAATAGTTTTTAAAGAAACAGAAATTGGAACCCCTAACCTATGTGATTCTGACAGATGTGCAGATTCTTGATTACTCACCTTTCCCAAGACATTTATCTAATTATCCCAAGACATTTATCTAATTATCCCAAGACATTTATCTAATTATCCCAAGACATTTAGCCTAGAAATTTTAAAAATAAAATTGAACAGAAAATATAAGAGAGTGTGAAAATTTGCTGAAGAGGAGAGGGCAGTAATTTCCATGTATCCTAAATAATGAAAAATTAATGATTTATATACACAATCAATTCAGGCTTAATTACCGGTGGTCAAAATATTTTTCCCAAATAGACTACATGCTTTATGGGTCAATGTTAAAAAGGTAAAAATACTTGTGAAAATGAACCATACATCAAAAAATATTTCCTTATTTAGGAATGTTAGATAAAATACACATGTTATTTGCTTAACTGCACAATCACGGTACAATGAACATAATTTTTTTTAAGATTGAAATTGTCCTGTGTGTCTTTATGTAAGTATGTATGTGCATGTGTGTGTTTGTGTGTAGGACCAGTTTACATACATGATTAGACATTAATTTATATACATTTTACACACACAAACACACACACACACACATTTTCCTCCATGGGAAAAGGGAGAGATTGAAAATAAAAAAGTGTAATATTATCCCTCATCCTCATTAAGTAAACCAAAAGGTAATATTTTAAGTGATCTGTAGAGAAGTTTAATTGAGAACTTGATGGTACCCAAAGGATTACTTAATAATTGCTATTTTTTTTAAATTTCTTTATAAAGGATGAATCAGCTTTCACAATCTGGGCAGTGATTTTTTTTTTTTTTTTTACTTTTGGTGAAGCACTTCATTTACAAATGAATTGATGGGAACAGATTTTAGGTATTTTCTAATATTTATTTATTTTCCAATATTTATCTTCACAAAAATTATTGCTCAACACTTTTTAAGGTTGGGCTAGACTTTTTATATGGCCTTATCAATTCAGTTGTTGAATTTTTCTGTCAATATTCTCTGTCATTTAGTAGATGTTTATTTGTGCTTATTAAATAATTGACAAGTCTATATGACTATTTGAAGAAACTATATGAAATTGCCAATATTTGGACATTTTGACCTCCCTAAAAGTCAATTTTGTTAAGTTTAACCTAAAACATAATCATTATGAACACATTCAAATCTTTTTTGGGGTCTCTGTGCTCTTTAATAGGTCTCCTTTAAATTTGTTTACTCTTCATTTTCCATTTCTCTCAAACTTCTGTTTTAACCATGTAGCCTATCTTAGGTTTTGTGCAAGTACTCTTTATTTTTGTATATGAACAAAGCTGTAAATTATTTATTTGGAATCTCACAATAGAAAAAACAAACCTTTACTTTAACAAACTGTTAATATTTTTAAGTGAATTTCCTTATATATTTATAAAACATCTTTTCTCCTAAATTTTTTTTATAATTAAAAAATTATAAAAGTGCTCTGTCTTAGATTTTACAAACCTTGAGGGGGACCCTTTTCTATGAACTCGATGTGCAATGTGACTAGTTCAATTAGTCAATATTTGTAAGTGTGTGCTGAATAACTAGGGATCCACCGGGGAGTATGTGTAGAGTTGGTTAACACAGTTTAGTGGGGGCAGTGAAGGAGAAAGTCTGATCCTGTCTCAGTCCATGAAATTTAAAATTGGTATAATCTGGTTGAAATAAAGTATGCACACAGGTAATGAAATGAGAATGTGCGTCCATGTAAAAGTGTTTTTTTTTTTAAAATAATAAATTTTATTTTTATATTCCCCATACAATTGCAACCCCCCATTCTGACCCCAATCGCTCCCCTCCCGCCCCCCACCCCCAAAAAGTGTCTCTGGTTCATAGTTTTTTGTTGATTTTGATTTTCACTTTCTTATAGTTATTCATTTTCCTGGTCCCTTATTTAAGTTTTCTAGATTCCTGCTATGAGTGAGACCATCTGATATTTTTCTTTTTCTTTCTGGCTTATTTCGCTGAGCATGATCCCTTCCAACGCCATCCATGTTGCTGCAAATTGCATGTGTTTATCTCTTTTGAATGCTGAGTAATATTCCATGGTGTATATGTACCACATCTTCTTGATCCAGTCATCTATTTTTGGGCATTTGGGCTGTTTCCAAAGCTTAGCTATTGTAAACAGTGCTGCTATAAACATAGGGGTGCAGGTGTTCTTTGGAATGGATGTTTCTGTGTCCTTTGGGTAAATACCTAGGAGTGGAATTGCTGGATCATATGGAAGCTCTATGTTTAGTAGGTCCAGAAATCTCCTCACATCTCTCCATAGTGGTTGGACCAGTTTGCACTCCCACCAACAGTGCAGGAGAGCTCCTTTTTCCTCTACACCCTCGCCAACATTTGTTGTTGCTAGTTTTTTTAATATGTGCCATTCTCACTGGTGTAAGGTGGTATCTCATTGTAGTTTTGATTTGCATTTCCCTGATTACAAGTGATGTTGAACATTTTTTCATATGCCTGTTGGCCATTTGCATTTCCTCTTCAGAGAAGTTTCTTTTTAGCTCTTCTGCCCATTTTTTGACAGGATTATTTTCTTTGTTGTTGTTGAGTCTCATAAGCTCTTTGAAGATTTTTGTGATCAGTCCTTTATCATTAGTGTTGTGTGCAAAACTGTTCTCCCAGTTGGTGGGGTTTCTCTTTGTTTTTGTTATTGTCTCTTTTGCTGTGCAGAAGCTCTTTAATTTGATGTAGTCCCAGCTGTTTATCTTTGCCTTCGCTATCACTGCTTTGGGTGATGTGTCTGTAAAGATGTCTTTGATGTGCATATCACGTAGTGTTTCGCCTATATTTCATTCTATGTATTTTATGGTTTCAGGTCTTATGTCTAGTTCTTTAATCCATTTTGAGTTGATTTTTGTGCATGGTGTGAGGTAGTGGTCAAGCTTCATTCTTTTGCATGTAGCAACCCAGTTTTCCCAGCACCGTTTATTGAACAAACTTTCTTTGCTCCAATGCATACTCTTTGCTCCTTTGTCAAAGATTAGTTGACCCTAAATCTGTGGGTTTATTTCTGGATTTTCTATTCGATTCCATTGGTCTGTGTGTCTGTTCTTGTTCCAATACCATGCAGTTTTGATGATTATGGCTTTGTAGTATAGTTTGAAGTCTGGGAATGTGATGCCTCCATTCCCTTCTTTTTTTTTCAGCAGAGCTTTGGCTATTCAGGGTTTTTTGTGATTCCATATGAATTTCATCAATAATTGTTCTATTTCTTTGAAGAATGATATTGAAATTTTGATTGGAATAGCATTGAATCTGTATATTGCTTTTGGTAGGATGGCCATTTTAATAATGTTTATTCTTCCAATCCATGAGCAGGGGAGGTCTTTCCATTTCTTTGTGTCTTCTTCTATTTCTTTTAACAGTGTTTTATGGTTTTCTTTGTATAGGTCCTTTACCTCTTTTGTTAGATTTATTCCCAAATATTTGATTTTTTTTGTTTCGATAATAAAAGGGATGTTTTTTTTGATTTCTTCTTCTTCAGATTTATTGTTTGTGTATAGGAAGGCTACCGACTTTTGTGTGTTGATTTTGTATCCTGCCACTTTAGTGAACTGATTGATGAGTTGACTTAGTTTTTCTGTGGAGTTTTTGGGGTTCTCTATCTATATTATCATATCATCTGCAAATAGTGATAATTTGACTTCTTCTTTTCCTGTTTGGATTCCTTGTATGTCGTAAAAGTGTTTTTGGGTGTAGATAAGTTTTTACATTTCCCTAAGGGCTGAATTTACTAAGAATATGAGTTTATAGGAAGATACCAAAAAGAAAAGTCAGTGTTTCTTTTATAAAAAAAAATTTAGTCAGATTTCATAGAAAAGGAAGCCCCTTTTGTCCAGTAAACTCACTGTCCACCATCTGGTTCTGTTCATTAAGAGAGTAATTCAAGCAGAGGAACCTGCTAGTTGCAACAAAGGTTGGAACCCAGTGGGTTTTGGTGCTTAGCAGGAAGTAAACAGTCACATTCTGTGTTCCCAGACACTTGAGGTCAAAAAGGGACATGTTCTGTTGATGTGTTATGAAAGAATCCTGCATCCATAGGATCAAGCTAATGCCCTTGGAAGTTTCTGCTTGTCTTATAGATAATCAAAATTTAAAAGAAATTTCTAAAAGCACAGATTTGACTATGAGAGGTAGAAGATCAGTATACAGCTTGACATGATCTGAAGAATTTATGGTACTATCATTTTTATTATTTTAAAATTTGTATAAGGGGGGTTAATTGGTTTCTTTTGAGGAGGAATTGTATATATAAATATTTGTTTCCTGGAAACAATGAAATTTTTAGTTGGATTATGAGTCTTAATTACAGCCTTATTCTTTTTTTAGTGCTCTGTATTTTAGGTGTTGATAAATGATTCTAAACTTTAGTTTTCTTCACATTTGAAAAGTCTTATTTAGGTTGTATAGAGTGGAGAGAGTTTAATTGAGATATTTCTGTAAAAGGATTATGTAAGCAATTTGAGAGACACAACTATTGTTAACCTTAATATACTCCAGAGAATTTTACTAGAGATTTGCAGAAAGTAGAATAAGTTATCTATTACTGTGCTCAAGAGTGGATGACAATATTTTTCAGTTATGTTGCTACAATTCTTGATATGAAAATGAAAATTTACTATATATTTACTTAAATTGATTTATACTTTGGCACTACCCACTTTTGATTTATACTTTGGCACTACCCACTTTTCCCAACAACACCCACTGGAAATTATAGTGATAAAATTAGACATTTTCTTATTGGTAATTGGAGAAACAGAACATTGATTTAGTTGGATTCAAGTCAACATTTGAGTTTCATATATAGGATCACAAGCTATACCAATATTGAATTAGCACTGTAAATAGAGAATTGTGTATATCAGAGTTCACTATTAAGATTAAAGTAATGCATTTTTAGGATGAATAGAAAAATAATCTGTGATTTGTTGGTAACTAATATTGTTTGGGAAAGAAACAAGATTCAAGATGATATCATCCTTATAACTTAGAGGCATATTTATAATACTATGTAGAATTTATTAATTTAAAATCTAATCTTTAATTTTGAATTAATTAAAATAGAATGATAACATGATATCATTCTAATATGACCTCTTTGGTTACCATAGAATAGTATATAGCATCTTAATATAATTTTATCTTAACAAGTGTTAGAGAAAATTAGATTAGTAGCTGTAACAAATAGAAGAGATTTTACCGATATAAAGAAAGCGGCATTAAAGCTTCTAATCTAAAGGTCTAATTCATAAACATTCTGTCATATTTTTCTTGTGTAATCTCTTAAAGTAGGTAATAAAATTTTGTAAGATCAGCAAGTCTCAGAGCAATAATAATTAAGAATCTGAAGGTATAAGCGAAAGAAACAAAATTAAATTCAGTATGATATTGACTGAACAGGGTAAGCCAAATTCTTGTCAACAAACTCAGTAAAATATCACGAGAAGTTCCACTTAAAACTTCTGTATTCCAAATCTTCTTCTGTCATTCTTATCTCCCTTCTCTTTCTTGCTAGCAAAAATACTTGAAAAATTGCCTACATCCATTTCTTTCCTCATCTTCCAATTTCTCTTCAGCCCACTACAATCTGGTACTGGCCCCATTAAATTTATTTTTATTGGCTGATTAATATAGACTGGGAATGGTGCTAAAAAATTTTCATGGATTATCATTCTTTCCTTATAGTAACCTTGTGCATGGGTATTAGAATTCTATTTCACTTATAATAAAATTGCTCCAGAAAAGATCACTGTTTGTTTACTAATGAGAGAAACAAACTCAAACTTCCACAAGTGAAGAACTGAAAAGCGCAGGATTTAATGTTGGTTTTAGGCAAGTAAAGAAATTCCCCTCTCCCTGTCTTGGGTTTGCTTTTTGTGTGCTGTTTTTCTTCCAAGGAGGAAGCAAAGATGGCCAATGTTAGTTTACATTTAATAAGCTTATCAAACTCAGTGGAAGGAGAGTTTCTACATACCAGAAAGGATCCAGGTATGACTTCATTAGAAAAGTGTGGATTTTGTGCCAATGTAAAGTCACAGGAGAAAATCTTTGTGACACTGGATTAAACACAATTTTTTAAATGAGACACCAAAGACAGGATCCACAAAATAATTCACATTGAGGTTTTTGCTCTTCTCTTCATTCTGTCTTACATTCATGCAGTATTTGACCCTGATGACAATTCCTGCATTGTGATGTTTTCCTCTTACCAATTCATTTTAAGAGTTTTGTTTCTCTTGTTTGTTTGTTTGTTTCTTTTTTTTGTAAGATTTATTTTATTTATACAAGAATGGGGTACAGGCCAGAGGCACAGAAGGGTGAGAGGATTCACCAGAGACAGAGCAGAGAGCAGAACAGGCAGATGGACCGAAAACACTGCTGAGGAGAGCAGCGGGTGAGACAGGGGAAGTCTGCCGTGCCATGTGGGTATCTCCATGTCCAGCCGGGAATCGAACCTGCCCTGCAGAGGCTGTGGACAGCTTCACAGCGCTGTGCTCAACCCGCTGTGCCACCGGGGAGGCCCTGTTTCTGATTTTGTTAGAAAGTGTGCCAGACTCTGTACAGTACTGAATAGTTACTAAGTAGGATAAAGTTGTATTCTATTTCAACAAATACTTGGCATAGTCATTTTTAAAATTTTAGCCAGTCTAACAGGTATATAATTGCTTCCTATTGTCATCTCAATTTGTCTTTCTCTAATGACTTATGGTACTGAGCATTTTTTCCACATATTTACTTGACAACTATGTATCTTTGGTGAAGTGTCTATTCAAATCTTTTACTTACTAGAAAATGATTTGTTCATTTTCTTACTATTGTGTTTTAAAAATTCTTTATATTTTCTGGATACAGGTCTTTTTTAAAAAATCAGATAAGTACTTTGCAAATATTTTTCTTCCAATCTATCACATGCCTTTTCATTTTATTAGCAAAATATTTGGAAGATCTGAACTTTCAGATCTTTCATTGAGGACTATAATCCATTTTTGAGTTAATTTTTGTATATGGTACAATATATGGATTGAAGTTTCTTTCCCCTTTTTGGCTATGGATATCTAATTTATAATATATCTTACTTGTTAACAGATCTTATGCTCATTTCATATGCTGAATTTGATAGTTAAAAGCATGACATTAAGTGATAATAAGCATTTAAATATATTTATTATGCTCCAGGCATTTGCTAGAATAGCTCATTTAATTCTCAAAATAATTGCTTGAGGTACATTCTATTATTCTATTATTACCTTTATTCTAAAAATGAAGAAACTGAGACTTAGAGAGGTAACTACAAATAGAAAGTAACTGATAAGCTGCTATCAAACTCACTTTTCTAAAGTAAGCCATTTTACTACAGAACAACAATAACCTTATCCAACAATATCCTTATTGCTCCTCCACCAATAGAATGCAAATTCTAAATGGAAATTTCTTAGTTGTGGCAAATGATTTATACCCTTTATTCATCTTCTCTTGCCAGATCCCATTGTGATCAATTGGACACATTTTCTACCCTCATTCAGTAGATGGTAATTAATAAGTATATTAGTTTTCTAGGGCTGCTGTAGCAAATTACTTTTCTTTTTGCATATTGTAGTGGATTTATTCATAACTGCTAAAATGTGGAAGGAATCAAGATGTGCTTTGAATAAATAAACTGTGGTACATCCATACAATGTTAATATTATTATTTAACAATTTTTTCTTACTCTTTTTGAATTTATTTTTTACCGAAGTTATATTGGGGTACCCTCACCCGATATTGCAACAATAGTGTATCCACCATAAACTCATCCATATTCCACCACCATAGACCATTGTATTTCCTTCAATCTTTGTTACCCCTCCCCCACACCATACCTCCCCCACACCAACACCCCTTAGTGACACCATCTGTGTTTATCTTTCTTTCTTTCTGACTTATTTCACTTAGCATTCTCTCTTCCAACTCTATCCATGTTGCCATAAATGGTGTGAGCTTATCTTTTTTTGATCACTGGGTTGTAGTTCATTGTGTGTATATACCACATCTTCTTAATCCACTTATCTGTCCTGGGGCACTTAGGTTGTTCCCATAGTTTAGCTATAGTAAATAGAAAATAGTGCTGCAATAAACATGGGAGAAAAGTTTCCTTTCAAATTAGTGTTTTTGAATTCTCTTTCCTGAGAACTCCACAGGAAGGAGTAGTGAATGACAGAGTATGTTTGTAACAGACCCCTAGCTCTAATACCAACAAATCACTCCCAGAATCTCTGCACCTTTAATAGCAATGTGGAGAAGTGGTGTTCTGTATTGGGCTATCCTTCTGAGGAAAAGTTCTCTAACATGGACTGGAGCAGTTCTGTGACATGGAGCAGAGCTATGGACATGTGTTCTAAGGAGGCATTTTGTTATCACTATTCGGAGCGCGCTTGCCTGCAAACTTGACTGAAAAATATTAATCGGAATACATTTAACTTAAAGCAAAATTTGATTCCAGTTAGGTATTTTAAATCCCAGTTTTCCTCTTAGAAATTGTAGCTATGACTATTATGAAAGGGATTATGACACTTTGCAGTAGGAAAGAAAACTAATAAAATTAGGTTTTTTTGTTGTTAATTATAAGAGAGATTTAAGATTAACAGAAAAGAAAAAGGAATAGGGTTTAGGGGTACAAACAGAAGTCTAGGATTTTAAGGGAAGAAAGGGTCATAGATGAGTTTTTCTTTGCTTCAGAATCTCCCTTAGAAGTTAATATTGGACCAATAGTTTTTGATGATAGACATTCAGTTTTCTGAAGGCAAGGCATAGCCTCACAGAATACCTTAAATTGTCTACTGGCTCTGATTTCTATGCTTTGAATGTAGCAAAGAGTGTTACAAGTCTGTGTAATAAAAGAAAAGAAGATATGGTTGCTTCAGGGCTGGCTCTAGGATAGAAAAAAATTGGAAACTCAAACTTCATAGAACTACCTATACTTTCAAGTCTGTATTTTGGGATTTATTTATTTTGTAGTATTATAGAGTTCTAGTGGAGCTTGATGTAAATTCAGCCCAGGTTTCCTACAGGTATATTTCATTTTCATAGTGAGGAGTTGGGAAAAATAATAATGATGACAGGCAACAAGTTTAAAAAAAATGGGTCCATGATATTTAGGAAAAGGAGTGAATGAAATAGAAATGCCGGAAATATTCTCCAGATTTGAAGTGCTTCGGTTTTATTGTAGCCAGTGCACTCAGTATTCAGAACAGGAGAGATGGCTTATGATCCTGAGTGAGTCTCTCATGTTTATCCTTTATTTAAGTTTGATCTTGGAAGATAATTTAGAGAATATTCTGGTGAAGTATCAAATGGTTCAACTACAGTATCTCCTACAAAGCTTTATTCTGTTGTTATAGTTGTTCTCCTTTCTCATTAGAGTGGATATTCAGATGCCTTCTTGGCAATTTATAATACTATAAAACACAATTCATATTAGTTGCATATTGGTTCAGATGTAGAGTCTTAGGGTGAGCACCTTTCTGACTTTTACAACTTAAAATTCATTTGAATCTCAGAAAAATCATTTTGATGAAGAGGTGAGAGAAGAGAGTAATAGTGCTCCTGTTATTGCCAGCTGAGGTGTCACCTAGTACCTCCTGGACCATGAGGAGGATTTTAGGAGAAGCAGTCACCTTCCTCCAGTGTCCTCCTTTATCTCCATCACAGTGGCAAGGAAGATAATGTTGCTTTAAATGCTGTCCACCATTGCTTATAGTCTTTTACTGATTATTTTAAAATAATTTTTTAAGGATTTATTTATTTATTTATACAAGCACTGGGTACAGTCAGAAGCGTGAGAGGGTGAGAGAATTCACCAGAGCCAGATCGAGGGACAGAACAGGCAGACTGATGAAATACACTGCTGAGGGGAGCAGTGGGAGCGGCAAGAGAGGTCTGTTGCGCCATGTGGGACCCTCCCAGTGACCAGGGATCGAACTGCAGACGCTGTGGGCAACTTCGCAGCCCAGTGCTCAACCGCTGTACCACCAGGGGAGGCCCTTAAAATCATTTTTTAACATAACATTATAACCAACTGAACTAACCAGCTAAGTTTAAAATTCTTAAAAATAAAAACACAACACTTTTTACATTATACATTTATAAAGCTTCTTAAAGGAAGCAAAGGGAAAGGATTATATATATATATTTTACAATTGCCTTTACATTATTTTTTGACTTCTGATTTATAAATTGTATGTGTTTTATGTTGCTTACGCAAATTGCTATGATTGATGTATATAAATCATGTAAATGTGTAAATGTAAATGCATCATGTAAATTTACATCAAAGTCTTTAAGACACTTCCAGTATGTTGATATTACATAACTTCTATTTCAGGGTAGAGACTCCATCTCTTTTCAGTGGTATCTTTCATTTTTAAAGAAGACTATACCAGAAATGCTAATTTCTGCACGTGTGTTACAGAATGAAGGAAGTAGACAGCAACAGAAAAGCAATGACCTGGAAGGCTCAGTGTCTGAAGATGATACCTAGTGGTAGGTATTGACAAAATTGTTGCTGGGATCGGTCTTTCTGATGAGTTACCCTGTTAGGTAGCAGTAATTAAGCTATTGGTGGTCACAATTTTGTACTAATGGCTATGGATCTATATGGAAACTGTAGCTCAAAGCTACTCAGGTCCATGACCTCTTTGTTACTGGCCTGTGACTAGATAAACACAAAAAAGAATAAGTTTTTAGGAAATTTTGCAGCAAGTTGACATAGCCGTGGCTTTCACGCTTGGGATCAGTAGCCTTGTCTCAATGAATGGGTGTGCATCAGTTTGTGTGATGACCACAGTTGCATGTGTGAACTCTGTACTAGTCAGGCATAGTGCTGGATTAGGAAAGATGAAAACACTAGTCCTTCCCCACAAATAGTTGCAGAGCATTGATGTTGAAGACACTCTTCCAACATTGCTTTTTTTCAGTTTGTGTAAGCCAAAGTCTCACAAACCTACCTAAATCCACACAAGAGTAAATGAAGAGCACCTTCAAAGGAAATTGCCAGTTTATTGATAAATCAGCATGCAAGTATAGAACTTAAGTGCTTATTGAATTACTAGAGAAGTAAAAAATAAAAGAAATGAAGAAATTTGTGTGCTGAAAAAATGATAATAATTTGGAAGAGAAGGATCATGAAGTTTGTGCCGTAAATATGAAACATTATAAATGGCATTTAGAGGATATTTAATATTATAAAATATTTTGAAATAAGCACAGAAAATGTCATGTGTGTTTAACTAGAACATCTTGTAGCTAAGAGAAGCAATCGTAGAGTATTAACCTGGCACTGCAGTGCTACCTAGAGGAAAAGGGAAGTGTGGGATAACTATTTTCTTGTTTTGCAAAGTTGCTTGGCATTTTTCTATCCAGCAAAAGGTATACCACAGAAATCCTACAAATTTATTGCAGAAATTATTTAAAGTAGCTATTGGTTTGATGACCTTGAAATTAGGCATAACAAGAAACACATTACATTGAAAAATATTCAAAACAAAATTTTGATAGTCTTAGTAACTAAATTACAAAGTAATAAATTGTTCTTATGTAAACTTTGTACTTCTCTTGGGCCTGCTTAATATACCTGTACCATTTTAATATATCCTGCTTAAATTTTTCAATTGCTCTCTTCTTTTTCTTTCTAATGTTTTTTCTTTCTTTCTTTTTTATTAATATCTTATTTTATATAATTCTTACATCATTTTTCATTTTTGCACAATGTATGCATTTTCATTTTGGTTATATTCCCTAGACAATTGCACCCCCTCCCCCCTTATTTTGACCTTAGCCCTTTCTCTCCCCTTCCCTCTCCCTCTCCTCCTCTCCTCCGTGGTGTGTCTCTGGTTTATAGTTGCTTGTTGATTTTGATTTTTTTGTATTAATTAGTCTTTTTCCTGGTCCCTTATTTAGGTTTTCTAAATTCCTGCTATGAGTGAGACCATCCGGTATTTTTCTTTTTCTTTCTGACTTATTTCGCTGTTTTTCTTTCTGTTTCTCTTACTCAGTAATTGTTGGTAAAATCATCATGGGCGAAGGTTGTGCTTCATATTTTAGAAAAAAATCACACTATTAATTGTTAACTAGGCACTTAATAAAGGCTTCTTGAATTGATGATATTATCAAATGTATCATTAATATAGCAGAAAGAGTTTAGGTTTCTAAACTCAACACTCCCAGTTGCTGTTAATATGACTTGGACAGTACCTCCTCTAAACTTGGTTTTCTCATTTATAAAAGACATGACAATTCCTGCCCTGCTTAATAAAAAATTGTTTGAAGAGTCAAATTACTTGATATCATAAAGTATTATGAAATATTTAGGAATACTGAGATCTGAGTTTTATAATTTCATAACACTCCCTTGAAACCATTATCCCATTCTAAGTGAATTAGAGCTAACATTGAATGTAAATGATAAAAACAAATACAAACCAAAACACTGATTTTAAATAATGTTTGCTGAACTATTTTTTAGGTAATTGGAGATCTTATAGCAGGATGCTTTATCCTTTCATTTAATGCCGTATAATTCGTTCAATATTTTAGTATGAATCACTTTTAGTACTGATAATTGGTATCTTGGGTTTACAAGATAATTGTGTATCTTGATACAAGGATCAAAGCAATAAACTTTCTTCAATGAAGAAGCACTGTCATAGAAATAAACATATATACATGTTTTTGATTGACTGGAATAAGTTATTCCCTGTGTAAATATAGCCTTTATCTCAAAAGGGAGCTGGGAGATTAAAAGAAAATGTTTATGAACTTGTCTGAGTTCTCCATGGAAGAGACACTTTATTTAGCAAGTATACAGTGAAAATATATAACTTTTCATAGAGTAGTTTTGACTAAAAATTTTAACTTTGATATAGCTTACATAAGAAATCAGAATAAATCATGAAAGTGAGTTTTATAATGCCTATTTCCATTTCAGTCTTGTAAAAATTTAGCATTTCAAGGTGTAAATGATATTTACATATGCTTAAGTTTAGTATGATGTTATTAATAAAATATAAAAACAAATTTACACTTCACTGAAGAAGAATGTCCAGAGAAGACACCTTACAAATGTAACTATATTTTGCTGTCCAAAGATAAGGGTCTGTACCATCTGTGGAAATAAGATGGTTCATATAGAAAAGGGAAACACATACAGACAAGTATAAAAATTGTATGGCAAACAATAATATTATTATTGGAAGTGGGAATAATTTTATCCTCTCACTGTAACTCTAAAATGAGCTCATTTTCAGCATGTTCTTAGTAGTATCTGCAATAATGGAAAATAATAGAGTTTTTCCTACAACAAAAGCTCTAGCTATTAAGAAACAAGTAAAAAGAAAACTGCTTTCACTTCAAGTGTTGAACACAAGAACTATATTATTCCTTGAATTTGGGAATGGGTCTTCTTACTAGTTGAAATTGTTTTGCTAAGTTTGAAACTGTGAGCATGGAAGATTACTTGTGAATTTTTGAGAGGGAGACTGACAAAGACCCAATATTTAGTTGAATATCATAAGGTTAAATTCCAGAAGCTTCTGTTTGATACTGGGTTTATCTTCCAACAGATTTGAGTTCCTTGTCTTATTACAGCACCATTGCTTTTCGGTTTATGTTTATTCTGTTGCTTCAGAGGATCTCAATTCCCCTTCATTCTCTGACTCTTGTTTTAAAATTATAGGGTAGGGCCTCCCCTGGTGGCGCAGTGGTTGAGCGCTGGGCTGCAAAGCTGCCCGCAGCCTCTGCAGCGCCGGTTCAATCCCCGGTCCCATATGGCGTGACAGACCTCTCCTGCCACGCCCACTGCTCCCCTCAGCAGTGTATTTCATCGGTCTGCCTGTTCTGTTCCCCACTCTGGCTCTGGTGAATTCTCTCACCCTCCCGCGCTTCTGACTGTACCCAGTGCTTGTATGAATAAATAAATAAATCTTTAAAAAAATAAAAATAAAATAAAATTATAGGGTATATGGGGAAAATGTGGGTTAAGTCAGAAGTGTGCAGCAGGACTGTAACAAAAAAACAAACTTGGTGCTGCACAGAGCCTGGAGGAATAATTACAAATACATTTGAATGTGTGATGTTTCAATTTTCAATTCTATTTTTTAGGTATAGCAGGACCCAATCCTTGAACAAAATGACACCCAACACCAACTAAATTCTTCCTACAAAGTTATAGCAAGTCAATGCACATTTGAACTTGAAAGAGATTAATCTACTATTAGGTTATGAAAGTGGAAATCTCAAAGTTCTGGAATAAATACCTAGGATAAACAAATAAAACCAAATTAAATTGTTGATTAATTTCCTAGGACAAAATATTCACAAACCATGGACAACTATTTTTTTACTTTTTTTTTTTTTAAAACCTTTGAAAGTTAATGAAGCTTAAAAAACAAACAAACAAACAAACTGTGCGCTAGTGATGAACCAGTAGGGAAGGATTAGAGGTTTTACACTAATCTCTTGAGTTCTCATTAGTATCTAAAGAGGTTGAAGTTCCTCTTAGTTTACAGGAATCATGTAACTGAGTTTCAAATAGCTTAACTGAGGCTAAAATATGTATCATCAAAGTTTTAGTAGTGTCACTTTTATAGAAAAATATTGAAAATGTTATATATATATTTACATGGATCCAAAGGAACTTTTATTATCTAATTGGCTTTATCTGTTGAAAGGATGACCTGAGAAAGAGCTTTTCATGGATTCAAAATAATCTCACATGTCTAAAATATTTTCTACACGGTGTGTGTCATTACTAGTTAATGTCCAAAGGAATCACCTAGCATCTACAAGTATTTTGAGAAAGACAGCTAAGAATTTACCTTCAGGATGCCTGGGGCATAGATATCTTAGTTACAAGGAAAGATGTATAGCTACATCTGACTCTCTCTCTCTCTCTACCCCTCCCCCCACACATTTGCAGAAGTAATTTGTGAATTAGGAGGGGGGTATTTTGTAATCAACAGATCTATGTTCGTAAATAGCACAAACATTTTTTTTTGGAGGGATGCTAATGCTCCTTAGTATTTCTCCTTATTTTAAATTGTGTTGGACCAAAGATTCTTTTGTTGTTTTCTGGAGGGAAAGAGAATTCTTGATTCTTGGTATGAGCCAAGAACATTTTCAGAGCTTTTGGAAGTGAAGATGTAAAGATGGAAACTGGGCTTTCCTGAAAATTTTGGAAAGGCTAATGAAACTATTAAAATAGCAACTCTGGATTCTTGAACATAATGTGTATACAAAGAGTATTTTCCTCTCTTCTTTAATGTTTCTGTTTTTTCTAAAGTTATCAGGATCTTGCTGCATTAATTTATGGTGCTATATTGATGTTATAATGATGATTTCTTTGTAAAATAACCCTTATTTTAACTTACCTAAAAATTATAGGATCAGAAGAAACAATAGTGAAATTTCATTTTTTGAGTGTGTATTTTATTTTTTGGTTTTGTTAATACATATGTTAATACATATATGTACCTAATACATATGCTAAAATTTTCAAGTTTTATTAGTTTTTGCTTCAAGACTTCTACTCCATATATTTTATGATGGCTTAGATCCATATAAAGAAAACAGGAAAGCTTACTTTCTTAGTTTGTTTTAGAGGTGAAAAAAAAAATTTAATATGTAATATAAGTATAATGAAAGATGAAAATCATTTACACATTTTTTCAGTATGGTCAGGAACCTGCTAAGAAATGTTGGCTGATCCAAATATCTCAATATTTTGTAAGGTCAAAAAGAATCTTTTAGGTTTTCTCTTTTTTTTTTTTTTTTGCTTTTGAATTTGACATTGGTTTCCTCTACTTCTGATTCAATTTACATTAGTGTGTTCTAACCTTTTTTAAGAAATTACATTAAGTGTTTCTAAATAGGAATAAAATATTTCAAAATAACTTGTATGTTCCAGCTGAAAAAGAATACATTCCTATAACTATGGGAAAACAACACTTTAAAGAAGGAAACTTCAATCATACTCCCTCCACTATTTGGATATAATCCTTGTTGACAGTTCTCCCTCTAGTCTTTTTATTAATATATAAAATATAAATTTATGTATTGAATGCTCTTTTATTTATAAAACATAAACATATATGGCTCTTACATATCATAATTGAACCTATATTGGCAGGTATATATACATATATGCATATATATGAACATATATCTTTTTTTGACTCACTTAATGGCATATTACTGTTGTGCATTAAAATGGTCATAGATTCATTCTCACTTCTCTCACTGAGACATGCAATCTGTTTCCCTTCCCTTGAATTGGAGATTAGCCCAGAAATTTGTTTTGACCAGTAAAATGCAGATGAAGTGACTTTAACTTCTGAGGCCTAATCTTAAGATATCTGTAGCTGGGCCTCCCTGGTGGTGCAGGCAGTTGAGTGCAGCACTGTGAGGCTGTCTGCAGCCTCTGCAGCGCGGGTTTGATCCTGGCTGGCCTGGGCCGTATCCACAGGGCCTGGCAGACTTCTCCTGTCTTGCCCGCTGCTCCCCTCAGGAGTCTTTCAGTGGATCTGCTTGTTTTGTTCCCCGCTCTGTCTCTGGTGAGTCCTCTCACTCTCCCGCATATCTGGCCTGTGCCCAGGTTCTTGTATGCATGAATGGATAGATCTTTAAAAAAAAAAAAAAGATATCTGTAGCTACTACATTTGTTGCTTAGAACATTTCTTCTTGGATTCCAGTCCCCATTCTTTGAGGAAGTTTAAAAGACTGCATTAAGAAACCCATGTGGAAGAGAAGCAAACCCCAGGAACATGAGGGATAACACTTTGACCCTTCCAAATTGTCCCAGGACTCCAGCCAAATTTAGCTCATAGAAGTGTGAGACATAAAATGAGACATAAAAACTTGTTTTAAGGCAACAGGTTTTGGGTGGTTTGTTATATAGCAACCTAACTAAAGCAATCACATATATTTTTATGTCATTAAAAATGTTAACATACACAATTGTGATAGCTTCAGAATGTTGTTTTATAAATGAGCTGTAGTTTACCATTTCCCTATTACTAGACATTTAAAGAATTCTTCTCTACTGTTAACACTGCTATGAAATAATACTCTTACTCATAAATCCAAGAAAGCAATTAGTATTATTTCTTGAACTGGATTTCTGGAAAGGGAATTATTGCTTCAGTGTCAACCTTTATAAGCCCACCTGTAAAGATTTCTGAGTTGGTTTCCATAAACAAATTGGACAAATTGACATTGCCTTAACAGAGTGTTTTGAAATATCTTTCACTATAACTTATTAGCACTAAAAACAAATATTAAACAAAATAATAAAAAATAGAAATAGAAAACCAAAATACTTTGTTGATTTGATTGACGAAAATATTGTTTTAAATTGGAATTCTTTCCTAGTGAGCTCATACAATCTAAGTATTTAATAGCTTCCATTTTTGCAGTAGTGAACTATATATTAACATCATTTACCATTTAATTAATATTAATATTTTTTATCATTGATTTTTTATTAATACTAAATATTAGTATTAATATTTTTATCATTGATTTGTAAGAGCTCTTTGTTGTTAAGGATGTTAATTTTCTGTATGCTATATTAATATTTTTGACAAATTTTTGACAAATTTTTTTCGTACTTATTGTTTGCCTTTTCATTTTGTTTCTTGCATTTTTGATTTATGTAAGTCCAGAATATTAATCATACTGTCTACTTGCTTTTATATGACTTTGATTGTCTTTAAATTTTAATGTCCCTTCTAGCACAATATTTTTAACTATTTAGGAAAATATAATTTACATTCAAGGTAAAAAGTTTTAAAAACTTATGCTGTTTCTTTTCCTTTTTTCCCCCGAGGAAATTGTTAAATATAATTTGTGCTTTGGGCAGTAATTTGAAATTTTCTTGGTGGCCTAGTCATGATTAGTTTTTGTAAATGTTTGATTTCTGAGGCATTTTCCATTTCTGGGGTTACAAAGTTCAGTTAATATTAATGTAATCTTGTTATGTAGTTCAATTCTTCTATGCCCGTATTTATTTTTTATTGAATTGACTTGTCACAGATTGATAGTGGTGTATTAAAATATCTCATGCTGTATAACTCATTTCTGCTTTAATTTATAACAGTTTTTACTTTATATATTTTGATGTCATGTTATTTAGTGCAAAAGATTTGTGACTTTGTCTCATTCATTCATTCATTCACTCAATATTTACCAAAAGCTGGAGATAAAAGGATAAACGAAATGTGGCCACTCTTCTTAAAGTCTGAGTAGAGAGTAAACAAACCAGGAAATGTGAAAACAAAACACTTAGAGAGGGTTGCAAGAGAAGTGAGCAGATTGTGGGAAAAAATGAACTTACGCCTGATGGAGCAGGGTATCATTTAATTAAAAAAAATTCTCTACCTTGTTTAAGAATTTCATGAATTCTACTCCATTCTATAATTGTGCCTCTTCTGCATTTTCTTTTAAGACTCAATCTGAAAGTCTGACTTTTAGCAAAAGAAATACTAATATAATAAACATGTATTTAATCCCTACTATATGCCAAGTACTGGGGAGTAAAATGACAATCACCAAGGAATGTCCCATTCACTGAAGAAATGGCAAAGAGATAAAATGACAAAGAACCAATTGAGCCTACAGGACATGTCCCAGTCTAGATATAGTCTTTTTTTTTTTTTTTAAGATTTATTTATACAAAGCACTGGGTACAGTCAGAAGCACGGGAGGGTGAGAGAATTCACCAGAGCCAGAGTGGGGAATAGAGCAGGCAGACTGACGAATACACTGCTGAGGGGAGCAGTGGGTGCGGCTGGAGAGGTCTGCAGGCCATGTGGGACCCTCGCCAGGTGGCCAGGAATCGAACCAGCACTGCAGAGGCTGTGGGCAGCTTCGCAGCCCAGCGCTCAACCGCTGAGCCACCAGGGGAGGCCCTAGATATAGTCTTGAGAGAAGTTATCAGGAGAGGAAGACAGAGATGGGTGTTTCAAACAGAAAATAACATGTCAAAAAGCTAAGAACTGAGAGATGTCATGTGATTCATTTTAAAAATATAAGTAACTGAGTATGTGTGGATCACTGGGACTGTGGGACAATGGGATGATGAAAGTTGTGAGGGAGCTGGACCACCATCTGGATAGACAGACTGATATATACAGAAGGAGTTTAATTTCATTAAGAACATTCGCAAAGGTCATTTTATTTTTTTAGAAAACATTTATTTATACAAGAACTGGGGTACAGGTCAGAGGCACGGGAGGGTGAGAGGATTCACCAGAGACAGAGTGGGGAACAGAACAGGCAGACCAAAGTACACTGCTGAGGGGGGAGCAGTCGGCAAGACAGGAGAGGTCTGTGGCACCATGTGGGTATCTCCCTGGCAGGCCGGAAATCGAACCCGCACTGAAGAGGCTTCCAGCTGCTTCACAGCGCTGCGCTCAACCTGCTGCACCACCGAGGAGGCCCACACAAAGGTCATTTTAATAAATTGTTTAATGATTTAACTGGATTTTCCTTTATTGTTCTAGATGGCTTATTCTCACTCCCCTCCAGACCTACAGATATTATAGATTCTACCTCTTTGATACCTGTCAAAAATGCTATTTTTTTTTTTTACCATTATCTTAGTTTAGTCCTTACTCACTTATCTAGATTATGGTCATAAAGTCTCCCTTCCCCTTCTCTGATGCCATGCCTTTGCCAACACTCAAACCAGAGTATACACTGCTAAATTATTAGTCTGAACACAACATTCTCCTTTTGAAATGGCCTAAAAATATTCCATTATTTTCAAAATAAAGTGTATCATCAGTTCAGCATGCAAGCATGTTTGTTGTCTATCTTCTAATCACTACTCTTGACCATTTTTGGCTATATGGCATCACTAGCAAATACTACGATCATATTATGGACTGTCATGCTCTCATGATTTCCACATCTTTTCACTTCAAATGCCTTCCTACCACCTGTGTTACTAATGAAAGTATACTCTTCCATCAAATTCCAGCTTTATATCATCTCCTTTGAAAGAAATCCTGCAGTTTCCACTCTGACTTACATACCCTTTACTATCCTAGAAAGCATTGAAATAATTGCCTTACTCATCTACCTTCTTGTAGTGCCAGGAAGGGCACAGAGTAGGTTTTCTCTGATCCGGCAGACAGATAAAGGAAAGTCCTGGAGCCCTCAGTTGCTTTCTCAGGCTTTTATTGAGCTTTTACATGTAGTGCAGCAACCAGGTACATAGCAGGCAGTGGTGTCAGGGGGCCAGGAGGCTGACAGGCCTTCCAGCCCCTGGCGAACCTAACCTTCACTCTGGGCTGCTTGGCCTTCTCTTTCCCCTTCTCTCTCCCACCCCCCTCTCGCCTCTCTCCTGCTTCTGCTTCTCCTGGCAAATATCTTAATACTGTAGTTATGGCCCACAGAAGTAAACAATATAACTTATAACAATGTAACAAAATGCAAGTGTTCCATCAGGCAGGGCAATCCTAATGGCAAGAGGGCAGAAAAGCCTGAAAATCATTTACCCTACACTTCTCCAATAGATCCGAGACTCTTGAAGTCAGAGACTCTGTATTGTTCCAATTATGTATTGAATGAATTGTTAATGTTTAGTCACTAGTGATTTTGTACTTGATACTTATATATCCTAAATAGAATTTTAAAATTTATAGATACACAAATAATTAAATATATTAATATAGCATACATGTCTTTTAGTTTTTAAATGTTGTGCTTTGTTCCAAATAATTTATTATTATTTCTAAAGTGTTAAACTCTGCCTAGCTTGATGATTTTGAGTTGTTCAATCCATTTTGTAGACATTGTCCCTTTGTTGACTGATAATATTTTCAGCTGCCTGTTGTCATCTTGGAAAATACAGGAATTTAGCTATGAAAACACAGGATAAATGTCCACACTAAGAATCATCTTATTTGCCTCCCATGCTGTTTAAAATTAGTGGCAAGTGGGAACTAAAGTGTTGCAAAGTAAATTTTAGGTTCCTTGACAAAAAGATAAAATAGTGAAAGCTGTCTTTTTCCTATATTTTGCCAACAGAAAATTTCTGTTGTCATTTGGGTTGGGGCTATAGCCACTGGATATGTCTAACATGGTTATAGCCATAGATATGTCTAACATTTTTACTGTAAAATTTTAATCAAGTAACTTGCAGCAATTTGGAAATAAATCTGAATAGCTCTATTAGAGTCTTAGGATTATCAGAGGGATTGTAAGAAGTTTATTCTGAGTTATGACTTTTGTTTTTTTGGTGAGATAAGAAAAATGTGATCCCCACTCAGTGATTTTTATTAGTGATCAGTGAGTGGCATGTAAATTATATATTTATAAGCTATTAGTGGAAGAACCAAGAAAATAAAAAGGGGAGGACAACTGAGGAACTATGAGCACAAATGAAGAATTTTTTTTTTTTCAAAAGACCTATTTATTTATTTATACAAGCACTGGGTACAGTCAGAAGCACGGGAGGGTTGAGAGAATTCACCAGAGCCAGAGCGGGGAACAGAACAGGCAGAAGGACCGAAGTACACTGCTGAGAGGAGCAGCGGGCGGCAGAAGAGGTCTGTGCGCCATGTGGGACCCTCGCTGGTGGCCAGGGATCGAATCAGCGCTGCAGAGGCTGCAGGCAGCTTTGCAGCCCAGTGCTTTACCACTGCGCCACCAGGGGAGGCCTACGAATGAAGAATTTTTGATATGCTAAAAATGTACTTACTTTGTCAGATAAATATACATACCAAATCTTCATGTAAATAAACTAGAATTGTTTTAAACACAATTTCTGTTGTTTATGTCAATAAATAACACATAATGGGTAAAAATGTACATCAATAGCTTTTTTGATTAAAAAAAGTATAATGATACCTTTGTGAAAAGGTTTTTGAGAAAAAAGAAATAATAATTTTATGATCTCTGAAAAAAATGGAATAACATTTTAAAATAATAAATATGTTTTAATTTGAAAAAAATGAGACATTACTGATGTACCTTGCTGGTGGAACATATCCTTAAAATTGCTTTATCTAATAAGAGATCAATATATCAGAAATTAGCTAACGCATAGCCTTAGGTGGACCATGTTTTGTCAGGCATAGAAAATGTCTCAAATGTTAAAAAAGAAACTAAACTTTCACTTTTTTTAAACTACAAAATTCTATTTACAGTAATGCCATTAATTACTACATTATTATAGTTTGATTAACAAAAAGTCACTTGGTTTGCATTCAAGTCAAAGCTTTTAACTATATGTAGAGATAGAAAAATATACATTTGTGGGATATATATCACATTAAAGAACTAGGCATAAAGTAGCTGCTGTTGGAATTACTAGAAAATGTGGTCTGTACAAGTAAGTCCCAAATGAAGTTTATCCTAGAAATTACAGGAAAAAAGGGAAATTAAGTATTTTAATATAAGACATAAAGTAATATCTTTAAATTCATACAATAAACATTGCATGCCTACTGGGATTTTCTTTCAACACTTATTACAATCTCTTACCTAATATTGGGTCACTTGGATAATTTAATTTTGTTAATAATTTTAATTAAATACTAAACATTATAAAAATAATATTCAAGTTTTTCTTAGCCACTTAAAAAATCATACTCTATAAAACAAATAATAGCTTAAAGTATAAGAAAGTAAATACACATAATTTTACCATCAATTATATGGTATTACATTAGAATGCAGAACATTACAAATCAGTAATGTTTTATTATAAATATTGTGGAATATTATATTTTAATAGTTTAAGGATGGCAAAAAGATAGCATATTCTTTTCAAAATTTGTCTCACTTATCACTATAACAGAAAATTATTAATAGCACTACTTTCACTGCACTGAGCCTCACATTTTACCTGGGACTGAGGGAATCATTACCATTCACGTCTATTTGGCACTTTGGACAAAATTTCTTTGTCATCCCTGATATAGATCATGGGTTTTGGAAAAAGGGAATTAGAGATCCAGAGATTATATGAATTGACCTAGATCACTGCACAGTACTGTGATTGCTATCAACTTGGCTACCTGTCTGAGTCCTGTTTCCCAATTTATGTCCTTTCATTATATTTACTTAAGGGAGTTTAGTATAGAACTCTATGTGTAGTATTCATTTAATAAATATTTTAATTTTTATTAAAAATTAAATGAAGTATAGTTACTAATGTAGAAATGTAGATTGTATTTCTCTTATAATTTTCTGGATGAGTACAGATTCTTAACATGCCTCAGGAAAAGGGAACACCTTAGTAATGGAGAATGTGCTTACCTTAGTAAAGATGAAACAGTACAACCCTAAGAAGTTTTTCTGTGAAGGTAAGCCCAGTGGCAGCAAGCACAGAACAGGTTCACCATGGATTCAGGCAGACAGATAAAGGCGAGTCCTGGACCTCTCAGTGGATTTTTCAGGCTTTAATGCTTTCAGGGAGCCAGGTACACAGGCAACACCAGGCAGGGAGGCTGGCCTGTAAGGAGGCAGGCATGGATCTGGGCTGAGGTCGTTGCTGGAAGGCAGGTAGACAGGTAGGCAGGAAGGCAGGCAACCAAAATTCTCAGGCCCCCCCCCCGCCCCCCATGAATCTTTATTCTTTCTCTAGTCTCTTTCTGGAGTTGTCTTGTGGTTTTGCCTCTTCTGTAGTCACTCGTCCTCTCTTAACAATCCTCCCATAGCCATAGTTTCTGAGTGACTCCAGCCTTAATCCCTGGCCTCTAGGCTCAGGTGTGCACATTTACGCATGCTCACACCCATACTCCAGGCATCTACAATCAGACACGTGTGCCCCTGTGCCCACGCTCCCAAGCACCTCTTGCATCAACATGCTTGTGCAGGTTGCAGGTGATAGCCAAAGAGGCTAGTGGTGTGAGAAGCCTGACCAATTTACTTACCCTACAATAAGAATGTACAAAATGGGAAGCCCAGGCATTTCTAATCATTTATTCAGTAGTGTAACTATGAAAAAGGTTTCTGTTGAACAGTTATATAATGGAAGGAAGAAAACAACTGGGAAGAAAAGATATTAAGCTACAGTGTAGATCACTATTGTTCATTTGTTCATTCATGAACTGTTGATGAAGGGAAGTAAAGTAGATGAGAGATCAAGATGGGATGAGTTCAGTTAGGGAAATCTGTTTTATGGAGTAGAATTTCAGACCTAAAGTGATGGTCTTTTCAGGGATCCAACAAATTATATTGAATGTTCATTAAAGCTTACATTGATGCCTTTTAATGTCTGAGAAGCCAGTCTTTATCTTACCATCTTGGCTAGTGTAGGGTAAGTGAAAAAGTATCATGTTTTTCTGCCCTCCTACCATTAGGATTGATGATGGATCCTTGTGGTCCTGAATGTGTGCCTGATGGCAGGCACCTGGAGTAGGGTGTGGGCATGCATAAGTGGATACACCCGGGCTGAGAGACTGGGCTTATATGGGTGGCATCACGGGGACACCGTTAGAGCAGAGAGCAGAGAAGGAGAGAGAAAGAGAGAGCAAAAGAGAAGCAGAGACCACCAGAGAATGCTGGAGAGTCCAGAAAGAGTGAAGACTAGCTGGGGCCTGGGAGGCCTGCCAGCCTCCCGGCTCCCCGGCACCTCTGCATGCCATGTACCTGGTAAATCCCAATAAAAGCCTGCAAAAGCCACTCAGGACTCCAGGACTCCCTCTTTCACCCCATCTGCTCGAATCATAGAGATCCTGCTCCGTGTATTCCTGCCATTACAGCTAGAAACCTCTGTACAATGTTGAATAGAATTGGTAAGAGTCCAGCAAGATAGTGGCAGAATGAAGATGCTGGGCTTGCTTCCTGTATGTACTCTAACAAAACTGCTGCTAAAAAAACAAAAAACAAACAAAAAAACTACCCCAAATCCCTGAGGGAAAACCAAGGACCACAGCACACAGTAGAAGCATTGATCTGGTGGAAAGGGGTAAGGAAAATTTCAAGTGAACTTTTAGAGTTAAAATGGGGCAGCACAACAAAAAAGAGGGAGAGGGAGGAACAGCTGCTATGCAGAGCTCCCGACAGGCATTGCCTCAGCCCATGCCAACATCTGAGCAACAATGCTCAGGCACTATTCTGGATAAGGGGGTGCAGGAGCAGGCACCCAGTCAAGGACTATTGCTAGTGAGCTGCAAAGGTTGGGGCACAGAGTGAGGACTACTGGCTTGACCCTGAGGCTTTTAACACAGAACAGCTGTAGCCTGAATCAGGTCCGAGCACATGGATTTCCTTATTGAAAAACTTCTACTTGAGGGCCAGCTTGAGATATCCTAAACCCCACAAAGAAATGCTTAGACAGGGATCCAGTCTGAAAGAAAACGAATCCAGGTATTGAGGTTCAAGAACAGAGACTTGGGGGCTGGGTGCCAAGTGCTCATTCCAGAGAGCTAAGGTTGGGTCTCATACTATTTGAGGTTGAGGGCCTTTAATCTGTACAATTTCATTTCCATCATGGGTTATAAAAACACTGTAGGCTGGCCTGGAACATGAGCTACCAGGGTTTGTTTATGTTTATGATGAAATGGTTCAATAAAGTAACTAACACATAAAAAAAAAAAAAGAAATGCTTAGACAAACTAGAGCTTAAAGACCTACAATAGCCGAAGTGGACACCGCAGAATAAGAGAACACTCGGCTTGTGAATCCCTACTGTAGGGTAAGGAAAAAGTATCAGGCTTTTCTGCCATCCCACCATTAGGATAGATGAGGGAACCCTGTGGTCCTGAACACATGCCTGATGGCGGGCACCTGAAGTGGGTCCACCTGGGCTGAGAGACTGAGTTTATAAGGGCGGCGTCATAAGGACGCCAGCAGAAACCTAGAACGAACAGAAGCCGAGAGAAGAAGAGAGAACATGGGAGAAAGCCGGAGAGCCCAGATAGAGTGAAGACTTGCTGGGGGCTGGGAGGACTGCTTGCCTCCCGGCCCCCCGCAACACCCCTGCCTGCCATGTGCCTGGTAAATCTAAATAAAAAACCTACAAAAGCCACTGAAGTCTCGAGGACTCTGACTCCTCCTTTACCTGGTCTGCTGGATCAGAAAATCTGCACTGTGTCATTCCTGTCCCCTACACATATCAACACCATGCTCCTTGCCCAGGGCTACATCTAGTGCTTCAAAACAGCCTAGAATGGAAGTGGACAAGAGACTCGAAAGAGACACTAAGTCTGAGGAGCTGCCTTGGAGGAGGGAATCACTATGGATTCCCATCACTCATTTCTGGGACTCACAGTACAACAGGAAGTTCAAATTTCCAGTTTACTGAAGGTGATGCTTTGGTGTTCACTGCTTTAGTCCTCTTTTATACCTACTACACCTTGCCAGTACCAGTCCCATGACTAATCCAACAGGTGCAGAGATAACAATTGAAAATATATCCCTATTAAAATCCACTTGTAGGGTAAGGTAAAAGGTGTCAGGCTTTTCTGCCCTCCCGCCATCAGGATAGATGAGGGAACCCTGTGATCCTGAATGCATGCCTGATGGCGGGCACCTGGAGTGGGTCCACCTGCGCTAAGACTGTGCTTTTAAGGGCGGCGTCACAGGGATGTAAGCCGAAAAAGCAGCAGCAGAAGCCGAAAGAGAAGAAGCCTGAAGCAGAAGCAGAGAACGCCAGAGAGCCCAGATAGAGTGAGGATTTGCTGGGGCCTGGGAGGACTGCCAGCCTCCCAGTCCCCCAGCACCCCTGCCTGCCATGTGCCTGGTGAACCCCAATAAAAAACCTGCAAAAACCACTGAGGACTCTGACTCCTCCTTTACCCAGTCTGCATGGGATCAGAAAATCTGCACTGTGGCCTGTCCTGCCCTTACACCACTTAAAGTTGAAAATGAGGAGACAGAATACATCACAAATGCCGAAGCCAAACAAAAATTCCTGATAGTAGCCACAACTCAGGGGAGTTGTAGAGCACGACAGAAGAAGAAATTCAAGCCAACAGTCCTGACAGTGCTGATGGAACTCAAAAAAAAAAAAAAAATAGAGGATGTAAGACAACAACAGAATAAGAAAAGGAAAATATGAGACAACTACAATTAGAAATCAGCGCTTAGAAACACTATAGCTGATTTTAAAAATACAACTGATGGTTTCAATAGTGGATGAGCAGAAGTATTGGAGAGAATTAATGTGCTTGAAAACACAATGTTGGTGAATACACAAATAGAACAATACAGAGAAAAAAATTTAAAAAAGTAAGAGTATAAGAGCCCTCTGGGATGACTTAAAGAGAAATAACTTCCATATCATGGGGGTTCTAGAAGAAGAGAAATAGAAAAGCATAAAAAACTTATTTAAAGAAATAATTACTGAAAACCATTTCAATCTGGGAAATGAACCAGAAGTTGTGATTGAAAGCCCAAAAAGTTCTAAACAAAATAATACCAGACAGTCACACACCAAGATACCTAACTGTTCTGCAACCATCCTAGGCTGGGTAGGTTCATCATCTGTTCAGGCAGCTTGGGAGAGAGCCTTGGAGCCCTTGGCATCATTCCCACAGGTTAGGGGAAACAAGCCAGCAGGGAAACAGCAACTTGGGCCCCTCTGTGAATCCCTATAAGCCCTTTCCTTTCTTAGACATTCTCTGATGCTCTCCACTGTAGTCCACTGCATGGTCCTCTGCCACCCTGTACTTATATGCTCAGCCTACAGGATCAGGTGTGCGCACCCACGCATGCCCACACCACACTCCAGGTGCTGCCATCAGGCACACATGTAAGATCACAGATGTCGATCACTGATGCTAATGGTGGGAGGGTGGATAAAACTGGATAACTTCCATTTACCCTACACTAACAATAAAGCTATTAAGAACCAACAAGTAAATAACATTAAAAATATTAAGAGAGAAAGGGAGTAACCTATAAGGGAACATCAATCAGGCTGTCAGCAGAGTTTTCAGCAGAAACACAAGCATAAAGAGACTGGAAAGAGATTAAAATACAGAAAAAGACTTCTAGTACGGAACTCTTTAGTTGGTATGATAAGCAATCAAGATAGAAGGAAGAGTAAAGAGCTTCACAGTAAAGCAAAAACTGAAAGAATTTATCAATGCCATACCACATATGAAAGAAATCCTAGAAGTGTTATATAAAGCAACAAAACAACAAATACTGAGGCAACAGGTATCTAAACCACTTACCAGGGAGGAGGAGCAGGAAAGCAGCAATGTGAAGAACCAGAGAGCAGACCACCCAATGGGTAACACAAATAGGCTGTTATATACTAACCTCAATAGGACTCTCAAACAAAAAATTAATAGAACACCTAAGATGAAGGAAATGAAGCCCTCAAAAAAATAAAAAAGACAAGTCAAACCAAAGCAAAACTAAAAACATAACAAATGGCAATGAACCTTTATGTTTCACTAACCATCTTAACTATAAATGGTCTGAACTCACCAGTCGAAACATTTGTAGTAGCTGATTGAATTTCAAAACAAAGTCCAACCTTCAGCTGTTTACAAGAAACTCATCTTACCAACAAAAACAAACATAGACTTAGGTAAAGGCTGGCAGTGAGTTATACAAGCAAATGGCAACTAAAAAAATTATGGCACAGCTATACTTATATCTGATAAAATTGAATTTAAATTAATAGAAGTAATGAGAGAAGGATACTATATTGTGATTAAGGGTCTACTAATAGAAGAAAAAAATACTCATAAATACATATGCATAGGCTAATGGGACATCTTGACACGTAAGACAATAATAGAACTTAAGAGAGATATTAATAACAGCACAACTTAATACTATGAGACTTTAATACCCCACTTAAAACAACAGATCAACAAGCTAAAATACAGGTAAGGAAACAACAGCTTTCAATGAGAAACTAGACAAAATAAACCTAATAGACATCTACACAACACTGCATTCAAAAAGTTTAATAGAAGTGGTAGGACTGGACTTCCTTGTCTTATTCCTGATCCTAGGGACAAAGCATCCAGCTTTTCACCATTAATCATGATGTTAGCTGCAGGTTTTACATAGATGCCTTTTGTCAGATTGCAAGTTGCCCTCTATTTAAGGATCCCGCCAGGTGCTAAGTTGTTCTGGACTGGGGATGGGGTGATACAGGAAAATGCTTTCCATACTTTTATATATGGCTAACCTTAGTTTTTGCGCACCACTGATTTTGTTGCTCCTTGATTTTGTTGCTCATAGTCCAGAACTTTCCCAAAGCTACTTTTGCTGGTTTTAGTTGATTTATTTTCTCATTGTTTTTGTGCAGGTGATGTGTGTTGGGATCTCCTAGTCTGCCATCTTGCTATGTCACCTCCAGCAATCTTTTTCCTGTCTTCATAGTTGTGCCTTTTCCAGAATGCCGGTAGTTGGAATCATACAGTATGTAGCCTGTACGTATTGGTTTCTTTCAATAATAATATGTGTTTAAGGTTTTCTGTGTCTTCCCATGACTTGACAACTCATTTCTTTTTAGCACTTAATGATATTCTATTGTCAAAGTTTATTTCTCCTTTCACCTACTAAAGAACATCTTGATTGCTTCCAACTTTGGGCAATTATGAATAAAGCTACTATAAATATCTCTGTCCAGGTTTTTGAGTAGACTTGTTTTCAACTCATTTGGGTAAAAACAATTGATCATATTGTAAGGATCATATTGTAAGGATGTGTTTAGTTTTTAGGAAACTGCAATCCCACCAGCAATGAGTGGGGGGTGCTTTTTGTCCACATTTCTGTTAGCTTTGGTGTTACCAGTGTGTTGGTTATGATTGTTCTAATAGGCGTGTGGTGTATACCACTGTTGTTTTAATTTACAGTTACATAAAGACATAGGATAAGGTTTCTTTATTAATTTTTAATTGAAGTAATATTTGGATACCCAGTTCTTTATCAAATATGTCTCTTGTAAATATTTTTTCCTAGTCTGTGGCTTGTCTTCTCATTCTCCTTGTAATGTCTTTTGCAGAGCATGAGCAGCCTGCATTTTTATTTTACTGTTGGTGTTTTACTTTAAGACAGGCACAAAATAATAGAATGATTTTTTTTTTTTGCATGCTGAAAGATTGACATTCTGTGTAAAAGAATGAGGTGCCTGGCAGGTATCTTTCCAAGCAGAAGAGAGTTAAAGGAAGAGAGAATATGTGATGTGCACTTTTACTTTTATCTCATACAAATAAATTGTCTTTCTAGCACGTGGTGTATCTTTAAGCATTTAAGACTGAGAAAGGAGTAGGAAAACAGATTAAGGTTAACCAGCTACTTGGTGTAGTTGGTTCAAATCTAGTATTAATTGCGTGACTTCACTGTGTAATATTAAGTAATCTTGAGCAAATCACTTATTCCCTTTAAGCCATAACTTCTTTGTCTGTAAAATAGGTGGACTATTACCTGCTTTGGAGGGTTGCAGTGAGGATTAAATGACAGCATATGTAATGGCATGTAGAATGGTGCCTAGTTTGTGATACTCTTTACAACAGTCACTGGTAACCTTTCCTTCTTCTCTCTTTTTTGGATGAGGTATTCAAGTCACAAAATGAGCAGCATTAAAAAAAATTTATGAGTGCTCCAATAACAATTCTGTATATATAGTGACTCCCGGTGACCATGTGTATTATACACTTGTGTGCCTTTATAAAAGAAAAATTCAACCATATGTCACTTCTGTTAATAGCTTCTAGGCCAAAAGGCCCATTGAAAAGAACCACTGAGGATGCAGGACCTAGCTTTAATAAAACAAAATTCTGAATGACTGGAAGGCATAAACCAAACTAATATTTCCAAAGGTCATGATAAATGAATTAGGAAAGTAATCAAAATGGCTTAGCAAAGCAATGCTGTCATTCTTCATCTTAATGAATCTATTAAAGAGTAAATAAAAGGAAAAAGTAATTATTGACTGTGTACCTACCTAGTTATTGGAGCTCCTGCTATCCCCAAGGAATATAGTTCATAAAACTGAAGGTGTGGGTGAATACACACACACACACACACACACACACATTCCAGGTAGCTGCCTCAGAACTGAGGAACTATTATGTTTACACAGTGTGTGTATAAATATTTATTTAAATGAAAATGTTATGCAGAACGCTATCCATTTGTCATACCCTGCTGAAATTATTGAGCTAGTTTCTTGGGAGTCAAAGGGCCAGAACAACAGGGTTTAGAGGCTGAGTCAGCTCCCGGTGCTACCATTCCTAACTGAAAAAAGAAGACAATAAAAACCCTTGCCTGCCATTAAACAGTGAAAGAGATGGTAGAGACAAATGATGGGGAAAGATTTCTAGAGAGAGCCTTATAAAAAAGGAGGATGAATCATCTACAGTATTATTATTTTTATGAGTAATGCAGCACTCTTATTTATTGTATTAGAGGGCAGTTTACTGGTGCAGATTTATTTGCATCAACCCAATAATATACAATTAGACCTAGGAAATTCTTGTTCATCTTAATGTTAGATGAAAAAACGAAGACTAGAGTTGTTGTTTTGACTAACACAGCTATTAAGTCATCTATTACATTAAGTTGTAACTCTGATTATATAATAATCCTACTCCTTTACATCTTAAATTGAAAAACACCTATAAATTCTATCATGAAATCTTTGTGATGCCATTGAAAGTTTTATTCCTCATTTTATGTGGAATTGATCTTATGTGTATAAAATCATGTGATATGATTGATTTTAATGAATATATGTAATTTTTTACAAACAAAATATAGACATCTGATTAATGATTCTGTTTAGATTCTAGAAACTTGCATAGATAGCATAGCTTAACCAGACCCTGTCCCTGGACATTTCGGTCATTGCCATTCTTTATTTTTTTAAAGATTTATTTATTTATGCATACAAGAACTGGGGTACAGGCCAGAGGTGTGGGAGGTGAGAGGATTCACCAGAGACAGAGCAGGGAGCAGAACAGGTGGATTGACTGAAATACACTGCTGAGGGGAGCAGTGGGCGAGACAGGAGAGGTCTGTGGGCAGCTCCCTGGCCGGGGATAGAAGTCATGCTGCAGTGGCTGTGGATAGCTTCATAGGTTGCATCTTAACCCCGTGCACCACCAGGGAGGCCCCACTGCCATTCTTTAAATAATTCTGTGGTAAGCCTATTTATTTGTAACCAAGCCACTGTGTTCTTCTATGAATTGATTCTTATTAGTGAAATTAATGAATGAAGTCAGCAAATTTAGGGCAGACAAATTTTGAATTAATTGGAAACTTTTGAAGATACTTATTTTAGAAACAAGTGAAAATTACAAGAACAATAGAACCATTCTTGAAGCAGGAACAACTCTGAGGATGTGAGCACATATCACACACCCAGAAAAGGGCATTGTTAATATACTGCATGGGAATTGTGCAATCAGGGTTATTGTTATAAAGAGAAAACTAAAAGAAATTCACTTTAAATAATGGATGGACTTCAGACTAAAGAAAGGTCATGCTTTTATCAGTGATTAAGCAACTACATGTAGCTTTCAACATGCACTGGAGGGCTAACACTGTGATTTGGAAAGTTTCCTAGAAATCATGGAGTAAACTTCTTTAGTATATATCATGTTGCCATAAACTTATATGGAAACACTGGGAAGAGACAGGTTTTCCTAGGGACCATGACTACAAAATTATTCTTTGGGAACAGATTTTTTTTTAATGAAGTACCATTGTTTTACATACTTGCTAATTTTTTTGACAATATAAGATTTCTTCCCTCAACAGTGGTCACTGTAACTCTCCTACCTCCAGGGCACCCATAGTTCTCCACTGTAGTCCATTTTATTCTCTGCCTTACCCTCTCCCGCGCTCCTTTCCCCTCTGGATGCTTCAGATCTATAATCAGCTTTCAAGAGTTGATTTTAATGTTTACTTTTTTCTGACTGTTTCATTTCTCTATATTCCACATATGACAACATCTTTGGCCTAGTTCACTCAGCATGATCTCTTTCAACTCCAATCTCATTGCTGTAAATGATAGAAATTTATCTTTTTTGATGAGTTAGTAATATTTCATTGTGTATACTCTATCTTTATCTATGCATCTATTTTGGAACATTCAGTTGTTTCCATGGCTTGGATATTATAAATAATGCTGCTAAAAACACAGGAGTGCAGGTTTCCTTACAAATTAGTGCTTTTATGTTCTTTGGGTAGATTCCTAGGAGTGGAATTGCTAAATTGTACGGCAGACCCTTTTTTAGTATTTTATGTTTTCCATGAAGGCTTTACTAATCCACATTCCCACTAACATTGTGAGAGGGTTCCTTTTTCTTCACATTCTCACCAGCACGTGTTGTTTCTCATCTTTTTGATATGGGTCTTTCTCACTGGTTCTCTCATTGTTGATTTTGATTTGCATTTCCCTGGTGATAAGTGGTGATGAACATTTTTCTGGTACCTATTGACCATCTGTATGTCTTTGGAGAAGAGTTGTATGAGCTCTTTGTTGATCTGTGATATCAGTCCCTTGCCAGATGAATAATGTGTAAATATTTTCTCCCTTTCAGTAAGATGTCTTTTTGCTTTATTTATGATTTCTTCTGCCATGCAAAAGTTTTTAGTTTTATGTAGTCCAATTGTTTATTTTGTTTTGTTTTCCTTGCTGCTGGGGATGAAAATGCAAAATTATCTCTGAAGCTTGTATCATGTAGTGTTTTTCCTTTGTTTTTGTCTACGTACTTTATGGTTTCAGATTTTACAACAAAGTCTTTTATCCATTTGAGTTGATTTTCATGTAGGGTGTGAGATAGTGGTCTGGTTTCATTCTTTTGCATGTGGCAGTCCAATTTTCCCATCTTTTACTGAAGAGGCTTTACTTGTTCCAGTGTATATTATTAGTTCCTTTGTCATAGATTAGCTGTCCACATTGGAGTAGGGATTTTAAGAGGCAAATATTTCAGACTTTGACAATACAGTGCTGCAGAACTGTTTTTTTCGTTTTTTTCAGAATAATGTTCTTAATGGGGACACCATTTTAGAATTGGTTTAGACATAATGTATCCATCTGATTATAATTGATTAAACTCCGTTCTCAAAATGTCTTAAGCTAGGGATTGATAGCTTTTCAGGCATGTTTTTATGTCTAGACATAACTTAAATGGCAGACAGCAAGGGACTATAAATATCAGTTGTATTTGCAACCCCAAAGGCAACTTGGGGCCACATATCTGTCATTTCTGTCACACTTACACAAAAAGTATGTCAATCTCAACCTCCCTCTGCCCTGCCCCATCAAATTCTGAAGTGTTTCAGCTGGGAAAAGTAGTTATATGCAGTCTTTGTGTCAATATTAACTAAATTGTAAGGAGAGTTAACATCTCACTTTCCCTAGGAATTAAGATAAAGAATTAGTCAGGTGTATCTGCAGTTTGAAATCCTTGAGAAGTTACAGCCTAAACCCCCAGTAGCTTCAAAATCTCTGAAAATATCCATGCTGTGTAATTGAGCTGGCGCTTCAATTCTGTTTTACTGAGGCCCTAATAACCTATCTCTGACAGATATTTTTCCTCTGACAGAAATGGCTGATGTCTTGCTTCAAACTGGGCCCATTACCTTTTACCCAGAACTTTAACCTGTCTCTAAATGTTGTATAGTCTCATGTTACCCTGATTTCTATTAGCCATGTTAGGTCCTTAAAATACTGACATTCACTTGTATTGGATCTGGGTACAATGTTGATTTGTGCCTTCTAGGAGACCATTGATATTTACATGTTTTCTTTGACTTTTAATCCACACATCTTAAAGTGTTCTAATCTCCTATTTTCTCTTTGGATCTCAACACACCTGCAGCAGTGTATGAGTGAGTTCTGTTAATAACGATGTGGATATAGTACAAAAAAGCATTTCATTTGTTGCTCCATCTTTAAATATGAAAATTAGGCATCAGTCAGCATGATCTATGTTTGATTTTGTTTGCTAGTATTTAATGGAATGGTTAATCAATATTTGTAATAGCTTCTCTCAAGCTTTCAGAAAATTTGAGCAGTTAAAATATTAACTGAGGGAGAAATAATTTATAATAAAATTTATATTTATTTCCGTAAAATGAGAGTTACATGGATGTATTAAAGAAAAGGATATATTAATGAGAAGTAATATACCCATTGGGAATACCTGAGTCTAGGCAATGCCTTATTGGCCAAGTTTGTTGGATTTTATGTATATATACATAATATACTATATATATATATATATATATATATATATATAGCTACTTTATTCTGTTTTAATGTAAAGTCTTCAAGATGAGGGACAAATGAGTCAGGAGAATATAATTAAAGTCTATAAAGTCTATAACCTGTCATAATACCTATTTTTTTTTTTTTTTTGGTGGGACCCTTGCTAGTGGCTGGGGAACGAACTGGTGCTGCAGAGGCTGCGGGCAGCCTCGCAGCCCAGCCCTCAACTGCTGCGCCACCAGGGGAGGCCCCATAATACCTATATTTTTAACTAAAGTAAGCTCATGCATTTAAAATAAATATAATTGGGTGGCAAAAAGTTCAGATATAGTTTTATATTTTTTTATAGCTCAAATCACTATCAGTAAAATTTCTCAGACATTTGTATTTTGTAACTTGAAGTTGAAGGTGCTTAAATTTAAGATTAATGGCCAGTGAATATCTGGCCATTTTCAATATATAGTTTTTTTACCTATGTAGTTTTTCTACCTTGCTTAGGGAACACTCTACGATAAGAGAAAAGTTTGGTTTAGTGGAAAGTGTTCTTGTCTAGAAGTTGAAATACTTGTGCTTGAATGGGATGGCTCTAACTGTTAACTGTGTAAATTACAGTGTAAGTTTTTTTTAAGCTTTTCTGGTCTCAGTTTCCTCATATGTAAAACAAGGACAATGATAGTTATCACACTAGGTTATTATGGAGATGGAATTTGAAAGCAACTAGACTAGTGTCAACACATTGTATATAAGCTGCAATTTCTTTATTTTTTCAGTTAAGCCTAGACAGGACAACTACAGAAAAGGGATGTGGTGGATGAATTCCAGGTGACCTTGAAAGTCCCACCTAACCTTAGTCTATGATCAATAATTCATAAATGAACCATTGTCATTATACTATTTTTTCATAGATTGAAATTTTATCTACATTTTCTATGTCAGTAAAATAGTTTTAGATACTCTCCTGTGTACTTGGCAGGTGTACAAGGGGAGCACGAGCATGTGACAATGCATTTGCTCTTTTCTACATTCTCTTGTTCCCACAGTGAAGAGCCAACTTCTGATAGTCTCATCCAGAGCTTGTCCCTTGTCTCTGCCTCTAGTGGCTGGATTCTCCATTGTCCCACATTTTTCTTCCCTGGGCTTACTCTGTAACCTCAGAAGTAATTCCTTGTTCAGAGTCTGCTGTGAGAGTAAAAGAATTAATGTAGTAAAGCACTTAGAACAGTTGCTTGGCATTAAGTGAGTGCTAGATAAATTTCATTCCCATGGGCTAGGACTTGTTCTACTTGGTCAACCACCTTCTTTCAGATCTTTTCTGAGCAAGAAGTTCCTGTATCTTGTGTGAGGAACATAAGAGATGAGAGCAAGGGTAAGAGTACTGGTATTTGGATTAAAAACAACATTGGAAATTACTTTTGTTAGGTAAGAAACTACAAAGTTATCCCAAGCAAAAGCTTATTATGTACAGTAGTGTTGATAAATAAAATATTACTTACAGTTTGTCATAGGTCATATTTATTTTTCATACTTCTCATAGTTTTAGATTTTGTGATCAATTTGCATATATAAACATAAGATATAAAAAACTGAGAAAAATTCCAGAGAGAAAGCATCCATGCACAATCGTATCTTATATTTTCCAAACAACTCAGTTTATTCTTAACAAAAACATCAGAAAGTTTCTTACTGCAGAACAGTGACCTTTAAAGCAAAGACCTGACAACCAGATAAACTACACACCATTTACAGAGGGATTCAGTGGAATTTACTCCATCTATTTCTCTGGTCTCTGGAGGAAATTATTCATTCTTGAAGGGCACAGCTGATTGAATAAGGAAGACTCAGATTGAAGAGACAATACTTTGAACTGTATTTATGGGAAAGAGTCTAGACCTCTGGATTTTCACCTATAAAATGAAGCAGTTTGACTACATCATTTTAAAGGAGCTTTCCAGGTCAAATAGGGTAAAGTTTAAGATATTATGCTATGTTATACCTGTGCCATTTAGGTACAGATTATAAATCCACTATGAGACTACAAACACCTTGCTGGATAAATCCAGCAACTTCATCAGTATATAATCTAATCCCAGGCCAGTTTTCTATGATTTATACATTAAAATTACTGAGATGTTCTGGAAAAGAGATGTTTTACTGTAATGGGTAGGGACATGATGATAATGTAATGTACAGTAAGGCAATTAGAGAACCATAGTGATTTTTTTTTTAATGCAAAGTGAAGTTGCAAAATGAAGGAAATAAAGATAGACAGGACATTTCTTTGATTTTGAGAATTTTAGGGCTGGAAGAAAATCTGTCATATGGTGCAACCTAGTCGTTTATAATAGAAGAAGCAGGGTTTAGAGGAAACGTGACTACTCAGTATGGTTGCTGATGGATGATTGGTAACAGAATTCATGAATTCATGAATCTGAAACTTGATTAGTTATTATGAAAATTTATATACAAGAAATAAAACAACATAAAGCAAAAGAGGTGACCTATACCGACAAAACACTTTGATGGAGATCACTGTACTACTTGCTCTTCAAGATTCCAAGTCAGCAGTAGTAACAAGGACACTATACTGTAAATGAGGTGTCTCCATAAAATGGAATGAAAATGTAATTCTAAATGTGGGATTAGTTTTACTCTTATTTTTCAGATGCTAACTATTGCTTTATCTTGGATAGTTGGGGCAGAAGTTACGTTTATTTATCCTCATTGTGTTAGTTTCATATATTCAGGTCACCTCTTGCTTTGGTAGTAATGGACTCGTGCTTTATGTACCAATGTACAATTCAGGTCACTCATTTTGGTGTTTGAACATATTTACTTCTCATAAACGCAGTTTTTAAGTGAAAAGCCTGAGGATATCTTCATCTGCAAGTCCCAGAAGAGGTTATATTACCCTAGGAAAAGGTAATAAAACTGTTCATGTTGTAGGCAGATATGTCTTTAGGATTCTCTGAATTTTCACACTTTACCCACATATAGTTAACGTTGATGTTCATTACAACCAAGCTAGCCTTGCAGTGCACAGGGGTGTGAGTGGGTACTGGCAATCAGGGGAATTAGTAGATGGCTGTTCAGAGAGATCGGATGGAGAAAAAGAAAAGAAAAGACCAAGCACACGATTCACACATATCTTTTAAAATAATGGTCTATTCTTATAAGAAAGGCATACACATTTTAAAATATTTAGAAGATATCAATAACCACACAGAAAAAGGGGGGAAACATTTTCCGGCAAACCTGTCCAAAGACCAACAGCTACACTAATTTAGTACGTAGCACTTTCCAGACTGTTTCTATATATTTAAATAATATGTATAAGCAATCATGGACTCTTACTGTGTGACAATGTCCTTCTCATCTATAATACTTTGAATATATTTTTAGGCAACTAAATACAACATATTCTCTAAACACATACTGAACAGAGTTCCCTTAGGCTCACTGGAGGCATATCACATATAAAAACCTGATTTATAAAATGCCTCAAACTCTTTAATTCTTAGCAAGTTTCAATATTGCAATATGCCAGGAAAATATGGTATTTTATAATGACACTTTCATTGTAATATGGTACTATCAGATCTATCTTGGGGATAATGGTTTGAATTTTTACTTGTGACTTGTGACTTTAAATTTATAGCACTGGTTCTCAGGCATATTTACACTTATAACTTAGAAGTAATGTGCCTTTCTCCCAGAAGCATTCACTTTATTGGCTGTCCTTCATAAGATAAAGAGAACTAGGAGTTGTAGGAATTCTGGACAATGCATTATATAAAGCAGTTTAATAGAAATTTCACTGGATTATGGAATATAGGGCATATTGATTATGGCACCTAACTCAGAAACTCCTTTAAAAATGTCTTATTACTTTGAGGAACTATGAATGAGCTGAATCAGAACTATAAACACTCTGAAAATATCCAGTATTCAGGATGCTATGATTGAGATAAATCATATTATTATTGAAAGAAATAAATATCAAAAAGAAAGAAAAACTATGACTTTAATTGTAATGCATTACACGGAGCTAATTATATTGTTCTCTGAACTGGGAAAAGTTTACTATGATTTTTGCTAAAATAGTAAAAGAAACAATAATGTAAAGGTTAAAAATAATTTTTAATATAGTTGGCTCATTCATGCATGTGTTCTGCCATTTATTTATTCAAAAATAATTATTCAATACCTATTATATACCAGGCTCAACTCAATCCTTAAGTAAACAAAAATGAGTAATGACTTTGCAGGGAAATGATTGTCCTATAACTTTAGGTTTATAACTCTTGCTAGTCTATTGTGGTTATGTATTATGCAATGGCTTTGTGGTTATTGGCTTATAAAGGAAGTTCTCATCCGAGGAGTGAAATTTTTCATGGTGTTAGCTACTAAGGAACAAATGGTTTCTCAGTTTGGTTGATCTGAGCTGATCTTTGGAGAGTTCTTAATCTTGAAAAAGTAGTAAAATTTCTAGACAGAAGGAGAGCCAGTGAGTTGCATTTAGGAAGTGGTAAACCCTTTTGGGAAGGTCAGAACTGTCTGTGATGTTGAATACCTATTAGAAAACATCTAGTTAGCTTTCTTTACTGATTCTTTACTCTTAGCATAAAACAAATCACCACTAATTATCACAATTGCCTTGGAGATGCAGGTATTTTATTATTTTTCATGTAAGGAAACAGATTTAGAGAGAAAACAACTTCTGAGGGTTCATTTGCAAAAGACAGAAATCACTGTAGCTATTTCATCGAACTGTCTGTCATTTATCATCCTGAAATATTGGTATAATTTCCTTATCCATTTTTATCCTATGGAGATGGGCTTCTATTAGTGCGTTTCCTCCAACCCCCCTGACTGAGAGTCCTCTCATACTCTTTGAACTTGAATACTGGACTCTAGTTCTTTTTCACACTCCTATTCCAGATGGAAGACAATCTTCTGTTGTTGCTTTTATTTGGTTAGTTTGGCCCTCCTATCTGTACTTTCTACCATAAACACTTTGGGTTTGAAACAATTATGTTAGTTTTATAAATTAATTTCAAGCTCCTAGGAAAGTAGTGATCATATTTTCTGCTTTTGTGAACTCAGTGACTTAATTAATGTTTGCTATATGTTGTTTAGCAACTGTCCCAGGCTGGGTAGGTTCATTGTCAGTTCTTGGGCAGATGCATGAAGGACTCTTGGAGCCCTTGGTGGATTTTACAGGCCTTTAATACTGAACAAGAGAAACCAGCATGCAGAAGGACAGCAACTTGAGCCCTCCTCACCTCAGAGTGATGCCGCCCTTCTATCCCTGCCCCTGTAGGCCCAGGTATGTATGTTTATACGTGCACACGCCCGTGCTACCTGGGCTCAGGTGTCCATAATCATGGGAGGAATGCAAGACTGCAAGTGCTGGTTGTAGAGGCACGTGGCAGGAGGGTGTAAAAAAGTCTGATTAACTCATTTACTCTACATATGTACAGAGTAATGTCTGAGGAATTCTGCTACCATGTACCCAGTAACAACAAACCCGTACACCATCTTCAAATAATACAAAGCTGTAAAATCTCTAAGTGCAAGTAAGGCATGATGAACATAGACAAGACCAAAACCAAGATGATCAAAATAACAAATAACTGATTATCTGAAAGATGTACCCTCATTAATTTATAAAGTTTACTTATGGAATATCTCCTAGGCATAAAAACCAAGGAAGGGCCATGGAAGTGAGGACAGAGGGTATTTAGTCACTGTTGTGTAAAGTCCTCTCTGCCTGATATCTAATTTAATTATTGTAATGATTTGTCTTTCATTTAAAGACAAAGAAATTGAAGATTAGTGAGGTTTGGTAATTTGCCTAAGATCATGTCTCCATCATTATGATCGAGTTGAGATTTCAATCTTTTTCTGTTTGTCATTTTTGGGGTAGAATTTCCTCTCCAATGTTAATTGATCCATAAATGGTATCCATTGGTGTTATAGACCTAATGTCTCTATACCCTTTACACGCTTGGTAAATTCAAGAGTAAATTCTTGGTAAATTCAAGAGGAGGACTTCAGCATCTTTCTATTTTTTTTTTTTAAAGATTTATTTATTTATTTATACAAGCACTGGGTACAGACAGAAGTGCGGAGGGTGAAAGAATTCACCAGAGCCAGAGCGGGGACCAGAACAGGCAGAAGGACCGAAGTACACTGCTGTGGGGAGCAGCAGGCGGCAGGAGAGGTCTGCGCGCCATGTGGGACCCTCGCCTGCAGCCGGGGATCAAACCATCCCTGCAGAGGCTGCAGGCAGCTTCGCAACCCAGCGCTCAACCGCTGCGCCACGGGGGAGGCCTCTTTCTTTCTATTTTTAAAACTAGCTGCTTATAGGCTGAAATCTGGCCTGCCCCTCTATAATGGACGTTTTACAGGGCTAGCACCTAGACTACAGCCTGATAATTGTGGGGAGGTCTGTTACAGTCTGAGTTCCTTTCTCTATACAAAATTAAAAAGAAAATTAGACATAAAAATGGACAAAAGATAAAAAGAAGACAGCAAATAGCAGGCATGAAGTTGGGAAAATAAAATAAAATAAAATAAAACAACCAAATTGCTGGGAAAAATTCAGAAGCTGTTCCATATATTACCATCCCAGAGTACAAGGCATAGCACACTATTTAATGTGCACTATTTAATGTGACAATCCTTGATACATCAAGGAAATTAAATTATGTTTAGCAGATTTTCTTTTCTTTACCTGAGTTGGGGAAGAATGTATAATAATTTTAGAAAGATTTATTCTTTTCATAAAAGGAATAATATTTTGCTTATATTTGCTGTACTCTCTAAAGAATTCCATTGTGAAAATACTTAAATAAAAGCAGAAAGGAACCTAAGAAAACTTAAAAAATCTCTAAAAGTTGAAGATATTACCACAGCATCTGCATTTTCCTACTTGACTTCAATTTGCCAAATCAGAATGAATTTTTAAAATTCTGCATTAATTGGTAAAATCAGGTCAAAGTGCCTGTTTTTAACATGATGGACAATTTGTATCTTGTTTTAAAATAAAAGATGTAAAACATCCATTTGGATAGAAATTAATCTGAAATTTAGGTTTTAAGCTCATTAGAGTTAAGTTATAATTAAATAAACTCATAGTAATGGCTAAACAATGTTAGAGACACTTCAGAGCACACATATTTTAATTGAAGTTGCAAGTATGAAAGAGGAAGTTTGACAATTTGGATGTTAGGATAAGTTGTGAGGGTATAAATTTTCACTAATAGATTCTTCCTGGTGACATTATGTTGAGGAATTATGTATGACCCAGGACCTGACTTTGCCAGAGTCCTAGAGTTGAGAAGGAACTGACTTCATGCTAACCATTCCATGAGAGACCAAAATACACAAAGCAGATTGCCAATTTATTAAATCACAATGGAATAAGGGAAGATGAGGAAGAATATTCATAAAATCATCCAGGGCACCCTTTTCCTAGCATCAGAATAACTAGGAGACCATTAATAATTGAAAGGCTGTCTGGTAAGCATGAAATTAAAGCAAATGAAGGGAAGTAATCTTGAAGATTTCAGCCAGCCCACAATAAGTCTTATTGAATCATCTCTGAGCCACAAAGAAATTACAATAATATATGATATTAATCCCTATGTCAGACATGTTATAAATGCTTTACTTATATTAATCTATAAATCCTTTTAACAACTCCATGAGTCAACTTCCCAGAGGTGTCTTCCTCAAAAATTAGATGAGAAAATGGAGGAATCAGAGTTTAAGTTACCCTCCTAGGGTTACAGGACTGGCAAATGTCAGAAGCTGTATTCAAATCCAAGTGGTTGAAGTTCAAAGCCACTATTCTTAAGGACTATGCTATTTTATCTCTCCAGTGATAGTTTGTTTTTCCTGGATAGTTTGTTCTTCTCTCAAGGTAGTGCTGGATAAAAATGGTCCAGTTCTCATTTCTTCCACTTTCCATTTCTGTGGTCTAAGCTCTGTGATAGTGTTCTTAGAGTCTTCATCTAGATAAACAATAATATGGGTTGTTTCTATTTACTAGCTTACTATAATATTTTATTCCTTTCTCTCTGAGATATCAGTGCATTTAGGTGGAGTGTTCTGTTAAGTGTTTGAAAATTTTCTGATTATCCATTTTTGCAATGTTTGGATTACTTGTACAGGTGCTGTCTTAAAGCTTATTCCCATCTATTTGTGTGTATATTTTACGAGGTTTATATCAACCTAATTTCTGTCACTTCTAAATTCATACTCTGGTAGAGTATGCTTCTCATTGCCTTTATATATGACCAATAATATTAATAGATAATATATTGATGGAAAAGAGTCTCAGGATGGAGTATAAAGCTATTTAACTTTTTAAAGAGGACACATCTTTAAAAATCCCCAAATTCCCTAGTATCAGCATAATCCCAAGATTTTATTCTAACTTTATTGAATTTTTAAGAACCCAAAGGAAAAAAAGGCATTGTTTCAGTTTATTTATTTTTTAATCTGTACTTAGAGTGTTAAGAATAGCATGCAAAAGGATTTTTTTCTATAGGTGATTTCTGGAATGATCAATTTCCATTGCTAATCTTATTAATCATGGCTGTAAAATGAGCTTAAAATTCCCTTCAATGTATTTTCTATTCTCTTGCAAGTGAAGAAGAAACATTTGACTTGAATACCAATGTTAGGATATATTTCAGATCTTCTAGCAGTTCCTTGAAGAAAGGTGCTTAGAAGAAAGGTGCTTCATATAGCCTCCTACAAAGTAGTTGAGACAACCACTTATGAATTACTACGTGCTGACAACTTTTTCTGACTGCACCAAAAGATGTGAGGTGGATTATGAATCAGCTTATGGAGACAAATCAATTTTCTGGAGTGTCAATCATCTTAAAGACAGATGAAGTCATATAACAAATAACTTGCTTCTTCAAAATCATATGTGGATGTTCAAACCTTTTGAAAGCTTTGACTGGATTTTCCTGCCTTGGCAATAAACTGTCAAATGATCAGCAAAATCACTGTGCTATTTGACAGAATTGATAAGACAGGCTGATGCACATACTAATGGGGGGAACAGAAAGGGAAGGAACTTTCTACCCTGCTCTACAGATGTGAAGTCTGGATTATGGCCAGTGTTCCATTTAGTCTTTGGAGATGTTCAATTCATAAATTATAAATGTTGTATATTGCTGCACAGGTCATAGGAGAATAGTAGATGATAATTCCAAGACTGTTGTTCAGGAAAGTAATCTTTTGGGAAAAGAGGAGGTGGGATGAGGGACAAAGAGAGGGAATTAGAAATGCACTTAATTGAGAGAGGCTAAAGTAATGCTCTGATGACAAAGTCTGTGAATGTCTGCAGCAGATGGGATCTGCCATCACTTGCCAATTACACACTGTTTACTCCTGTATCAAATGTATGATTCCCTTGGAGCAAAGGGTGATTTCACAAAGCAATAGCAGAAATGTCTAAGGAGTTTGAAACTGCAGAACAGTTATCAAGCCATAGACATACCCTATTGGGAGATATGTTGTGCTGAGAAAGTAAGATTAAAAACAAGGGAATACAGAGGGGAAGGAGCTAAAGTTTAAGAATTGTTTGAGTCTTGCTTAAAACTTAATTTAGTCATATCATATCATAACTAATTATTCTTTTTTTTCTTTGTCAGCATTGTTTGTTTATTTTTATGGATAACATTGGCTTACAATACTGTATATGATTAAAAGGTATAGGATTAGACCACTTCAGATATATGTTACTATACCACACCCACAATGAAAGTACCCATCTTCCTTCAACATAGTCTTCTGGGTCCCTTCTGTCATGGTATCATTTTAAAATTTAACAACTAAGCTACCATTCCTCACCTGGCAGGCAGGCTTGGGAGGCTAACATAGGTAAAGGGAGTGAATGGGACTCTCCCGGAGAACCTGGGTCATTTAGCTGACGATTCCTTAATCTGATGATCCCTGACGCAAATTTGGATCATCATTCGAGACCCACCTGAGATTAGCTATCCTAACCAAATCCATGTAGATAGAACCTTGGGATACTAACGCAGGGCAGCAGACCTCTCCTACCTTGCCAACTGCTTCCCCTAGCAGTGCATTTCAATAAATCTGCCTCTTCTATTTCCACTCTGTCTCTGGTGAATTCTTTCACCCTGTGCCTCTGGCCTACACCCAATTCTGTCCACGACACCTTCCATTCTTTACTCTTCATCTTCCCACTCCCCCTCTGGTAGCCTCAATTTTCAGTCAGAATTCTAGGCAAGATATTATTTAAATACTTTCTTAGGCTGCCTATTTTGGAATGAAATAATCTGCCTTTTGTGTTTGGAATATCTGTGTTAAAGTAGTAACCCATAAATTGATTTCAAATAAAAATTCAAGAATGAAATCATAGAGAATACTGATGTTTTCCCCAAGTTCAAAAAGTACCTTTTTCATGTCATATGATGTTCCCTTTCTTCTGGAGGATGGGATATAATGCAAATGTAACCATTGCCGGCTTAATACTTTCCTTTTTTTTTTTTTTTTTTTTTGATTTAACAGGAAAATAGGCTGGTCAGCTAGCAAACAAATGTAGAAAGGCAAGAAGACTGTTGAACCTTAGTGCAAAAGCAAATTTCATTTCAAAAGTACATTGTCTCACTAATAAAGTGGTGAAGAAAAAACACTGCTCTATTTCCTCTTTGTTTCTCATTTTTCTCCCTTTCACACCAAGTCTGGGATGAAGGGAGCACTAAGTAGTGTAGTGTTCATTTTGAGTTGAGCTTTTTCCCCTCCTATTGATAAAGATGTTTGCTAATAAGGACTGGGCAGGAATTACTAATTCATTATTAATATATTGTAGCAGCTTAGTATCAACTGGAAATTAAGTTTCAATGATAGTTAGACTAAGAGTTTATTAGATTTTCAAAGTGGATATTCCAACAAGGGAAGCAGACTTATAGATAGTACTCTCTGAGAACTGTTCCAATAAACACAAGTTAGAAGTTAATTTACATAGGTAGGAACAGTGAGTCACTGACATTAAGAATGTAATTATTCTTGGCAGGAGGGACTTCTAGTTCTGAGTTGTCTGGACCTAAAGATGTGCTGATATTAGAGGAAAGCAATGCAGGAATTAAACTCTTCCTTTCTAAAGAATGTACTGCAGACATAACCTTTCATCCTTCTAGCTTTTCAGTTTCTTTCTATAATCAAAGTGACATTCAAACACATAAACATTTTTGAACCACCCCTTTTTCCCCTTCTTGTTCTACTTTTTGGCTACTTTTGGTTTCACTTCATTTCTGGACCAGCAGGGACATCCCTGGTCTGTTACTTAACTCTGTTGTCCCTCTTCCATCCATCTTTAACTGTGATGCCATCCAGAATTCTACTCTTATTGTTTGTTCTTTTTGGATGATATTGTATTCCCATGTTTTCTCCCCATCTATTCAAATGTAAGAGTCAAGTCTACCTCAGTGTAAATTCATGAATCAGATTCAAACACATGCACACGCACACACACACACACACACAATCCCAAAGCTTAACCAGAAACTTTTATCTTGGAGTTGTAGGGAAGCAGGTTCTCTTATACATTTCTGGGGAAGTGAAAAAAATACTCTTTGGCCCAGAAATTCTACTTCTAGATTCCTAATCTAAACATGTGCTAGAAAAAAAAAATACAAAATTACAAGTTCAGAAGATTTTCTGTAGCATCATCTGTGGCGAAAGACTGGAAATAACCCAGCTTTATCAATCAATCAGGGGTGAGTGATCTAAGTTATGGTATATTATGGAGTATCATCAAGTTAGAAATGAGAAGAATAGATTTATTTCTCAATTTTAAATAATTGTTCTAGAATGAGTTGGTATAGGCTATAAATATACAAATAGTTATGTTTCTAAATGATGTAAAAGACAGTACTTAAATTATTTTATCTTGTTTTGCCTTTTAAAATTAAGATCTCAAACCAAGTATCATTCTATTTAGTTTTATAAGCTTTTCTTTTTTTTTTTTTTTTTTTTTTTAGTTTACCAATTTGGTTATCATTACAAGAAGCCACTGAAAACTTAAGTCAGTCATATATAAAGGGAGGCCTCTGTCACAAACTTTATCCACTTGATGAAGAATGGCTAGTCTCTTTGAAAACCACAGGGTGGGGCCTCCCCGGTGGCGCAGCGGTTGAGTGCTGGGTTACAAAGCTGCCCGCGGCCTCTGCGACGCCGGTTCGATCCCAGGCTGCTCCCCGGCTGCTCCCCGGCTGCTCCCCGGCTGCTCCCCGGCTGCTCCCCGGCTGCTCCCCGGCCACTAGAGGAGGGTCCCACATGGCGCGCAGACCTCTCCTGCCACCCGCTGCTCCCCTCAGCAGTGTACCTCGGTCCTTCTGCCTGCTCTGCTCCCCGCTCTGGCTCTGGTGAATTCTCTCACCCTCCCGCGCTTCTGACTGTACCCAGTGCTTGTATAAACAAACAAACAAATAGATAAATAAACATGCCTCTATAAAAAAAAAAAGAAAAGAAAAAAAAGAAAACCACAGGGTGAGTGAGTGTCCTTGAACAGGGGCCAGATCATATGGATGATGATTTCATAGAACTTTTTGTAAAGAACAGATCATATGATCTTTGTCCCCAATACACAATTCTACTATTGTAACGAGGAAGCAGTCATAGATAATGTTGCTGGTAATGGTTGGCTCCTGTGCTCAGCGCATAGCAAAAATCACATACTGATCCCCAAGTCTTTGAAACAGGGAAAGAATTTGATATCAGGAAGGCACCAACCAGGATGGTAGCAGGCAATCCTCAAATCCCCTACACTAATTGAGGGGCTACAGGTTTTTTATAAGGAGGTTTATGTGCAGAAAAGCGGGGAAGTGGTCGGAGTCATTTGGGGAGGGTGAAAGTGCTGGTTCCAGTGCCCAGGGCATGGGAGTTTGTGCTCTGATTTACTGTGTATTTGCACACTTGCGAGCACTGACCAAGGACTAAGGGCCTGGGTTTGTGTAATGAATGGTTTGCTGGTTTCCTAAAGAACAAATTAGTCCTTATCTTGAAGCTATTCATTCTTTGGTCTGCAAAAAAGAAAGGTGGTTTAACATTTGTTTAGAGGATTGGTTGTAGTCTGAGACTTAGTTGAGTTGTATAGGTTAACCCTATATGTGCTGGGTTAATGTTGGGCCCTGTTTGGGCCAGGTTTCAACCACATGTAAACAAATGACTATGTAGAGGAAATTTGTTGTAACAAATTTATTTAGAAACACAGGCAGTTGGCTGGATTCGGGCCACTGTTCACTGTTAGTCATCTCCTGCTTTAGGCCAACTGTACAGTGGCCAACAGTCCTCTTTGGTGCCTTCTCTCTGCCTCTTCTTGGGTGGGTTCTTGTCTTATGCTCAGTCTCCAACACCACTCTAGTATTGTGATTTCTCAGAATGATGTTCTGTAGGGGATTTGGCTGGCTAGTGACTTCACAAGGTGGTCTGTCAATCTAGATAGGTTTAGATAGGTTTATCCTACCAAGCATATATTTGCATTTAATAGGAAATTCTGAAATAAAAATATAAAGGTCTACCCATAAAAAATATAATATATCTTATTTTATCTGGTCATCAAAATTATGCATATTGATTATAGAAAAATGTGGAAAAAAGAATAAAAAATATCATGAGCTCTATTGTAATAGGCATTTTAGATAATTAACGAATTAATTTTCTATTGGAATATTTCAGTCTGTCAGACTTGCATTTGGCATCAATACTTTACAGAGTGTGCTTGTCTTCACCTATCATGAAGAAGGCTGCTGCCCATTTTCCTTATTCATGAGGGCAACTGTATTGCTATGTCCTCTTTCATTCTGTTTAGACTTCACTCTTGATTCTCTCAGTGAGACCAAGTCTTGGACAGAAGTACTGATTTATGATGTTAACTAAAGAAAGCAGAAGTGAGAAATAATAATATAATTTCATTAAAGTTGCTTATTTTATAGAGTCTTAGTTTCCTTTCCTGGCAGGTGTGGGGATGAGCCTAGATGACAGCTAAGGTCCCTTCGGGCCTCATAGTCTAATATTTTCTGGAAAGAGTTTTAACTTACTGATTCCAACATCATAGAAAAATACAATATCTGTTGTAAGAGGAGAGACTAAATGAAACAAGTATGGGATTCAAAGCAGAACCATTTAAAGGTAGATACTGAGACCCAAGAATGTTATGGAATACATTTATAAAAGAAGCAGAGTTAAAGACATTATAACCAGAGTAAAGACATTGTAGGGAAAATGAGGAATGAAATGAGAATTTATTTGGAGAAAATCAAGTATTATAATAGAAAAATAGAGGAGGTAAGAATAATAAATTCATTTATTCCTTCAGATGAGTGCTGCAAATCCTTTATATAATAGACCAGTAGGGTTAGGAATACAAATATATAAAACACAAATCCTTCACTTTGAGGAGCCAATACTCCCAATTGTGGAAACACATTAACTATGATTACCCTATAACCTAGAAGTGCTGCACTGGTGGAGAGATGCCACAAATGCTAACTTATTACAAGGTCAGAGTGATCTTATAAAGCTGCAGATTTGTAGAGGAAATTGTACTGAAAACCACACTCTATTCTAACTCTATAACTAGACTTATTTAGTTTCTTTGACAGGTTATGCACACCTTAAATTTATAAAATATTCCGAAATAGAATTACTATAATTAAATTTATTTACTAATTTAACAAACTACATGCAAAGATGAACTTTCAATTTGGGTTTAAATCTTATTTTGCCTTTCTGATAAATGTGGAAAGAGGGAGAATAAAGCCTTTAGGAATTAAATCTAGTAACTGCAGCAACAATTTTCACCAAGTCCAGTCAATAGCTTGTTATACCCTAAATAAAACCTGTCATCTTATGACAAAATCCAATTTTGAGAATAAGTGAAAATCTATTTCAATTTTTGATTGTTTAGAATACTTGAAAACCAAAAATTTATGGTAGGCTTCTTCATATTTATTTTGTGTTAGGTGATAGGGAATTATATCCTTTATGTTACTAGACGATGGTAAGATTGATGAGTTGTTTATATGTGGCAGTCAGAATTCTGTTCAGACACTATAAAATAATGCATTGTATTCACTTACTTTAGCTTAGAATGATTTCACCCTTAAGTCGTTTCTGAATGATAGTTGCAAAGAGATCTAATTAATTGATCTTATGCCCTTAGCTGTGAGACCATACGGTAGTTTTGTTGAGAGTTCATGGAATTGATGACTGGTAATTATGCCTACTGACTTACAAAATTCTCAAAATAATTTGTACTTTAGAAGTTAAAATGCAATAACTGATTTTCAATACAAGGAATGAACAATGTTTAAGGCTTGAGATAGAGGACAAAAGCATTACGAGAAGCATTATTGGCAAACTTAATTCCAGCATCAAGAGGCCATTACAACATTGTATCTTTGTTCCAAAGACATTCTTTTACTAATACTTAGTTACAGCCAGCCAAGCAGAAATAAATCATTTTAATGTACCAAGTTAATGTGACCAAATGTTCAAGTACCAAAAAATGGAGATGTGTTTAATTTGTCTTTGCTAGTTGCAAGAAAATGTTTTAGTATTTTGCCTTTCTGTTTTTTTACCAAATAAAGCAGTAGGATTTGATGGTGGGAGGTGCGAATATCTACTTTTGTAGAAGGAAAAATCACTTCAGTACATTTGTTTTTCTGGAATAGGTAATCATATATAATCATATCTGAAAGAATATATGTTTCAAACTTTGTATATCCTAATCCTTTATTTTTACATTAAAAAATTTGAGTCTAGTTTATATACAGTAAGATGCTCAAATCTTAGGTATGCCCACCAACCATATCAGGATGAGATAAGGAGCATTTCCATTATTCCCAAAGTTCCTTCTCGTCTTTTTCTAATTAATGGTTCTTTCCCAAGAGGTAAATATTTTTCTGACTCCTATCATGATAAATTAGCTTCATCTGTTCTTGAACTTCATATAAGTGGATAATTTGGTTTTGTGATTATTACTTTTTTAATCAAGTCTATCATCACTATCAATTTGTTTTGGTGTCCTGGTATATCAGACTTAATGCTTCAAGCTCATCATGTTCTCTCTCCAATATTGTATTTCCTGTCTGTTTCTCATAATTAAAAGTGGATTACTTTTGCTTAAGTCAAAGGATTCTGAATTCCAATGGGATGGGTATGAAGCAGTTCATTTTGATGGAACAGAGCACCCTGGCAGATTTGGGAGGTGAGTCGAGCTATCACATCAGCAGAGGGACTGGCTGCACTAAGGGGAAGGGAAGTCATGGACACAGTTTTGAGTCTGGGTTTCTGGATCAGAGTTTGCATTAAAATCCCTTTCCAGTAGTAGGGTACATGGTGAGGCCTAAATTGTGGAAAGTACCCTAATATTAGTGCCAGGGATGAGTAAAAGGATTTTATGTGCTTCAGAATTGGGCCTCTAGATCTGCTAGTATTTATTCCTTCCACCAACATTCAAGACTAGTCCTTCTGACTGTGAGGGTTAGCACCACTCTGCAGATGGATTCATGTGATTCCAGGTTGGAGTGGAGGTGGCACCCAGAAGTTAGAAGAAAACAAGACCAATCTGCCTATAGAATCTGCATGGTAAAGACCTGGCTCCTGGACAGGGCACTTATGGCACTCGTGATCAAGCCTGGGCTTTCTTTAGCAGGCTTCACCTCTTAGCATGTTGCTAGGTGCTTTTGGGGCACATTCTGAGGCTGTGTAAATGAAATAATTAACTTCAGACAGATTGGTAGGAGAAAAAACTTAATAGCATACAATGGGTATCAGTGGGAGACGATACATTCTACTGGGTCTTAAAAAGTGGAGGGGGTTGGTTGTGGTGGTGGTGGTGGTGCAGTGATTGTTTCTTTGATTAGGAAAGGGACAAAGGACTGAGAGAAGAGCAAAGCTTCTCCTAGCTTCTAAGACTTTCATTGTTCTTAACTTAAAATAATCTCCATACTTTAAGTAATGGTAGGAGACTTCCTCAGACTTACCAAGCCTTGGCTGAATTTTAGTTTCTGGACCAAGATGATAGTTATATGAAATAATTTATAAGTAGCTGGTAGCCCAGTTGGTCAATATTTCTACTGAACGAGTAAGAAAAAGTAACCTATGTAAACTATGGACCCTCAAAATGTAACTAAAAGCACTGTGCAGAATACTTCCCTGATCCTGCAAGAAAAAATAAAGTTTTCTTCACATAGCTCTTTGCTATGCTCCATCACTTAAAAAAAATAGGTAAAAAATTTTCTTTCTGATATGTTCTATAGTTGCACACTGAACAACCTGAGGGCTTATGTCTTTTCTGTTTATTGTTCTAGTTACTGCCATGGTGTTGGGCACATAGTGGACACTTACACAATATTTATTCCATGCATGAGTAAAGTATGTTATTTAGTAATTACATATCAACATTATTTGCTCTGGTAGTTTTCCTTTGATAAAGGGTTCATGTTCAGATCATTTTGTAGGGACAGTATGAGATTCACCAAATCCTTCAAATTTAACCATCATTCTACTCTAGCCATCTTAAATTGACTTGGCAATCAACACCAACACAAAATTACTATCTGTGAAATGATTCTCTGCTGGAAGACTCAGCAGTGACACTGTGAAAATAGCTATAATTTAGCAATTCAGTAGCATTTGTCTCACTGAAGGAGTCAGTAAAAATGATGACTTTTAGTTCCAAGTGACACCCCTGAACCTGTGTCATATCTCCGGGATGAATGTTTACATAGAACTCTATTAATTTCACATTATGCTTTAATCATTTTTGTGATATATGAAAATTTAAATTCTGACTATAAATCCCAGAGCTTGAAAAATAAAACTAGTTAAATATCATTCTTACTTTCCAGAAATGTAACTATAAGGTTCTATTTATATTTTTAGATTATTAATATTGTGATGAAAAAAAGAAAGACTCATTGCAAGTTACCAACAGGGGAGGCAAGATGAGTGCCACAGCAAGTTCCAGTAATGTTGTCACTCTTCTCCCTGGCCCTTCCTAACGTCCCTTCTAACTAAGAAGCACAAATATCCTGTATATGCACCAATAGTTTAAGTACTAAAGAAAATAACAACTCATGCCCTAAACCATAAATCTCTAGGAAAGTGTTAACAACACAACGACTTAGCTCTTGGTTCCCAAGACAACTGAACATTATAGAGTTAATATCCTGGCAATCATTATTACAAAGTTGTGTTTCATAGTCTTTTTTATTCAGGATAAAAGCACAGTTCAGAAGATGCATAATTATCCATACTCTTGGGGAAAATTTGACAAATCACAATTTAAGCAATTATTTAACACATTTTTATTATAATAGACATCTCAATTCACTATTGTCAGTCTAGGGATGTAAGATTGAATGAAATTGAAAAAGGAACCTATTTAAATTGTCTTGTCTTCTCTCAGGTGTAAAATTCCCACCATCAAGTCACCTGTGCACCATCACCATAGTCCCTTGTGCTCTTTACTCCCCTGTTTTGATCCCTCTCCCCGCCCCACAAAGAATGTGTCTGATTTATAGTTGCATGTGAATTTTGTTTATTTGTTATTATTACTTTTTCCTGATCCCTTATTTGGAAAAGAAAGCAATTATTGTACAAAAATGAACAATAATGTAAAATATATATAAATATATATAAATAAATATATATAAATAAATACATTTATAAAAATTGTCTTCTTAAAAAAGATAAGGGGACTCAAGAGATATTTAAATTTTTTTTATCTTAATAATAATAGATTTTCTAGAAAAAATAAGAAAAGTGAGAATAGCTTGTGCAGCAAAGCAGAAAGATCCTTCTCTGAGTTGATATGATAAACTTTCATGACTGTCCATTTTAATGATGTTGAAATTTCATGGTTGTAACCAGTTTCTTCAGTCAAGAGCATCTTAACTTATCTGGTATCTTAGTTGGCATTGCTTTTCTTTCAGCACTTTGAATATATCATCCCACTCCCTCTACCCTCTAGTGTTTCTGTTAAGAATTCTGCAGCAACATGGATAGAACTGGAAGGGATTATATTCAATGAAATAACTCAGAAGGAAAAAAAAATATCAGATGGTTTCACTTATAGGAGGAATATAGGGGAAAAAATGAGGGATCAGGGAAAAATAATAATAAAACAAAACATAATAAAGAGGCAACTATAAATCAGAGACATTTTGCAGGGGAGTGAGAGAGAGGGAGCAAAACAGGGGAGGTAAGAGCACAAGGGACTATGGTGATGGTGCACGGGTGAATTGGTGGGAATTCTATGGGGATGACACCTGAGAGGAGAAATCATACATTGCACAAAAATGAACAATTATGGGGCCTCCCCTGGTGGCACAGTGGTTGAGCACTGGGTTGCGAGGCTGCCCTCAGCCTCTGCAGCGCCAGTTTGATCCCCGGCCACCGGCGAGGGTCCCACAAAAAAAAAAAAAAAGAACAATTATGTAAAATATATATAAATAAATAAATTATTTAAAATATCTTGTTCAAATATAGTAAAGTATAAAAAAAGATTTACTTAAGCATGGAACTTGGGTGTAGGGCAGAAGTGGGGGTGTGTGTGAGAGGATTCACCAGAGACAGAGTAGGGAGCGAAACAGGCAGATTTACTGAAATACACTATTGAGGGGAGTAACGGGTAAGACAGGAGCGGTCTGCTGCATCAAATGTGGATTAACAATCTTGCTGGAGATCCAACTCAGGCCCTAGTGGTGACAGCGCTGACACTTAACCCCTAGACAACATGGGAAGCATCTGCTGATTCTCTTAAGGGAGTGTCTCATACATGATGAGTTGCACATCTCTTATTTCTTCCATGATTCTCTCCTTGTCTTTGACTTTTTACAGTTTGATTATAATGTGTCTCAGTGTGGGCTGCTCTGGGATCATCCTACTTGGAATCTTTTGAATTTTTTAAATTTTCTTGTCCATTTCCTTCCGAAAATTTGGGTAGTAACTGGTCATTTTATTTTCAAATACATTATGTGCCCTTAGCTTTCTCTCTCTTCTGCTGGTACCTTCAGAATATGTATATTGGCCCACCTGATTGTATCCCATAAACCTAGCCCATATACTTTCAACACTTTCATTTATTATTTTTTCTTCTTATTTCTCTGACTTAATAATTTCGAATGACCTATCTTCAAGTTTGATGATTTTTTCTTGTGTTTGATCAAGTCTACTGTTGAACACTGTTAGTGAACTTTTCAATTCAGAAATCATATTCTTCAATATCAGATTTTTTTTAAATCAGTATCTCTTTTTCTGCTTCTATTCTTGTTTTAAATGTATCATTCCCCTGATTTCATTTTTTTCTTGGTGTTCTTTGGAATTTATTTAAGATTACCTTTTTGATTCTTTGTTAAATAATTCTTAGGTCTATATTTCTTTAAGGTCAAATTCTGTGCTGGCTTGGGAGATGGGATATTTGAGCAAAATGGAATGACTTTTCTTATGTATTTCAATGTATCTGGTATTGGATTAGCACTTTCCTGGAATACTTTGATTTCTTATCTGGTTTCTGGCATTCTCTTAAAGACAGTGTGTTGTTGTTTGGTTGGTGTCTTTGTTGAGAAATGAGATCTAGGGCTTCCTACTCACCATCTACTAAAGTCACTCTATATATACATTTTAAAAGTGCATTCCTTTCTCATAGCAGTGCATCAGAATAATTAATAATAGGGATTAGAGACTGCCCACTATGACACTTCTGTACAGATTGTACCTATGGTGCAATAGGAAATGACCACTGAAATGAACCTTGAAGTGATTTCAGTAATAACATTTCATCTGGGATTGTTGGTATCTTATAAAAGCAACCAGTGGTTTTGTCATTTATATGAAGTTATTTATATGATGAAGATTATTTTTCCCCCACCAGATAATTCTCATATGATCCTACTGAATATAACTGAAAGGGATGATGCAGTATCCCAATAATTTCAGAAAATGGTCCACTGAGCTAAAGGAAATTAAAAGCAACAAGAGCAATTATTAGAATCATAACAGTGAGGTACAGGAGACAGTTGAAATTACATTTAAAAATTCTATTTATAGTCACTGAAGCTTTCCAAGAGTGTCCCGTTTTGAACTTATGTATTTTGGACATATTCTCAACTTCAAAGAAATTTATCAGAGCAACAGTATGTAATCTTAATCATCCACTGAGTTTATATATTAGGTGAGAGAAAACAAGCTGATATTTTGGGGATAAGTCCAAAGATGTCATCCTCATAAATTGAGGAATGATTGGATGTTTGACTTATATGTAACATTAACTATAATATTATATAAATAATACTTCAAAAAAAGCTTAATGAGGTGTTGGGAGAGATCCTGCGCACTGAGCAGAAGGGCCTTGACCTGAGTCCCTAAGGCATGTGAAAACACATGTGTCTCGGAGGAAAACCTCTGGGTGACAGGACTTGGTGTTGAGTGCCGGGAAAGTCACCTGCGTGCAGTCAGGCCTCTACATCTCCACAGTCTAAGAATAACAAAAATGATGAGCGAACTTCCCAAGCTCTAGCTAGGGGGTGATAAGATTATGTGCTTGAAAACTAACCCCCTGGTACCCTACTGTCTGAAGTAAATAGAAAATAGTAAGAAAGTAGACTAATCATTCATACGTGTTATCATTATATGGTATGCTTTGATGTTACACCTGCTGCAATTAAAATAGTATATAATGAGCACTAAGACAAAAAAGATTTACTGCATGCTGGACATGGCAGTCCCCCATGTCTGATTTCCCTCACTGTCGCGTCCCAGGTCCAGGACTCACTAGAAGTCCACAAGTGGCGCCCGAATTTGGGACCTGAAGGTAATACCTTCCACCGAGAGTGACGAGGTGACCACGGCTGCAGGTGACAGTTTACTTAAGGTGGTGCGTAAACAAGGGGAAAATAACAGAATGGGGTTTTCTTCTTCTCATCTTTCTGATTTCGCTTCTTGTTTTAACATTTATTGGCTGAAAATGGGGCAAAAGTCCCACTCTCTCAAATTCTTGACTATTTATATATTGTTACTGAATATAATCTTTGGTTTCCTGATACTGGCACTTTTGATACTGAAACATGGGACCAGGTCCGAGAGACAATGGTCCGGAAACATAAGCAGGGGGAGCCGATCCCTGTAAAGTTTTGGTCCACATGGGCTATACTTAGAGTAGCTATGTTAGCTGTCGACGGAAAAATCTGTCCTGACGCAGCCGTTTTGGTTCAAACGGCACAGGAATCTTTGGATAAGTATGACCTTGATGATGACACTTTAGCTAAGACAGCTCAAGCTGTTGTTCCACAATCTTTAGAAGATTATGATGATGATGTTCCTTTACAAAAACCCAATCTGAGGAACCTGAATTGACAAAAACTTATGTTGCTATTATGGAAAATGATATTGAACTAGACCTTAGAGACAAAGGATGGGACTTAAAAAAGAAACAAATGGAGGATGGGTTGTTAAATATAAAAATTAGAAAACAAAAGATAATGTGACATGATCTTATAAATGGAGGAAAAATTGCTTCAAGCTATTCCTGTTAATTATTTGGGGAGGAGGCTAGGTTCCCCCCACTCGAGTTTTGCCATTTGTTTCTTTTAAGAAAAAAATAAAAAAAGGTATTTCTAAATAATAGTATTCAAAGTTCATTCACAATTGTTAAAGTGATAGAAAATTGTTAAATTTGACTATATGAGACTATATGACTATAATATGACCACGGGGCTGCCTGTGGTCTCAACAAGCAGCTGCCTGGACTTTTTCTCCCGTGTTGAGATCACTGGAAGGTCTCCACTGCCTTCCTACTGTGGGGGACTGGACTCTCCTTTTGTCCACCTTAACAAACTATTTTGGTTCATTCTAGGAAAAAAGGTTCTATTTCCCTGTGTTGTTCTGATTTTAAAGTCTACATTGTTTAAGGCAAAAACTGCTATGTTACTTTGGACTTGCAAACAAGCGATACAAAATGCTTAGTGGTCGAATAAAAGCTTTTAAATTTACTTATTGGACCTATAAAGGTTAAGTTTCTTGTTAAAACTAACTAACTTGGTAAAATATAAAGTGGTAATACAGACATTTTTGAGCTAAATTCTAAACCTCAGTATCTTCACACATATTGGTAAAATAACTATCTCTTAAAATATACACACATGGCCAAAATTTAAAATGTATATCAAGAGATCTCTGTGTCTGTTTGTGTCTGTTTTTGTGTTTTTGTTTTGTTTTGTTTTTTTACCTCTGGAGGACTAATCATAGACGGTGCCTATATAAGTTCTCATAAAAACAAATTTTGAGATCATGATCCAAAATTTTTGATATACAAGAACTAGTTCAAATTTTATGATATAATTCAAAGCATATATGCATTAAAGTTATGTTAAATTTTAATGATTTACTGTTTAAAAGTATCTTTAAAGTATTTTTCTTTTCTTAACTAAAAATGTGTGTGTGTGTGTATATATATATAATACTTATATATGTAATTTTTTTTGTCATATTAACTTTACCAAGTGAAATTAAGCTATACTGTTTTTAAGTCAATTTTAAAAAACTGTAGTGTTTAAAGTAACATTTTGGGGTGGCGAACACACAAAGCACCCCCTTGTGTTCTGGACTACTGAAAGGAAAACACCATCATGATTTGTTGAAAGTTTTAGTGGTGTCTGAAAAGAGGAAGAGCAATTGATGACTGAGAGTAAGTAAAAAAAAAAAAAGAAGGAAAGGGAGAGTAGTTTTGTCTTAAAATTAAAATGTCTGGTTGTGCCAGAATGTGGAAAAATAGAGAAAAAGCTAAAATTGAGGATATGTAGTAAGTTGTAGAAGGTTTGAGGGGAAGTGAATTCTATTTGCCTTGGTTTATAAAACCTGCAAATAATGGGTTTGAAGAGAAACAATGATATGTGTTGGAAATTTAACTGTATTGCATTATTTGATCAATTTATTCATTGGATGGAAAAAATACTAATTAATACTGAAGCCTGCTTTCATGTGGCCACACAGGCCATTTCAGTAAAAATTGCCCTCAGAAATCAGGAATTTCTTCAAGAGAAACTAATTCTCCTAATGCTGCAGCTCCTCCTAAAAACTTATGTTTCCAGTTTTAAAAAATTAAGTCATGTACATGACTTAAAGTGTAGACACTTTTCTCATTTAATTATGGCTACAGCTCGGATAGAAGAAGCCTTTAAAGATGTGTCTCAACATTTAATGTTTTGCTTTGCTTGTGCAGAAAAGTCTAAGACTATTAAGACAGATAATGCACCTGTTTACACCTCCTTTGCCTTCAAATTTTTTTTTTTAGTTCATTTAACTTGTGGGAGAGGCTATGCTTGTATTTTTCTACAGGACGCTGATTCACTCATCTGAATCCCTGATAGACTAATCCAACGCCTTGGTTTCTCCTCTTCGCCGATTGCGACTTGAGTCACAGACCAGTCCTACTTCGTCACCAACTTCTGCCACACTGTGCAGCAACCCGCCTCCCTCTGTTCCCTTGTGTGCTGTTTGTGATTATGTTACAAATGCAGTTTGGAATGTGTCAAAAAATGGGACTGTGAAAGATAGGAAGCAATATGGACTCATGGCTTGGCATGATGGAGGCATGGCACCCCCGAGACCTCATTTGTCACTTGCTTCTGGATGGTGGGGACCTGAACAATAGGACTTTTGGAAGCTAGTAGTTGCCACCACCCCTATGCAATTTTGGAAAGGCAACTTCTAGGGAACATCACGTTCTATGTCTCGTTATCACTTTGTACATAATACCAGTTTCTATATACAAGCTTGAGTTCGATTCCCTTTTGTGATTGCTATTGGCACTGTTTCTTTTGATGCAAAAGTTAAAACTGTAATATGTAATGATTGTTCTTTATATTCTTGTGTTAACTCAACTGCTAAGTTTAATATCAGCTGACACTCTCTCATTGTGTTAAAAGCTAGAACATATCTGTGGCTACTTGTAAACCTGACCCCACCCTGGGAGGAGTTTCTAGTGACTGGGACTTTACTTAAGGTGATTGGAAAACTCTGCCACACTCGAAGTTTTGTGGGATGGCTCGTACTTGCCATACTTGACTGATTGCAACTACGGCAGCGGTTGCAGGAGAGGCACTTCATACAGCAGTGCAAACCCATGACTTTGTTGCTAACTGGTCTCATGAATCTCGACTCCTCTGGCAACAACAAGTCCGCATTGATGAAGATTTACAAGAGCGGGTGGGGGAGTTACAACAGACTGTTCAATGGTTGGGTGATCAATTTGTAGCTGTGCAACAACAAATTATGTTACATTGTGATTGGAATGTTAGTACTATTGTGTAACTCCTGTACAGTTTAATAATGTTTCTATTTCTTGGTCTCAGATTCAACATCATCTTAACTGTGTTCATGGTAATTTGTCTTTGGATGTAAAGTCTTTACAAAATCAAGTACTTCAATACTTTTCTAAAGAACTGCCTACAAATTCTATTGATGGATTAGCTGAGGGTATTGCCAATGCTCTACAGGGCATGGACCCCTGTTCATTTGTTCAAAGTCTGACTCATAGTATTGGTAGTGAAATTATAGCTATACTAATATGTGCTTTGTTGTTTGGAATAGGGTACTACTGCCTCCAATGACGGACAAGCCTCCGGTTCGACTCCGGTAGATTGATGCTTGAATTATTAAAGACAAAAGGGGGAGAGACCCCATGCAGTGAGCAGAAGGGCATTGACCTGAGTACCTAAGGCATGTGAAAACACATGCGTCTCAGAGGAAAACCTCTGGGTGACAGGACTTGGTGTTGAGTGCCCAGAAAGTGACCTGCAGGCAGTCAGGCCTCTACATCTCCACAGTCTAAGAATAACAAAAATAATGAGCGGACTTCCCAAGCTCTAGCTAGGGGGAGATAAGATTATGTGCGTGAGAACTAACCACCTGGTACCCTATTGTCTGAAGTAAATAGAAAATAGTAAGAAAGTAGACTAATCATTCATACGTGTTATCATTATATGGTATGCTTTGATGTTACACCTGCTGCAATTAAAATAGTATATAATGAGCACTAGACAAAAAAGATTTACTGCATGCTGGACATGGCAGTCCCCCATGTCTGATTTCCCTCACTGTCGCGTCCCAGGTCCAGGACTCACTAGAAGTCCACAATGAGGCAACTCCAATGACGTAATTCTAGAATACAATCTATATTTGAATATGTTTTTATCTAGATATCTCTAGACCAAATACTGTTTCTGCTGTTAACAGGAAAACAGATGTCCCTTTTATTCCAGAAAGATAGTATTATAGAGAGAAGGCATCAGATGATTAAATACTTATTTTATAATATACCACTAAAATAAGGAAATTCATGTAATCAATCAGTGAAATAAACTGGGAACTCTTACATCTATTAAAGAACAGGGGAGCAGCTGCATATTCTCCCAAATTACTACATAAATACTTAATAACACATTATATCATCTGGCTATTTAGTTTACAACTGTTTGGTCTGAATCTTATTTGCAATTGTGCCACAATGTTTAAATCACATCTTCAGAACAAAGTGCCTTTGTCTTGTAAAATATTAAAGAAAGCATAGAGTTCACCAGAAATTGGTGTTTTGTTATTTTATAATTTTAGAAGGTAGAATAGTAGGGAAATTTCTCTGTGGAATTTGTTTAGAAGAAATTAAAATAATATGTGTAGAGTAATTTGCTTATCAAGATATTATTCCACATGCTTACAGGAGACTCCTACATGGAAAAATGAGAAAGTAAATGAAAACTATTTTTTCCTCATTTTATCAGTGTAGCTGTTCTGGCAAGATTGCCCTCTAACCGTCAACTTGTCAGAAAAAAATAGAAATGGAGCAGAGATGGAAAAATTTATAGATACCTATTCACTCCTATAACAGAGGGATATGGGCTTTCATGTTATTATTAATATTTGATTGCAGCAAAATGTGGAAATACCTGGTCTCTTCATACCTTGTTGAAGAGCCAGAGAAACTCACAAAAGCCTTATCATTTGTTTCACAAGACTCTCATTTGATTCTTTGGGTTAAAAAGTCCAGTGAATTATAACATTTCAGTACCTTCTACATGTACTATGATTTAAATCATTTAACAACCTACAAAATGAAATGATTAAACAGTAATATATGCAGGTTTCCCAAAGTAAATTGTACATCTTCATCACTCATTTAATTTGTTCCACCTAAAATATAACCAGAAAACCCCAGAGTCAAATAATAGTGGGATATTACTGCAAACCAGCAGCTGGACTTGAGAGGTACATTATAAAAATGTCTTCTAGAAAGAATTCATATAACTCAACAAGAAGAAAACTAGTAACTCAATGGGAAAAATGGGCAGAATTTCTAAATGCACTGCTTTCTAAAGAAGACATACAGATGGCTAAAAAGCACATGAAAAATGTTCATTATCACTAATCATTGAGGAAATGTAAATCAAAACCCCAGTGAGATATCACCTCATGCTGGAGCAAATGACCAATTTTTAAAAGACTAGAATCAATAAGTGCTGAAACCCTTGTTCACTTTTGATGAGAATGAAGACTGGTTTAGTCCTTGTGGAAAACAGGATGGAAATTTCTCAAAATATTAAAAAGAGTCTACCATGTGATTGCGGAACCCCACTCTTAGGTATTTATGCAAAGAATACAAAAATACTAATTCAAAGGAAAATATATATTTCTATGCTCATTGAAGCACTATTTATATTAGTCAAGTTATAAACCAACCTAAGTGCCCAATCACAGAGGAGTGGACTAGGAAGATGTGGCATATATACACAAAGGAATACTACACAGCTATAAAAATGGTGAAATACTGCCATTTGTAATATGGATAGAATTGGAGTGGATTATGCTAAGCAAAAATAAGTCAGAAAGAGAAAGACAAATACCAGATGATTTCACTCATATGTGAAGTATAAAGGAACACAGAGCTAAATAAACATAAACCCTAGAAATCTGACTGCAGACTGAAGCTACACTCACTGGAGGTATATGATAAGATAAGTTTGAAAGGCTGTGAACCTATAGCTCTAAACCAAATACAGTGTTATAGCCAACATTATCTCAATAAAATAAATAAAATTTAAAACCAAAGATATTTGTTTCATTTATTTTCCTCTGAGGGTCTAAAATGCTTTTCTAACTACTTGGTGATCCTGGGACAGACTGTCCAGTATCTAATAGTTTCTTCATGCTACTTTTAAAGTTTACTGGATGTCTATTCACTGAAGTACCTAAAGATACATTTTGCCAAGAGCAGAAAATTTCTCCTGGCTCTTTTTTTTTTTTTTTTAAGGCCAGAAAAATGTTTAATGTTTGAAACATAAACAAATATAGACTTATTTTATTCTACGATAAGTGCTATTTTCAGAAAAAACAATGAAAGAATAAAGAATAAAAAGAATAAAGAATAAAATAAAAAATTATCAATCTAAAGTCATGTTAGGTACAGAATGTATAGCATTCTATTGTTAGTGTTTTAAATCTGCATGAACAAGTTCAAATACTTGAGCAGCTAGATGCTTAAACGTTTTAGAAAATGCACTACATAGTAATTACACCAGAAAGTTGTCCCAATATTAACAAGGTGCTATGGTTCTAAAATAGGCTTCCAAAAAGTCTAATAATTAAGATCATCACAGAACTATATAAATGTGTGATGGTCAACAGAACAGTTCTCTAAACTAGCCAGACTTGAAGTGGAGGTCTGTGACCCGAGGGAATTACGGGCTGTCCATCTCCAAAGCTTCAACAATGTGTGCGGCTGATGGACGGTCTTTAGGGTCTTCATTTGTGCACACGGAGAACAGTTCAATTACCTTCTGGTACGATTCATCCAGTTCTTCCATGTTAATAGGGGGCTGAGTTCCCAAAGCTGCGTAGTATGCTTCATCATCAAAGTCACTCTCATCAAAAGTTTTATCTTCATCGTCATCTTCATCTGGAAGATTAATGTGTGGAATTGGCAAAGTCAGCATTTCCCACAGAGTGAGGCCAAAAGCAAATATGTCTGCCTTATTGGTGATAACACCATTCTCCTCCAACGCTTCCTTGGGTTTCCAAGGCTCAGTGTCAATATAACAGGCCTCAGGGTCAGTCACAGTCATATTTTCATGTAATGGTAGTGAGTCTCCTACATCACAGATTTTAATTGTTTCAAAATCACCTTTAATTACAACATTTGAAGACTTTATGTCTCCATGAGGCAGTTTCTTTTCTTGCTGTAGATACTGTAACCCTCTTTCCATGTTCAAAGCAACTTTTAAAATCACAGCTGCTGGAAAAGGACCTTGGCCATCTTTATTTCGTTCTTCTATTAAGTCATTCAGAGACTTTCCCCTCCATAAATCATAGGGAGACACAGGCTTCCATCACTGGCTTCAGTGAAAGCATGATAACCTACTATGTTTGGGTGATGAAGGCTCTTCAAAATCTTTGCTTCATCAGTTAGTCTTTTTTGATACACACTCTGATGATGATCAGCACACCTAGGATTAATCTTTTTCACAGCCCAAGGAGAATGAGACAAACCTCTTGGAGATTTTTTCATAAGGTAGACATTTACGCCAATACCAAAGCCAAGCTTCTGCATAAATGGAGAGGCAGGAATATTTATACATGGAGTTGAACATAACGCAGATTTCTTTCTTTCAGATAATTTGCTTGGCGTCTTGAAATTACTGATTTCTTCCATTGTAGTATTACTCTAGATCTCTGGTCGTGCGGAGGAGACCCGCCCCGGTAACGAGAGGTCGGACCAAGGCCGCCTAGAAAACCTGAGCTCCCGCCGCCCCGCGCAGCGGCCCGCCCAGCGCCCCTCGCCAACAGTCGCGGCCGCGGGCACCCGTCCTCTTTCTCTCCTGGCTCTTGGGCCATGTCTGAGGAACAGCTAGGCAGCGGGCTGCCAAGTGGAATGAAGATGTCTATGTTTTTATGCAATAAATGGTCACATGCTAGGAGGAAAACATGTGAGGGCACTTGGTACATACATATGGCAAAAGCACAGTAAACAGGGAATGTTATATCTAGCATTTGGTATATATATTCACTTATACAAGGGTTTTCCTTTTTTTCCTCCCCAGTGGCTCTATTTGGAAAGTAAATTCAACTCTAAAACATGCACTGAGTTCCTACTTGCCAAGTGCATCTCGGAGGATACCTAGTAGAAGACTGATTTTAAGGAGCATGAAATAAGAAAGAGGAACAAGTACTTGGATGAATAAACCCGACAGTGATTAGCCATTTCTTTGCAGGATAGAATTAAAATTTCTTCAAAATTTTCCCATTTTTTCTGTACTTCTTCCACAGTACTTGTTACACTCATCCACTTCTATATTACTTATCACATTCACATACATATTTCATTCCACACCCTTCTTCTCTGGGGAAAAGACTTAACCTTCTTGATCTCCATTTTATCTCCAGGACTTAGCATAGACAGACATACCAAGCACACAATAAATATTTGATAAGTCTTCTGTAAGCCATACAGATTTGATATTTTAGTAATAACTGCAGTTTATTTTGCTCCTATTGAGAAAAATCATCAGATTAGATTGGAAAAACTTCAGTTATCTTCCTTTGGCTACTGAGGTATTTCTAGATAAAATGGAAGTCTGTTCTGCAGTAGAAAAATCTATTTTTGCCTTTACTGCATCTGTTCACCTTCCTAATAACATACTTTGATTTTTCCTCAGTTTGTAAAAACACTTCTTTATTGTGTCGAGTCTTATGGCCTATCAATCAAGGTGACTTCTCTCAGACTGCTAAATAGTCATGTGACTGTTAAGATCAGCTGATTAGAAATCTTTGTTCCACTTGCAACCTTAATTCCTCTTTGCCACAAAATGTCACATATTTACAGGTCCCAGGGAATAGAACTCAGGAATCTTTGAGAGGGGCACTATTCTGCCTGCCACACCCATCCTGTTGCCTGAGGAATCAGTCACTAGCATTTACTTCCCAGATCTCAGGCTGCCTTAGCTCTTGTCCCGTCTGAGGACTGGTGTTTAGAACCCATTTTTGATTCTATAAACTATTCTTATCCTTGAAATAATTTAATTATTGCCTAATTTTATAAAAATTCACTTCTTATACTTTTTAAAATATAAACATATTTTTTATTATTTTTTGTGTGGAAGAACTGTGTTCTAGGCCAGAGGTGCGGGGATGAGAGGATTCACCAGAGACGGAGTGGAGAACAAAACAGGTGAATTTACTCAAATATACTGCTAAGGGGAGCAGCAGGCAAAACAGGAGAAATCTGCTGTGCCATATGTGGCTGGGATGTGCCATATGTAGCTCCATGGCTGGGATCGAACCCTGGCTGTAGGGGTGATAGCCCTGAGAGTTAACCTGTAGACCACCATGGAGGCTGAACTTCCTAAACTTTTTTTTTCCCCCTAAAGATTTATTTATTCATTTTTTTATACAAGAGCTGGGGTACAGGCCAGATGCGTGGGAGGGTGAGAGGATTCACCAGAGACAGAGCGGGGAGCCAAACAGGCAGACTGACAGAAACGCACTGCTGAGGGGAGCAGCGGGCACGACAGGAGAGGTCTGCCGTGCCATGTGGGAATCTCCCTGGCCGGCCGGGAATTGAACCTGTGCTGCAGAGGATGAGGCCAGCTTTACAGAGCCGTGCTCAATCCGCTGTGCCTCTGGGGAGGCCCAACTTCCTAAACTTTTTAACAATGAATTCAAGTTGATACAAATGTTTGCTAGATCCTAGTTGATAAATAATTAACAGTGAACAAAAGAACTGATTTCAGTCTTTTCCCCTAGTCCTGCTTCCTTTCCAGTATTCTAATTTCAATAGAAGGTGTCAGTAAGACAAGACAGAAGAGACTTGTGGCCTTGGAGTTTTCATTCCTTTGGAAAACAGTCATGATTCAGAGTTGAAACTTTCCACATTAAGGTGATTTAAAAAAGGCTACACTCACCTCAGATCTTATATGTAACAGTGAACAGGACTTGATAGTATTTGTTCATGCAGAAAAGTTATAGGCTGATTGAGGCAGTATTTAAAGCCAAGAGTAAACAAACAAGGAATGTTTCTGACCTGTATATCTAATGTATATTAAAGGAGATATGAGCCATCAAAATTGATTTGTGCAAATATGTAGAGTCTTGTATCTTCTCTGTTCTTATATTTTCACTTATTTACTTATCTGTGGTAATAGTATAATCTCTCAATTGTATTTTTATTAATGTTGGCATGTAGTTTTACATCCTTTTAATTTATCCTATTTATATTTATATACTTAAAGGTGATTTTGATAAGCAGAATGTCATTGGGTTTTGCTTTTTTATCTAATCTGACAATTTTTCCTTTTTAATTGGGGTGGACAAGTCATTTATATGTAATGTTATTATGTCAGGCTTAAGTTTAACTTGCTATTTTTTATTTGTCTCACCTTTTTTCATGTTCTCCTTTTCCTCTTTTTCTGCCTTTTTGGGATTTGTTGATTACTTTTTATGACTTGCTAGTTTTTCCTCCTTTACAAATTTATCAGCTATAACTCTTTATAATCATATTTCCTTATTTTAGTGGTTGCTTTAGGGTTTATAGTACCTTCAAGTGATACTGTGCCACTTCACATAGAGTATGAACTTTATCTTACTATATTCCCATTTCTCATTTCCCAGGTTTTATGATATTGTTGTCATACATTTTACCTCCATATATGTCATAAACCACATCTCTATTGTTATTACTTTCAAAAAATATTTAAATTATAATAAAACATATTTGCCCAAATAGTTAATATTTTCAGTGTCTTTGAACTTGCAACCCCAATCCCCCAGTGCCCCCGCAATGTCAGATCATGCCCTGCTAACTCAGGACCATGGAATTCTCTGCTCAAATGACTTTGAGATTGCTTCTAGGACCTGTGTGGGCTTTGTAATGCCTCTGATCTCCCAAGGTCAGACCATAACTCTAGTGTATACACCCTAGGCTTGAGGGACGGCAAGGACCTTGGCCAGAGCTTATCTTGAGAACTAGCATGTGCATGATAAGGACAGGCTCATAATGCTGGGTGAAAGCATGTGAGCCTCTGCTCTTCCCATACCACCATGTTTTACCATGGGAGTCTTACAATTATAAAATTAAGCCCTGCCTGCCATGCAGTTTTAAAAGTATGTTTTCAAAGTAAGATGATGGAAGCCATTAAATTTTTTGTTACAATTATAACTCCATTAGATATGACCCTGCTTAAACAAAAAAAAATTTTCCATACCTCTCCATCAGTAAAGAACTTCAGGAAGGAAGCAAGCTGGGCTCCCCAAAGATCTTTTGATTCTAGCCATTAATGAGGGGTGCACATGAGTGACTCATAATCCTGAATATAGTCAAGTTTAGTGAGTGGATCTCTTTTCCTTAGTATAAAGCTTTTTTCCTGAGATTTTAATATTCTTTAAAAAATGGTCTGATAAGTAGGGAAGAAGAGGTCTAGAGTGAAATGTGCTACAACTGATGCAAAATACTATTGGTCATTTCAGGGGATTCAATGTGACTTTTAATATCTTTTGATCATTTTTCAAAAGATAGTACTTTTACTTTTGCAACACAACTATGCTAGTTTTTAGTTTTTTCACTGAAATAAAGTAGCTTAAAAATTCAGAATTCTCAATAATCCAATGCAAGAAATGATCTGATGAAATTTACATAAAAATGTTCATCATCACTGAACATCAGGGAAATGAAAATTAAAATCACAATGTGAATACTATTCTCACACCCATGAGAATGGCCCATATCAAAAAGAACAAAAGCAAGTATTGGCAAGGGTATGGAGAAAAAGGAACACTTGTACTGTTGGAAGGAATGTAGACTGGCTCAGTCCCTCTGGAAGACAGGATAAAACTCTATGGAGTTATATCAAAATATTGAAAATAGACTTACCATATGATCCAGCTGAGTGATGAGTCTCACAAAACTTTTAAACAAGAACTACAGCATATAGGCTTAACGGTATTGGTAATGTGAAATGTAATTTGTGCAATTTCATTTTCAGTTTGCTTGACACTTTGTTTTAAAAACAAAGCATGCTCATGATTAGTAGTAATGACATGTGAATTCATTGACATGTAAATACTTAGATAAAAGCAAGTTTAAAAATTTTTAGTGTAGTAATATCAAAAACTTTCCAATCAAAGGAACCATTTTAAAATCACAGTAAGGGATCGGAAACAGAGGGCCTCAACCAGAGTCTAGACTTTGCCATGCAGCTGCTTTGTGACCTTCAGTTTCTTTGTGAGGATAATGATTATAACTTATTTCATTGATTTGATTTAAACATTAAATAAGATCTTATTTAAAAAGTATTTGTAAATTCTAAAACTTATATATATATAAAGTTTAACCCCTTCATAAATATCTTTTGGGAGAGTAAGAGGAAAGGAAAAGTCAAAGAGGGTGAGGGATAATGTCTGTTCCAGGTCAGTGTCTGACTGACACTAAATTTATATGTTCTTTCTCAAAAATACTTGGTAATTTAAACTTTCATGTGTTATCTTTTCTGTAAATATGTTCAAAGGAAATTTCTTTTTCCCTTACCAGGGTAAAAAAAAAAAAATAAAGCCTCCCCAGATTAGGCTAGTCTTAGAGGATGAATATGTTACCAAGAAAACAGAGAATGAGAAAGAATTTCAAGAAGGAAAATCATTTGCACTTTAACTCATTACGTACAAGTCATATTAAGGATTTGGAAATGGATTGTCGTGGGGATGGGAAGCCATCATGGATCTCCCTCAATTCTTAGGGGAAGTGTGATTGCACAATTAAGCATTTAAAAAAGTAAAAATGGGAGATGTTAATTAAATTTCCATTATTAATTCTCACAAAATGAATTTACTTAAATTTACCAAATTTGACTAGAAAAAGTACAGAAGATGCAATTTGCTTTAAAAATCATCAAGGTAATGGGCCTCCCCTGGTGGTGTACGCGGTTCAGCGCCCCACTGTGAAGCTGTCCACAGCTCCGGCAGCGCAGGTTGGATTCCGGCCGCGCAGGTTGGATTCCGGCCGCCGGCAAGGGTCCCACATGGCACGACATGCCTCTCCTGTCGCGCCCGCTGCTCCCCTCAGCAGTGTATTTCAGTCAGTCTGCCTGTTCTGTTCCCCGCTCTGTCTCTGGTGAATCCTCTCACCCTCCCGCGCATCTGGCCTGTACCCTGGTTATTGTATAAAATAAATAAAAAAATAAAATATTTAAAAAAAAAATCATCAAGGTAATGCCCAATGGTCCTTGCAGATTTCCAACCCAGGACCCACTGTGTTTGCTCAGACTCTCTTCGTGTTTAATTTGAACTTTCTGCTGAGAGTGAATCTCAAAATAATTTTTAACACCATCGTCATTTCTTTTGGTAGTCAACTTTCATTTGCTTCAGCATTTTTCATTCATTTCATTTGAATTCACCCTGGCAGTGATGAATCATTTTGGCATAAAAAAGTAAGAAATCATCATTGTGTCCTTGGAAAGGTCATTCTTACCATTGGAAATAGATGTAACAGTTCATGAGTCCAGCTGAGCAGGGGATCTGTAGCAGACTATGTTCTCATAAATTTCTGGCTACAACTTGCTGTAACTAATACAAGAAGACAAATCAAAATCTTTAACAATCAGCCCCAAATACCCAGGACTTAATCAACAGCTGACAGTGTTATAAAGACATCTCCATAAAAGGCAGAGATACCATGTACCCCACCCCACATAACTAAGTACAGAGGTGAGAGGTTAGGTGAAGGGATATAACACTGAAGGAGGTGGGCTCTGGGACAAAAAAATAAGAGATTTTTTGTTACTCTGGCAGGATTTGTGCCCTGGTGCTGCTGGGAAGGAGACATGTGGAGAGACATGTAGAGACACTTGGAAGAGACACTTGAGTGAGACATGTGGGAGGCTGAGAATGGCGGCTATTATCTTAATTGTACTTTGATTTTGCTCTTTTTGTACCCGACTTGCTTGGCCCCTTTTGGCCCCTTACTGTGGTTCTACTCCAGGAGATACCTTCGACTTGTGGCATTCTTTTAGGCCTACAGGGCCTCACTTTGGGCTATCCATGTTTAGCTGGATATTTGCCCATGAGGATACGAGTTATTTAAGGTGTTTTTAAAAAGGATTTATTTTTGTTTATTTACACATACAAGAACTGGGGTGTAGGCCAGAGGTGTGGGAGTGATAGGATTCACCAGAGACAATGGGGAGAAGAACAGGTAGATCTACTGAAATGCACTGCTGAGGGGAACAGTGGTGAGACAGGAGAGGTCTGCTGCACCATGTGGGTTAGCTCCCTGGCTGGGATCAAACTCATGCCACAGTGGCTGGTGATATCTTTATAGTGCTGAGATTTTAACCGCTGCACCACCAGGGAGGCCCAATTTGGGGTGTTTTATTTGAATATCCTTTTTCTCTTTTTTCTCTATGCACAACAATTCTATTAAAGTTCTTTCACAATAAGAGTCTGCTTTGCCTTTGTGTGCAAAGGCAAAGACCTCTTTAAAGCATGAAAGTTTGGGGGCCCTGGGGTGCCCCTCTGGTTATACACTTACAACTTCCTTAATTTTTTCTCCTTTTTTTTAAGAACTGGGGTACAGGCCAGAGGTGTGGAGGGTGAGAGGATTCACCAGAGACAAAGTGGGGAACAAAACAGGCAGATTGACTGAAGAATACCACTGAGGGGAGAAGTGGGTGAGCCAGGAGAGGTCTGCTGCACCATGTGGGTTGCTTCCTGGCTGGGGATCGAACTCGCACTGCCATGGCTGCGGAGAGCCTCATGGGCTGTGTCTTAATCCCTAGCACCACCAGGGAGGCCCTGCTCCTGTTTTTGATGTAATCACAAGTGAAAGCCAATTGTGTTTGACTCAAAGATCACATGAATGTCCTATTTCAAGGTAGGCTGTTCTCAGGTTCTCCATGTCAATAGCCATCACTCAGGCACAGTTGAAGCCTCCTCTTCTCCTACTGATAGTGTTCTTCTGTTCCTCTGTCTACACTAGAGTTACTTTAAATGAAAACTATGGTGACTGGCACTCTTGCAGCATCCTGATCCTGAGTCAAATTTCTGATCTAGTCAGAGGCATCTACATACTTTGTGCTAATCCCAGGGATAGCTGAGATGCTGACAGACCTTTCTTCAGGATATAATTTAAGTGCTATGAAATGACCATCATGAAAGGAGAAGCTATTTCTTAAACTCTGGGTTGTGACAGTCTAGCAGGGCACTCTGAAAAGGAAGAATGGTGGGAAGACAGCTAGTCCTGAAGTTAACAAGTGTGGAATCATCCTCAGCTGCTTTACACTGGCTGTGCGATTTGGAGAAGATGGGTTGCTTCTAATCTCTGCTGTTCAATTTACAAAATGGGAATATTAATACATTTTACCCACATTACAATATTGGAAAGTAGTGTAAGCTGAAATATTTTATACTAATGTGTCATTAACTGTATCTTACATTGTTGAAGCCCTAATCCCAATTTGATTGTATTTGGAAGTGAAACCTTTGGTAAAAGTAGTCAGGTATAGAGGAGGCCATGAGGTTAGATTATTTTGGTGAAATTGGTGTCCTTATAAAAAAAGACCAGAGGGGGACCTCCCCTGGTGGCCCAGGAGGTTGAGCGCCGCGCTGTGAAGCTGTTCGCAGCCTCTGCAGCGCCGGCTTGATCCCAGCCAGCCGGAGAGGGTCCCACATGGAACGGTGGACCTCTCCTGTTGCACCTGCTGCTCCCCTATCAAGCTATCACCAGCCACTGTGGCATGAGTTCGATCCCCAGCCAGGAAGTTACCCACATGGCACAGCAGACCTTTCCTATCTCTCCCGCTTCTCCCCTCAGCAGTGTATTTCATCAGTCTGCCTGTTCTGTTCCCCGCTCTGTCTCTGGTGAATCCTCTCACCCCCCGGCATCTCTGGCCTGTACCCCAGTTCTTGTATGCATAAATAAATAAACCTTAAAAAAAAAGAAGAGACCAGAGATCATGTGCCTTTCTCTTTCTTTCTGTCTCTTTCTTTTACCTTAACTTATGAAGACATAGCAAGAAGACCCAGGAAGAGGATATTCACTAGGAGTCAAATCAGCTGGCCCTAGATCTTGAACTTGCCAGTCTCCTGAATTTTGAGAAATGAAAACGTTTTCTAAGCCAAAAAAACAAAACAAGAAATACAACAAAACAGTAACCAGTACAATGCCCATCCTCTGGATTTTAGAGAAGTAAGACTTAATTTATTTGATATACATTGTTATTCAAGCTCCATCTAATTACTATTTGCTTACTCAGGTTTAAGTGACGGAACAGTGTAAAGTATAGAGGAGGTCGCCAAGTGTAAGGTCCAAGGTTCAAAGGTTTGGGTCTAAGATCAGAGTTCAAATTTTGGTTGTTGCCTAGCAGTTAAGGAATGTGTCCTTAGGTAAGATCTTAACATCTGTGATTCAGTTTCTTCATTGAAAGTAAGAATAATTATAAATCATTTATGTACTTTCAAGGCTTATTGATGGGTTTTGACAAAAATGGATTTACTAAAGAGTTATTACAATTGATGCTACCCACAGGCATAATATTCTGTCCGAATTTCCTTAAACAGCGGGTGATCAGTTGTCAGGGACATAGAACTTGGGCAGCAATAACTATAATAATTACACTTTAGGTACAAGTAGCAGGTGGCCAGCCTAACTCTCTTAGCTGAGAGTGTACTCCATTCCTCTCTCTCCTCTTGGATGTCATTCTGTTGCAGAAAATCCAAGTCTTTAAACTGAAGTATGCTTTGGGATAAACAATTTTTACTTTATTAAGTAAAAATCTATATACTGCATCATGCCTCTTAATTTTTCATAGCATGAAATTTCTGAAGACCATCTAATTTCTAGGGGCATCTCAGGATACATACTGTTCTTGATTTAAATAAATGAGAACTAGAACCAAAGTCAGAAGAGATAAGAGGAGGACTTTTGCTTCATAGCATTAGAATATCCAATTCCAATTTATTTGTTCATTCATTATTAACTTCCCTTGCTTCTTATTTGGTTTCCTGGTGAGATTCATAGGGTTGTCCTAGTTCATTCCCTGAAGGTTTACATTCTCTCTTTTGGTTGAGTGCATTTTTATTTCTTTAGCAGCACTACTTTTGTTTTATATAGCCTCAGATGGTCTATACAATGATCTTCTGATCTGTTGCATTTGTAAAAGAAAGAAATGTTGTGCTAAAGCTAAAGAGACTTTGAAGCAGCAGAGCGTTTATAATTTATGCTAAGGAAGGGTTGGTGAAATCATTTCTGGGACCAATATATTTTAATGTGTTTGAAAAACTCCAATTTTTAGAAGGCAAATGCATACATGTCCTTTCAGACTTGTAAGCTTGATCAATATGCTTAGATATTTTTAGATAGCAGAACTTTATAAATGTCTTTCATTTTAAAAACACGAAGATAAAATCAGAAGTGGGAACATGTTACGCTGTAACTTTTTTCTTCTTTCAGTGGAGATTAGAAAAGCAGCTGTACTTGGACAAGACTGGTTGTATCTTATGGCAAGGTCTGTGCCAAGTTCCACACCAAGTTCCATCTGGACTCGTATTGCAAGAGAAAAGGATGGTACAGAGAGAGTTAAGGTGCTTTTCATATTCCTGGAATTGTGACCATAGTAGAAATGACTCCAAAACGTCTAGGGAGAGTCATTAGGGAACTCTTCCAGAGTAGAAATGGACTGAGTGTTAGTGAGTGTTGTAGTGAGTGTTGTAGTGAGTGTTAGTGAGTGTTAGTGTGAGTGAGTGAGTGTGCACACACAGGAAATGGGTGGGAGCTAAGCATTTGCTTTCAGAAATCATTTGCACTGAAGATGGAAGATATGAGATGTGAAAGAACAAACACTTACTGTGTTCCTACTAAGAGGAGAGCACTATTTTGTGGGCACCATTATATTTAATTTTCAATAACACACTGAAGGTGATATCTTGTTGTTGAGGGAGTTGAAACCCTGAGTGGTTGAGTAACTTGTCCTTGGTCATGCAGTTAGTAAGCAGGTGGCTGCACCGGATTCTAGCTTGTTAGTGCTGCTCTTTCTACGATATCACTCCAGGGGGACTCAGGATCTTCTTTCTCTGACTCTGTGATAGTTTTCAGGTTTAAAGACAGGAACTGAATCTCCTCTCAGGCAGAGGGTGAGTCTTCCATTTCTAAGTATTGCAAAAGTATTGTCTCCAAATACACAACCTCCCTTGTGACAGAGGAGACACCTTTAGTGTGATGTGTAAGGATCTGAATTACCATGTTTGTTACAAATAAACTTGTCATTTCATTTTTGTTCCCCTCCTGGCTTTTGTCCCTTAACTTTGTAATTTTTTTAAAAGATTTATTTATTTATACAAGAACTGGGGTATAGGCCAGATGTGCAGGAGGGTGAGAGGATTCACCAGAGACAGAGTGGGGAACAGAACAGACTGACTGAAATACACTGCTGAGGGGAGCAGTGGGTAAGACAGGAGCAGTCTGCCGTGCCATATGGGTATCTTGCTGGCTGGCAGAGAATCGAACCTGCCCTGCAGAGGCTGTGGACAGCTTCACAGTGCTGCGCTCAACCACCTGCATCACCAGGGAGACCCAATGCTGTTTTTTTGATTACTCCCATTTGGCCAACTAATCCCGACTCACCCTTGAGGTCTTAGTTTAGATAAATTTTCTTAGTTACTCATAGCCGCAACACCATTGTAGTTTAGGCAAATCTTCTATAGGTGTACTGTTATCACAGGCATCCTCACATTCTATTATTATACTTGCTTATCTCCCCACACTCCCTTTAGTTTCTCAGAGTAGGAATGATGTCCTGTTCACCGTGGTAGCCCCAGAAATGGGATAGTGTGTGGCCTGTGTCAGACCTGCAGTGTATACGAATGCAGGCATAGAATGTCAAGGTTAGCTGGAGCAGACATTAAAACTCCCTTATGGTCCTAGATAAGCCAAATGACTATAAGATCTAAGTAGGAATAGTGTGCTCACTATGAAAAATAGATTTAAGACAAGTCTCCTACCTCTTCTTCCTACCGTATAGCACAAGTGAGTGGCATGTCACATGAGGAGCTAAGTTTAGATATAAAGAGAAAAAGCATCTAGTTTATCAAAGAAAAATGCCTATATTCCTTCTGTTCTCTTCCTTTTTCACTCTCTCTCTCTTTATAAAACAAACCAAAAAGAGACAGGAGAGAATTATTGCCCCTGACTTGTGACTTAAGAATTTTAATTTAAATGATACTAGTAAATTTTTATTGATACAAATGACAGCTTCACCTGAACGTGTATGACTATTATTATCAACAAACTTGACCTCCCACTGGGTATTGAACACTGCAAATATTAACAAAATAATTGGGCCTTGATTCTCAGTGGTTCCAGTTACATGGCTGAAGAGTGTGGGAACAATTGTGTTTCTTGTTAGCGGTAATGACCTTCCCTCCTGTGTGCAAATAAATTTTCACAAAATGTTTCTTCAGAGGAGAAAATGATAAATACTTAATGTCTATGCAGCCCAATTTTACTTACTACTTCAGATTAATTGGTTTTCTATATGTCTGTAATGTTATTTGCATGTTTTTAACTTTAAACTTTATTATTTCCGACTGAGACAGAGTTTACTTCAGAGAGAAACAGAAATTCAGGAGTTACTGCAGGGAAGAAATAAATGGAATAGGAGAACCAAGAAACATAAAAGATGAAACAGCATCTTCAGGCATTATGATGTTCCCATTGTTGAATGACAATTGAATTGCTGGGGAAGTCAAAGCCTTAGCAAAATAAAGGGCTGTGGTTGGATTTTATTACATCGCTAAGACTGCCAATCACAATTTTATAACATGGTTTTAGCATCCTGTTTAAAATTGTTATTCTCTTAAATAATCTATAAATGCATGCCTACAATATACACATACAAAAAATGTGACGTGAAATTAGTGTAATATGTCAATATGCAATATTACATACTTATAAAAACAAATTTTGCATTAAAGATAATCAGTTGAATGAAGGAGCCACATCCTATTGCATTATGTACTTGCCTTGAAGGAAGAATGCAGGCACATTCTTATAATAGCCCAAGGATTTCTAAAGGATCTGCAAAGTCTCCGAGCCACAGTTTTTCACTTGAGTGGGTTTTCTTTACAACCCTCACCAGTGTTCCTTTCAAAGCTTCTGCAGGGATAGCGATATTCAAAGGGCTAATGTTTAACATACCACGGTAACTGGTATCACTTGTAGGTCTGGGTGTTACAATCTCAAAAATTTTCTCCTCAGTCTTCAGGACTGAGGGTTTGAACATCCTCGCTCTTCTGAAGCTACTGCTTCCACCAATAGGGAAGAACAATAGGCAAAAGTGAATCTGACCTCCAATAGTGGGGTTAGGGAGTGGGATAAACATCAAGGAGTAACTGTCTTTGGGGGTCTAGGGAGGTATCTGAATGAATCATAACACCATGGCTTTTGAATTTGTAAATTGAAGAACAGGTTTTTCCCAACTTAGATTCAGACAGAAAAGGGACAGGGAGTTAATGGTCAGTCAGAAGACCAACACCAACTCCATTTCCAGAGGTGTGGATCAATGACCTGAAATTTACATGCCATTTAGAAAATTTTAGATTTGGGTGGCCTAAGATTTCCCCTTGGAAATCTTTCAGAACATGGGTTCCCTTGATTGATTTTGTCAACACATTGGCTAGAATATTATCTGGCAAAAACTTTGGAACCGTGGAACAGGCTCTCTTTTCCTTTATAATCTGTTTTCATTTTCTCAGTTATAACATTATCCCAGAATGGAGATTTAAAACTCATTCAGAAATGTCACTGATGGGTAGGATTCTCCCAGTTTGCCTTGGCATGTCATAACAGTGTATTCTATGGAAACCTAGAAGCCAATGTTTTCCTAATTCTCTGCTCATAATGGGTTGCTAGTTGAGGACCTGGCCACTACTTAAGAGGTGGAAGTGAGCAAATGGTGATAAGAGGTTGATTAATACACATGAATATAACAGCCCTGCTCTGTGGTTTTTCATCTTTCCTCCGTTATTCCAGGAAGAACTATCCACTGGAACCAATCAGCTTAGGCTACATTTCCCTGAGATGATACATTTCAACAATTTAGAATACACAAGATTTATTTCCTACTCTTATTTCACATTCATTGAAGATTGGCTGCAACTTTGCTGCCCAAGTCCTCATTCCAGGACTCTAGTTGATAGACATTCACTCTCTGGGACACAGTATGGTCTTGGCAGATGGAAAGAGGCTGGGGTAAAGCCATGATGGCTTTTAAAGCATCTGCTTTGTAGCAGGTCTTGTTACTTTCACTCATTTCTCATTTCAGAGGTCAAATTGACTTAGTCAATTGCGGGAAGAATTATAATCCTCCCAGGGAGAATGGTTGATAGGGCAGCAAGTAGTTTCATAATCAAAGAAACCACCACAGGTTTTCTCTAGTCTAATCTTCTACTTCACTGTCATATAACAGGGATTTTAGCCCCATGTAGCTACTTGCACTTGGGAAGTATACCATCTTCTTGGGACTTTCCAGTTGCCTTTCCATTGTCCAGAATCCCTTATTCAGCACGTGAATTTCTTCTTCTCCTCCTGTTACCTTTCCTGGGAAGTATCTTCCAATTCTCTCAAGGAGTATGAAGTACTCTTTCCTCTTTCTGTCATGGTTCCTGGTACACATTCTGATCTGCACTCCACCTTGCTACCCACTGGGGCTGGTGCTTCCCTTGTGAGAATCACTGAGAGCCCAAGGACTGCTGAGACATCTCTCATCCTAACCCCCAGAGAGGAGGGATTTAAGGGGTGCCACAAAGATGAGCCAGCTCCACCCCAACTTATCCACACCAATGTCTGGACACCTCCAAACCCTTCATCTCTGAGATTATTGAGCAACTATTACATGGATATGAGTACAAAGAGAGAAGCCAGCAAGGGCTTAAATATTAGAAGGGTGAAGAAGGTTGTGGGACAAAGTGGGGAGAGGGCACAATGGTCTATAGTAAAAGACTATGGGAGCTTTGGTGATGAGTGTGGTATGGTGATAATACATCTAAGGAGGTGTGAACTTATTCCCCTAACATATGCAGTGGTTTTTAACCAATGCTACCTCAATAACTGAGAACTAAGTAGATAGAAAGATAAGATGTCTTGCCAAAAAATAAAATAGATCTATAAAAATTTTAAAAAGATGAAAAAGAGACAAATTACTTTGGCATTTATGTGATGCATTGTATGGAGAAAAACAGACCATCTAGGAGGTTATTGCTGAAGTTCACATGAGAGATTGAGAAGGTTCATCTTGAATAGCAGGTATGAAGGTGAATAGAAATCAACAGATTCAGAATTTTGGAAGAGGTAGAATGAGAACCATTGATGGATTAGATATGGATGTTAGGGAAAAACAGAAGTGAAAGACAACTGCTTGAGTTTTAGTCTGAGTAACTGAATGAATAGTGTTTATTAAAGAGAAGGGAAAGATACAGTTTAAGTGATAACAGATATTATACCAAAGAATAAAACAAATTCATGTTTCTCCATTAAAAACATTCACAGTAGTTTTTTCATGTATATTTTAATGAAGTATTATTACTTTATATTCTTGTTAATTTTCTTCATAATATAGGATTTCTGACCTCCAGTGTGGTAACCATAGTTCTCCCACCATCAAAGCACCATAGTCCTCCACCACAGTCCATTGTGTTCTCCTCTCCCCACCAACTTCTCTCCCTCCCTCCTTTCTGTTCCCTCCTGGATGCCTTAGATCTATAGTCAGCTTTCAAGAGTCAATCTTTAAGTTTGTCTTTGTCTAAATCTTGGATTTCTCTATATTCTACATATAAGTGAAACCATTCTAAGGCACTTATCTTTCCCCTCTGGATTGTTTTGCTTAGGATAATCCCTTCCAGTGCCATCCATGCTACTGAAAAAGGCATGAGTTTATCTGTTTTGATTGCTGAGTAGTATTCCATTGTGTGTATATACTACATCTTCTAGATCCACTAATTTGTTCTGGGGCATTTAGGTTGTTTCCATATCTGGGCTATTGTAAATAGTGCTACTATAAGCATGGAGAGCATATTTCCTTTTATTTTATTTTTTTTTTATTTATTTTTTTTTTTAGTAATTTTTTTTTTTTTAATAGAGGCATGTTTATTTATTTGTTTGTTTGTTTGTTTTGTTTATACATGCACTGGGTACAGTCAGAAGCACGGGAGGGTGAGAGAATTCACCAGAGCCAGAGCGGGGAGCAGAGCAGGCAGAAGGACCGAAGTACACTGCTGAGGGGAGCAGCGGGCGGCAGGAGAGGTCTGCGCGCCATGTGGGACCCTCCTCTGGTGGCCGGGGAGCAGCCGGGGATAGAACCAGCGCCGCAGGGGCTGCGGGCAGCTTCGCAACCCAGCGCTCAACCGCTGCGCCACCGGGGAGGCCCCATATTTCCTTTTAGATTTGCTTTTTTTTTTGTATTATTTGGGTAGATACCAAGGATTGGAATTGCTGGGTCATATGACAGATCTATTTTTAGTCTTTTGAAGGATCTCTTATCTTTCCATAAGGACTGCAGCAGTCTATCTTCCCATCAATAGTATAAGAAGATTTCTTTTTCTCCACACCCTCGCCAGCACTTTTTGCTTCTGTTTTTTTTTTTTCTTTTTTCTGAAGTATGAGCCATTCTCAAAGGTGTGAGGTGGTATCTCATTGTGCTTTTGATTTGCATTTCCTTGATGATAAAGAACATTTTTTCTTGTGCTTGTTACATATGCATGTCTTCTCTGGAGAATTGCCTATTGGTTTCTTCTGCCCATTTTTTGATTGGGCTTTTTGCTTTCCTTTTGTTGAGTTGCATGAGTTCTTTGTTGATCTTCAATATCAGTACCTTTTCTGATGTGTAGTCTACAAATAATTTCTCCCTTTCCGTAGTGTGTCTCTTTTGTTTTGATCAATGTCTCTTTCATAGCATAGAAGCATTTAAGTTTGATGTAGTCCCAGTTGTTTTTCTCCTTTGTTTTCCTTGCTGCTGGAGAGGAATCCACAAAGATGTTTCTGAGGTTAATATCATGGAGTGTTTTGCCTATGTTTTCTTTTATGCATTTTATGGTTAGATTTTACTTACAAGTCTTTTATCCATTTTGAGTTGATTTTCATGTTTGGTGTGAGAGAGTGGTTTAGTTTCATTCTTTTGCATGTGGCAGTCCAATTTTTTCAACACCATTTATTGAAAAGGCTTTGCTCATTTTAATATATGTGCTTCACTCCTTTATCATAGATTAGTTGTCCGTAAATGTGTGTTTTTTTTTTCTGGGCTCCCAATTCTCTATTCTGTTGGGCTATGTGTCTATTTTTGTTCCAATACCATGCTATTTTTATTATTATGACTTTATAGTACAGCTTGAAATCTTGAGTAATATAACTTTTACTATGTTACAGAAGTGTATTTCATTTTATTTTGAGTGATAGTTTAAAAATTTTGAATAGATGGCGAAATTTATCAACTGTTTCTTATGAACCTTGTGAACAATGATTTTTCCTTTAGTTACAACAAATTTTGTATTTTGAATAACTTCCTGACATTGACCATTATTGCATTCTACAGTAAATCTCCTGGTCATGATACATATAATAGCACACCATACATTTGATTGGAGGATACCATCTGTACTCATCCAGAACCCGTTTATGAAAACTGACCTTGTTTTTTACCATAAATTTATAGAATTGTTATAATGCATTTTATGATGGCAGTACAATTGACTTTGAAATAAATAACAAATAAGTTACTACACTTATATTTTAAAATTTAGAAATGGTTACAGATAATATAAATGAAATTAGGAAATACTTAAAGCAGAAATGAAATGAAAGTAATACTTATTAGAATCTTTCAGATGTGGTTGATTCTGGAAAATTTACAGCCTTAACTACTTTTATTATAATTATTGGCTTGTGGACTTTAAAACCACTAAATAACAAAGATTTTTTCTTTTAATTTTTAAATATATATATATATATATATTACATCATTCTTCCTTTTTGTACAATGCATGCTTTCTCTTTTCAGGTGTAGTCCCTGCAAAATTCCCATCACCAATTCACCTGTGTACCATCACCATAGTCCCATGTATAAGGACAGATTCCCTCCATGAATTCTAAGGGAAACATTTATTTTGTTAATTGATGCCTCCATGGAGAGTTCATGCTACATAGTGAGCTCTCATTGCTGTCCTCCCTGAAGTTTATGATGTTTTATTAATTTTACATCTCACTTTTTCTCTGAGGCAATACTCTTTCGAAATTCCACCTTTATCTGGCATGGTCTCTAACCAGTCTGTGAGCCTGCCTGGGATCTCATACAATGAATCTCAGGTCACCAGGAAAAATATTCTTTAGACAGTTGATCACTTCTGTTGTTGTTTACTTCCCTGAACTTATATTCTGGCTTTGTACCTGGCCTCGAATTTTTTTCTTTCCTCTTTTTAAATCTCATTCATTTATTTAAAAATCATTTTATTTTTAATATTTTCTTCCCAACATGAAAGTTTTATGTCATACTAAGATTCTAATAATTCTCATTTACTCTACTACCAAAAACTTTATCCCATTTTTAAGGTATACTGTCTTATAGCTCTCTATATTTTATTATTTTTATTCTAATTCTTCTTTGATGTATTTCACTGTGACTGATTTACAGCATGGGAGGACTTCCCTTCTCTTGTTGTATTCAATTTTTATTGTATTTTGAGAGCGTAATTTAGTTTACATCAAATCGTTCCTATATGCTGTTGATTTTCATAAAAATTTAATTATTCACCTAAAAATAAGTATTTTCTAGTTGTTCGGTACGTAAATCTTGATAAGTTTGTGCTCAAATTTTTATATTTATACTAATTTTTATCTGACTAATGTATCATCTCCACTGAGAAATGTATTACTATTTCCTTATATGATTCTCTATGTTAATTTCTTATTATGCTCTATTTTCATTCATATATTTAAGACTTTCTTTTTGATCTCCTGCTGGAGATTTTTGATAATTTATAGGTGGCTTCATCATTAACTCACATGCTTACCTCTGTTGTTCTATTTCCTCTTTGATTTCTGGCACTTTATCTCTTAGGACCTCTGTTCATATAATTAAAACAAAGTTTGTGTATTTCATTCAGTATTTCAAGAGTTTTGAAATGAGAAGGATTTCAGAATTTATCTCGGTAGGGCTTAAAGTTTACAAATTTCATTTAACCTATGGAATTGGACTAGACCACTGAGGGGGGGGGTGATGTGAATGAAGAGTAGTGAGTGGAGGGCTGATCCACTGGGAGCTGCAATATTTAGAGGATGAATGAAAATGAGATAAACCTGAGTATGGCCTCCTCCTAATCTAGAATCTGTGCAGAATTGCTTCCCGTTAGTGGGTTCAACATTCACAAGTATTTGTGAATTAAACAGCGGTAATAAAACAGAGGTCAATCTTTTACAAATACTTGTTATTTTCTTAACCAAATATGAAATGTGATCATAAGAACATTAGAAAATTTTATGTATTTTGTACAATAATGCAGCTTGTTTCCTCTTGTATATAGAGATGTGTCAAAATCATTCTTCCTTTTATTGAGTGTTAAGTGTAAGAAAAACTTCTATTTCTGGCATTTTATAAAAGTAATGCAATGTCTACTTTTATTTGTTTTATATTGAGCCCTCTGGCAAAACACAGCATAGTCATTGTTTCTTGTCAATCTTCAGAAAGGTAGGAGGAAAGCAGAAGGATTATGTACTGGTATACTCTGAAAGCAAAGATAACAGAGAAAATGGCGAAGACAGATAAAAGAACAGCAGATTTACCCTGTCAACTATTCTTTAAGAATGAGAAAACATGAAAAGACCCACAATACAGTGGGATTAGGGTAAATCCAGGAAGTTCTGAAAGATTTTAGAGATCTACCAAACTTTCTGAACCAAAACACATTGGTCAGAATATTATAATATTTTCTCTTACAACATCTTGTGTGCTTCTGCAGTTTTCAAGATGAATATTTACACTGGGAAGAGAGAGAATTAAAAAATGATCTAAGGATATAGAGTAAATGAACAATGAATAAATACTTGAACTTTGGAAAGGGGTGAGGGAGTTATGAGCTATGTGATTTACATTTTTTATTCTAATGGAAATACAGGAATAGGTTGCTTCAAACTAACTTACAGGTAAATGTTGCTCATAAAACAAGATAATATCTTTGCAATGACTGAGTTTTCAGAGGAATACATAAGTTTAACATTTTAAAATATATATATTTATTTTTAAAGATTTATTTATTTTTATACAAAAACGAGGGTACAGGCCAGATGCGCCGGAGGGTGAGAGGATGCACCAGAGACAGAGTGGGGAACAGAACAGGCAGACTGAAGAAATACACTGCTGAGGGGAGCAGCGGGTGAGACAGGAGAGGTCTGCTTTGCCATGTGGGATTCTCACTGGCCACCCGGGGTCAAAACCACACTGCAGAGGCTGCAGACAGTTTCACAGTGCTGTGCTCAACCGCCTGCACCTCCAGGGAGACCCCTTTTAAATATATTAAACACCATTTGTATATGGTTAGTATTAAATCAAATTACTAAGTAATACTTAAGATGTTTAATTAGTAATATGTACAAAAAGCAATCAAGGCTAGAAAGCAAGTAAAAATATGTATATCAATTTATTCCAATCTATTGTAGATAATCTGACAGAAAAGTAGTATTCTGATTTTTCTAATTTTCTTAGCTTGACATCTTAGCTGATGGTATTTTATTAAAATATTTGGAGATAATGGGTAGAATTCCAATTTTGGAATTAGAGTGGTTATTGACCATTCATTAGAATGGTTATTTTATGATTTGGAATTCTTTGTTAGATTAGTGATTCAAAGGATATTGCTAAACTCAATGATGGAGACAGTATTGACTTAAAGACTGGAATCAAAAAACAGCAGGTCAAATATAAAGGTCTTATGTATAGAATCATATACTATATTTAAACTTTTGACTTTTACTTTTTTTTTAAAGATTTATTTATTTATGACAAGAACTGGGATACAGGCCAGAGGTGTGGGAGGTGAGAGGATTCATCAGAGACAGACCAGGGAACAGAACAGGCAGATCGACGGAAGTACACTGCTGAGGGGAGCAGTGGGTGAGTCAGGAGAGTTCTGCTGCACCATGTGGGTTGCTCCTTAGCCAGCAGGGGATCAAACTCATGCTGCAGAGGCTGTGGACAGCTTCACAGGCTGTGTCTTAACCCCTTGTGCCACCAGGGAGGCCCTCTATCCCAGATTCTAGAAGTATATAGTTGACTGCTTGATGTTTTTTTACTTTTCTACTTTTAAAATTTTGCCTAGGGCCTCCCTGGTGGTGCAGTGGTTGAGCGCTGGGTTGCGAAGCGCCCCATGGCCTCTGTGGTGCTGGTTCGATCCCTGGCTGCTCCCTGGCCACTGGAGGAGGGTCCCATATGGCGCGCAGACCTCTCCTGCCGCCCGCTGCTCCCCTCAGCAGTATACTTCTGTCCTTCTGCCTGCTCTGCTCCCCACTCTGGCTCTGGTGAATTCTTTCACCCTCTCGCACTTCTGACTGTACCCAGTACATGTATAAACAAACAAACAAACAAATAAATAAACAAATAAATAAATAAAAAATAGATGCCTCTTTAAAAAAAAATTAAAAAAAATAAAATTTTGCCTAAATCTGAACTCAATCTTCCCAAATCACACCTTATCCTATAGCCTCTCAATAATGATGCCTCAATAAATAATAAAATTATTTATTGCCTCAATAATTTTAAAAAAACTAGGTGTCATCATTAATTCTTCTCTTGCACCCTTGCTCCTATCAATCAGTCACTAAGTACAATTGATTCTAATTATTCCTGATTCTGAAATAATTTATTTCTTCCCATTTTTACTGCCCCCAGTGTGGTACATACTATCACAGTTTTGTGCCTGGACCATTGCCACTGCTTCCTAATTGATCTTCCTTAATCCGTCCTCGCCTAGATGGTATTCTACTATGCATGTTTGACCAACCACTTCCCAGCCTAAAATCCCTCACACATTTTTCAGGCTCATAATGTAAACCATGAAATTATTAAAATATTAAAAATAGGAAGCATACTTAAAACACACAATAGCAGAGGCTTTTAAAAGCCACTTGGAAAACTCAGAGGCCATAAAGGAAGGATCGACTGGTTTATTGTGCTGTAGAAACAAACTTGACTTCTCTGTTTATCCTTTGCTGTTGTCTGTTACCAACACTGCACATGAGGAAATGTCTCACATAACAAATCTCAGGGTACATATTATTATAATCATGATACTGAAAAAAGGTGAAATCCTATAATCCCTAGTTTTTCTATATATCATCTATCACATTGAATCCTTCAGATGACTGTCATGGACTGAATTGTGTTTCTGAAGATTTATATGTCAAAATCTTAACCCTCATATCTCAAAATGTGACTCTACTTGTAGGGTCTTTAAATGTAAATAAGTTAAATTGAGGCTATTAAGGCAGGCCCAAATTCAATCCTACTAGAATCATAAAGAGAGAAGATTAAGACACATAGAGAGAGCTAGGGCTGCATAAACATCAAAAGACTGAACTCTATAAAGCTAGTGATGAATGCCATTATATGCCCAATGTCTTGCACCAATGGCATATAGTTAAAAAAAAAATTAATTGGAGAACAGGGACCTTTCTTCAGTAAAGACTGCTTGAAACCAGCAGAAGGCTCCTAGAGGAGCCAGAGGTGAGCTGGGAAGTTTGCCCACACCAGGCCCCTTCTGGCCAGAAGTCCGAGCCTAGAGTGGAGTGGGAAACCACCACCTGGCAGACCAGGTGCGCAGGAGAGTGCGTCTCCATATCGGCACTTTAGAACAAGGACTTTTCTTCAATAAAGACTGCTTGAAACTGACAGAAGGCTCCCTGTGCTACCAGAGGGAAAATGTTCCCTGTGCAGTCAGAGGTGACCTGAAGGCCCCCACAAGCCTGGTTCCACCTGGCAGGAAGTTGGAAACCAGAGAGGGATCCAGTGATTTGGAACCCAGAGTGCAATCCAGCTGCCCCACCTCCAGGGAAGTTTGTGGGACTTCAAGACACACCTTTGTAATTAAACACAGACGGAGGAAATATTCTGTGACAGCGACAATTAACATACTCAAAGTACCACTGCCTCACTAGACTTCTGGCATAACAGTATTTGACTTGTTTAGACCGCCAGTTCCTCAACCCCACAAAGAGCACACCAAAAAGATGCCAGCCAGTACCAGCAACACAGTGTCCCAAGGCATACGGCAAATTAGAAAACAGGCAGTAGGGAGTAGAAAAACTACACGCAACCCAGCAACTCCTCAGGAAAAAGGGACACCACAGAAAGAAAACCACCCACCAGATTGCAACGACAGTAACTTGGAAGAACTTCTGAGCCTTCCAGAAAGAGAATTTAAAATTGCCGTGATTAAAAAACTGACAAAAATCATAAAGGAAAACAATGATAAGGGAAAAATAATCAACGATCAGAAGAATGAAATTGATTCCCTAAAGAGGGAAGTAAAAGAAATGCAGGAGATCAAAGAATTAATGGAGAGGCTAAAGAACTCTGGGAAAAGAAATGAAAGCAGAATAGATGACATGGAAGAACGACTAAGTACCCTTGAAGACACAGAAATAAAAAGAATCAAAACAGAAAAGGAAAGAGAAGTACGAAGGAAAAAGATCAAAGAAAGACTTCGGGAACTATCTGACTCCATGAGGAAAGGAAATATAAGAGTTATAGGAATCCCAGAAGGAGAGGAGAGAGATGTAGGAACAGAGAAAATATTCAGGGAAATAATTGAAGAGAACTTAATTGAAGAGAACTTAATTAAATTGAAGAGAACTTCCCAAACATGAAGGAGCTGAAAATTGATATACAAGAAGCAAGAAGAACACCAAACTTCCATGATGAAAAGAAAAATACAGCAAGACACATAATAGTAAAGCTCCCAAGAATCCAAGACAAGGAAAAAATAATGAAGCTGACAAGAGGGAAGAAACAGATAACATTCAAAGGAAAACCAATCAGGCTGACATCAGACTTCTCCAAAGAAACGCTACAGGCAAGGAGAGAGTGGAGGGACATAGTCAACAGACTCCAAGAAAACAAATGCCAACCAAGAATACTCTATCCCGCAAAACTCTCCTTCCTCTATGAAGAAAGAATAAGGACCTTCCCAGACAAACAGAAACTCTGGAATTTCATTACGACTAAACCCCCTCCTCCAAAACATACTACACAGAGTCCTAAAGGCGGAACCTCAGAGGGATGAATAACAACAAAAGAAGGCCAAAAAAAAAAGTTATTAAAAGAATAAATAAATAAAATCAAAGGAAAGACAAACACAATGGCAAATACAGATTATTAATATCAATATTATTAATTGATATTAATATCAATATTAACTCTAAATGTAAATGGACTAAACTCTTCAATAAAAAGACACAGAGTTGCAGGCTGGATTGAGAAACAAAACCCAACCTTTTGCTGTCTCCAGGAAACGCGTTTAGCTACAAAAGATAAAAATAGACTCAAAGTTAAAGGATGGAAAACAATCCTACCAGCAAATGGACCAAAAAAGAAAGCAGGTACAGCTATACTTATATCAGATAAAACAGATTTCAAAGTCAAAAAGGTAAAAAGAGACCCCAAAGGTCACTACATTATGATCAAGGGGACAATACTTCAAGAAGAAATAACACTCATTAACATATATTCACCAAACGAAGGAGCACCAAAATATATCAGAAAACTATTGTCATCTCTGAAAACAGACATCAGAGAAAACACATACGTAGCGGGAGACTTCAACACACCACTATCAACAATGGATAGATCAACAAGACGAAAAATAAACAATGGCACTAAAGCTCTAAATAAGGATCTAGAGCGCTTGGGCTTAACAGATATCTATAGAACACGAAACTCAAAAAAAAACCGGAGTACACATTTTTCCCAAGCGCACTCGGATCATTCTCCAGGATCGATCACATACTGGGGCACAAGACAAACATCAACAGATACACCAACATTGAAATCATACCAACCATCCTTTCTGACCACGAAGACATCAAACTAGAAATACACCATAAAAAGAAGGCAAGGAACTCTCCTGCCTCATGGAGATTAAAAACCACACTACTGGAAGACCACTGGACTAATGAGGAGATCAAAGAAGAAATTAAAAAATTCTTTGAATTGAATGACAAGGAGGACACCAATATCCTAAATGTATGGGATGCAGCAAAAGCAGTAATAAGAGGAAAATATATAGCAATAGAAGCTCACATCAAGAAACAAGAAAGAACTCAAAGAAACAACCTAATCTCGAAGCTCAAAGATCTAGAAAAAGAACAACAAAAAACTCCAAAACAAGTTGAAGAAAAGAAATAATAAAAGCCAAAGCAGAAATAAATGAAATCGAAACTAAAAAAACAATCCAAAAGATCAATGAAACCAAGAACTGGTTCTTCAAAAAAAAAATCAATAAAATAGACAAACCCCTAGCCAGGCTCACAAAGGAAAAAGGGGAGAAAGCACAAATAAACAGGATCATAAATGAAAGAGGAGAAATCACAACGGCCACAGCAAAAATCAAAAGAATAATCAGTAACTACTATGAACAGTTATGGAAACAAGTTCAAAAATCTAGAGGAGATGGACAAATTCCTACAACTCTACAATCATCCAAAGCTAGATAAAGAAGAAATACAACACCTAAACAGACCAATTACAAGCAGCGAAATTGAAATGGTAATCAAAACCTCCCCAAAAACAAAAGCCCAGGACCTGATGGATTTACAAATGAATTCTACCAAACATTCAGAGACGAATTAGTGCCTAGCCTTCACAAACTCTTCCAAAAAATTGAGAAGGAAGGGACAATACCAAACACGTTCTATGAAGCCAACATTACACTAATACCAAAACCGAACAAGGACAACACAAAAAAGGAAAACTACATTCCAATCTCGCTAATGAACACTGATGCAAAAATCCTCAATAAAATTTTAGCTATCAGAATCCAACAATGTATCCATAAGATAATTCACCACGACCAAGTAGGATTCATTCCAGGGACACAAGGATGGTTTAACATCCGAAAATCAATCAACGTTATCCAACACATCAACAAAAAGAAATATGAAAACCATGTGATAATATCAATAGATGCTGAGAAAGCTTTCAACAAAGTGCAACACCCACTCATGATAAAAGCCCTTGATATTCTCGGGATACAAGGAACATACCTCAACATCATAAAGGCCATATATGCCAAGCCAACAGTCAGTATCGTTATCAATGGCGAAAAGCTGAAAGCATTTCCATTAAGATCTGGAACAAGACACCACTGCTTTTCATTCTCACCACTGCTTTTCAATATAATACTGGAAGTCCTAGCCAGAGCAATAAGACAAGAGAGAGACATACAAGGAATCCAAATAGGAAAAGAAGAAGTCAAACTATCACTATTTGCAGACAATATGATAATATACATAGAGAACCTCAAAAACTCCACAGAAAAACTAAGTCAACTCATCAATCAGTTCACCAAAGTGGCAGGATACAAAATCAACATGCAAAAGTCAGTAGCCTTCCTATACACAAACAATAAATCTGAAGAAGAAGAAATAAAAAAACCATCCCTTTTATTATCAAAACAAAAAAAATCAAATACTTGGAAATAAATCTAACAAAAGAGGTAAAGGACCTATGCAAAGAAAACTATAAAACATTGTTAAAAGAAATAGAAGACACAAAGAAATGGAAAGACATCCCCTGCTCATGGATTGGAAGAATTAACATTATCAAAATGGCCATCCTACCAAAAGCAATATACAGATTCAACGCTATTCCAATAAAAATTTCAATGTCATCCTTCAAAGAAATAGAGCAATTATTGATGAAATTCATATGGAATCACCAAAAACCCCAAATAGCCAAAGATCTCCTGAAAAAAAAAAAGAAGGGAATGGAGGCATCTCACGCCCAGACTTCAAACTATACTACAAAGCCATAATCATCAAAACTGCATGGTATTGGAACAAGAACAGACACACAGACCAATGGAACCAAATAGAAATCCAGAAATAAACCCACAGATTTATGGTCAACTAATCTTTAACAAGGAGCAAAGAATATGCATTGGAGCAAAGAAAGTCTTTTCAATAAATGGTGCTGGGAAAACTGGGTCGCTACATGCAAAAGAATGAAGCTTGACTACTACCTCACACCATGCACAAAAACCAACTCAAAATGGATTAAAGGACTAGACATAAGATCTGAAACCATAAAATACATAGAATGAAATATAGGTGAAACACTCCATGATATGCACCTCAAAGACATCTTTACAGACACATCACCCAATGTGATAGTGAAGGCAAAGATAAACAGCTGGGATTACGTCAAATTAAAGAGCTTCTGCACGGCAAAAGAGACAATAACAAAAACAAAGAGAAACCCCACCAACTGGGAGAACGTTTTTGCACACAACACAAATGATAAAGGACTGATCACAAAAATCTACAAGAGCTGATGAGACTCAACAAAAACAAAACAAAAAAATAATCCAGTCAAAAAATGGGCAGAAGAGCTAAAAAAAACTTCTCTGAAGAGGAAATGCAAATGGCCAACACGCATATGAAAAAATGTTCAACATCACTTGTCATCAGGGAAATGCAAATCAAAACTACCATGAGATACCATCTTACACCAGTGAGAATGGCACATATTAAAAAAACTAGTAACAACAAATGTTGGCAAGGTTGTGGAGAAAAAGGAACTCTTCTGCACTGTTGGTGGGAGTGCAAACTGGTCCAACCACTGTGGAGAGCTGTGTAGAGATTTCTGGACCTACTAAACATAGAGCTTCCATATGATCCAGCAATTCCACTTCTAGGTATTTACCCAAAGGACACAGAAACATCAATTCCAAAGAGCACCTGCACCCCTATGTTTATAGCAGCACTGTTTACAATAGCTAAGCTTTGGAAACAACCCAAATGCCCAAAAATAGATGACTGGATGAAGAAGATGTGGTACATATACACCATGGAATATTACTCAGCATTCATAAAGATAAACACATGCAATTTGCAGCAACATGGATGGTGCTGGAAGGGATCATGCTCAGTGAAATAAACCAGAAAGAAAAAGAAAAATACCAGATGGTCTCACTCATAGCAGGAATCTAGAAATCTTAAATAAAGGACCAGGAAAAAGAATAACTATGAGAAAGAAAATATCAATATCGACAAAAAACTATGAACCAGAGACACTCTATGGCGGGTGGGGGGTTGGGAAAGGAGGGCTTGGGGTCAAAATAAGGGGGTTGTAATTGTATGGGGAATATAAAAAATAAAATTTAAATAAAAAAATTAGTTGAATGAAATATGACTCTTGCTACGGACTATTTGCATTTTGTTATATAGACTTGTAACTGTAACCTTTTATTTTCCTTTCTGATACTCCCAGATTAATTCTCCCCCTTTTCATCATCTATTACCCCATTACTAAGTTAGTTACTATATTTTGATTGAATTATTTAAAAAGTTGGTGTTCAAAAGATGAAGATGACTCATAATTTTTACTGCAAGTTTCTACGTAGGTGATTTCATTCATTTACTCTCTTAAGGCACTGGAGCACTTTTTCCCCATAGAGCAGATTCATGAAGAAATTTTATTAGATTTGATTTTACAAGGGAAAACAGTTCTGTTTGGTTTGTAAGAATCCAGTAGACTCAGGTTGATTAAAAATCTCTTTTATGAAGTGCAGTAGGAAAAATAGAAAATGTAATAAAGCTGAAATCAGAGATATAACTTTATTTTAGCTTTTTAGCATTACTATAATTTCCCTCCTGGAGATTACTTCATTAAAGTACAGTTATTTCTACTTTCTGTAATGATTGATTGATGCTAAGATGGCTGACCTGTTCTCCCAACTACTCAACAAAGCAGGAGCACATTACTGATGGAAGTGAGATCATTCAGCCTCATTGTGTGGCAAAGCAACTATAGCCAAACAGGGCTGAGTAGCGTGTTGACATTGGAGGCTGTGGGCACGACTTATGGCTGTTTGCTTCGTGAGTGGCCACAAAATTCTGACAAAGCTTTCAACTTTTCTGTTTGTACATGGATGAGAACCTTAGTTATATAAGCCTTCTTGTGCTGTTGGGAGTTGTGCCAATGGTAAATAGATCCAGAGATGCCCACATCTTAATTCTTGTACCAAATACTGAATGTTTGTGTCCCTTCAGAATTCATACGTTGAAATCCTAACTTCCAGAGTGATGGTGACTTTGGGAGATAATTAGGTCTTGAAGCTGGAGCTCTCATACTGGGATTAATACCCATATAAAACATACCCCAGAGAGATCCTTTGTCCTTCTGCTATGTGAGAAACCAGAGGACAGATGTTAATGAACCAGGAGACAGAGTCTTACTAGACATTGTATCTACTGGCACCTTGATTTCTTTGCCACCAGAAATGTGAGAAATAAGTGCTTGCTGTTTAAGTCACCCAGTCAATAATATTTTTTTGCTACGGCATCCAGAACAGTCTAAGAGACCTGTGAATGTTATCTTTGCAGATGGGAGTAAATAATTTTTGAGATGGTGAAAATTTTCCTGGATTATACAAGTAAACCTATTGTAATTACAAGAGTCCTTAAATATGGAGAAAGGAACCAGAAAGATAAACATCACAGTGATGTGATAAGACTCAACAAGCACTCTTTGACTTTGAAGATGGAAGAAAGGACCATAAGCCAAGGAACTCAGGCCATTTCTATAATCTAGAGAAGCAAAAAAACAGATTCTCTTGTAGGGCCTCCAGAAAGGAACATGGCCCTAGTAGCTCCTCAGTTTTAGCCCAGCGAGACCCATTCTGGACATCTGACTTCTGTGGTGTTTTAAGTCCCTCAATTTGTAGTAATTTGTAATAGTAGCTAACATACTTCCCAGACCTCATAATTACATACAATCTGCCAAAGTTCTTTCTGATTGTGTGTTATTAGAGGAAGGTGCAGCTTCTCCTTCTTAGAGTTTCCATTCAAGGTGTCCTGGCTAACTCAACTTTGATTTCCTGAAACCTAAAGCTATAAACGTACTTATTAAAGACATTTGAAGAACATACTTCATACTCGTGGTTATATCTCCTATGGTTTATATAAGGCTTAGCCAAGGTTTGTAATCAAGTCTTATGTGACTGACTCAGTACAGGCCTCTGACAACATTACATTATATTGAAGGTGAAATAAACCTTTGTAATTCTTGTTTTTCTTACAGGTTTTCTTTGGTATGAAATGTATTCTATTATAAAAAACATTTTAAAGGATGAGATGTATTCATACCTTTCTGCTTTAGAGAAGAATGAGAAACTAAAAATTTCTGGACTTATACATATGATATATCTGTAGAGAATTTAGAAATGGAATCTAGGGGACATGAGCTCTTATACCATTTCATGAAGTGGTGTTTTATTAAATTGTTATTTATAAATTGTTGTAAAGTTAATGCACTACTGAATTCAGCCTGGTATTAATAGCTTGGTCAATGTTGCCTTAATTCATAAGCAATTAAAAAACACCAAAAATGTTCATAATGAGATAATCCTAAAGTTTTATACTAACTCATCAGTCTGGAGAGACAATTAAATACTAAAATAATAACCCATTTTAAAATATCTGCTGGCGTGGTCAGTTTTCTACATCTTATTCATATCTGGTTCTAATATTTTAACTTTATATGTTGCCTATAGCTTATCGACTCTGATCCTTTAAAGATTCTAACAACTAAATGTTAAATATGCTCTAGTGCATCCACTCAATGGAGGTAAAGTCACTATTTTACCATATCTACCATGTTTAGTATATAAAATTATCAAAAACTAAAAACATAATACCCGTTTATCTAGATATTGTTATGTTACTATGTAAAAACATAAGAATATTGAAACCTTTAGAAATCATAAAATAATTTTGTCACATTATATAAATGCATTACTAGTATTTTAAAAATGAGAAAATATGAATATAGAAAATCAATTTTTATGCAGCAGAATCATGATTGTTGATTTTAAATGTTATTTTTATTATAAATTTTATTTCATTAAAATACTAAACTGTGCATTTGTTCTGTCATCACTTGTTCATGTGGCATGCTCCTCAGTTCACAATTAAAAAGCTTCATGGTTACTGGTTAATATAATAGATTAATGTTTATTTACTTTAGATACACTATAAGAGATTGATTGATGACATCAATCTTATCTGACTTGAAAATGATAGTGAAGTGTGGAGGGCATCTCTTTATGAAATAGTGACATTGCATATTAAGGACTCAAACTCTGGAATTACATTGTTGGAGGCATAAGTTCTACATTGCCATTTATAAACTATGTGACAAGGGGAAACTTACTTTACTACTGAGCTTATTTAAAAAAAAAATCAAGGGAAAGGATTTACAGTAATACACCTGAATGGTTTTGTGGGTAGATGAAATAAAACAATGCATTTGAATGGCTTAGCACAGAGGATAAAGTACAGGTCATTTGTGATAAGGGGTGAAGACGGTTGCATACAATGTTCAGTTGTGCAAAATGATGAAAGAAGCATATGGCAGGAATTGCTACATGCTTCCCCAAATCCTTTTAGGCAACTGAGTTCTGGGTTTTAGCTATCATATTGAAATTGTTAAAAATTTCCCACTCTTTTGTACATAAAGTGGTCACCTTAAGAGTAGGGATGTAGAGAGCATCCCTTCCCCCCACCCCATGAACAAATATGTGACAGCTGGATTTCCACCTTCCATGTTGTGGTGTTAGGGCAAGGATCATGCTGGGAAACAGGGGCACAGAGATCTAGAAATAATGTGGATCTTACTAACTCAGCTGCCCCACCAACAATGACTTAGAGAAGGAAATCAACTTCTAGATTATTTATGCTACTCTTAGTTTTGTTGTTGTGGTCGTTATGTACAACTTAACAGCATCATAGAACATTACCACTCTTTAAACTAAAAAGGAGATTTTACTATTCTTTTCAAAACTCCAGAAACATCTTTGTTTTAGAGGCAGAAATCAATGATAGGAGGTCTAAAATCAGAGTTTGATAATAGTAAAGAAGCTGGGAACAAATTTTCGAGGAAGGAGATGAGAAAGGGAGGGGAAAACCAACATAGAAAGTCTGGAGAGTAAGGTGGCAGCCACAGAACACATGAATTTTGGTGGGAACATTTGCAGAGTGTCTATCACTGAAGAGCATTGGTGTGACTGAGTGCACTTCATTTATTCCTACCATAGTGTCTTTGCCATTATTTCTGGAGTTTAAACAAAATGCCAGATGTATATGCATTGTTGGGTTCTGATAAAATAATATGACCCTTGTTACTTTTCTTGCTGTTTGCATACTTATCACAGCAATGGCTTATGGTATTGACAAAGCATATTTCTGTTTTATTGTCAAGCATCTTTAAGGGATCAATGTGGATGAACTACAGTTCAGTGCAGGTAACAATACAGGCAGGTCCACCAAGCATGAATGGGTTGTCCATTGGAGGCTAGTTGTTATGGAATTCAATTCCACTGAAAGATCAAAAAAGTTTTAAAATTGAGAGACAATTGGAGGATTGCTGTTATAATCTACTGGGTTTCATTTGGTTAGAAATGGGGCGTAGGTTTTAAGGGAATAGACCAATGCTCTTGTTTCTATACTTTTTTGTTTTGTTTTGTTTAGTTGTTAAAAAAAAAATTGGTCTCAGAGTTCAAACAAAGCAAAAGGGAAAACTAACTACAATAGTGGGTTCTCTGTTATTTATCAGAGGCAAATCCATCTACTTCATTGTAAAGTCTGAGTCATAGTTTTACCTTCCTTTGCAGCTATTTTGTAGATAGATGAACAGACTAATTTCCAGCTTACAGGAAATTGTATACATAGTGAAAATAGGCCAATGTGTTTTTTTTCTCTTCAACACCTTCCCCCCAACTCCAAAAAAATCTCTGTATTTGTGGAAATGATGTCTCATCCTGCATGATAGCATGGACTCCAGGTCATTCTGTATTTTCTTTCAGAAGTGATTTTCCAGGGGAGCTAAAAATCCAAATATTTATTTGCACACATACTTGAAGAATATTGATGGAGAAATTTAAGCAAGGATATAATAATATGTCCTTTTACAAGATTTCAATCATAGCATATGTCATGCAAATTTTAAAAAATCCAAACCTCAGTTCATTTTTTAAAAAATGTCCTTCTGTTTCAGTTTTCCCCAACACAATGTCTTTTGCGCTCTTAGTTTCTCATTTTCAATTCACTCTACTGTTTCTGAGCAATGAGTCACAAGTTCCAGGATGCTCCATCAGCGTACACACAGCTCAGGATCTCTGAATCCCTCTTTTTTTAGAAATAGAACTTTTATTTGAGGTTTAAAAATATCTCCATGTAGACATTGCACATCTAACCCTTTTGGTACTTTGAAGAGTCATTCTTTGGGAAGTGGACTTGAAACATGTTATTTCTTTTGGTGTGTCCCATTTGGAAGCAAGAGTTAATGAACAAGTGGGATGATCAGTTTTGAGGAAAGTAGTTTCAGTTGTTATTTTGAGTGAAGATTTTTACAGTGATTTGATATTCCCTACCTTTCAAGGTTTAGGCAATAAGTATTTTAAAACACCTTTATAGAATGAAATTTTAGAAAACCCATATTGCATCTGCAAGTTGATATGGCATCTTATAAATAGGCAGATCATGTCTAAATTACTTGTAATATAAGCTGAAAGCATCTTTGAATTTTAAGATGGTTGTATATAATTTAGAATTATAATTATGAATAATGCATTGAATTTTGTTGTTCTTTCTGATTGCCTTTTTTGTTATTCAGGGAAGGATTTCCACTACAGTGTCCCAGATTTGAATTGTAGTTTCTTTTCATAGCAACTGCCTCCAGAATTATATGAGTTCTTTGAGAATATCCATTGAAAATAGAAATCCTCACTCCCTATGTTTCCTGGAGATACAATTTCATAACTTTTTCTAAGAATTGGCTCAGCATATATATATTTTAACATGTATTATGATCTGGATCTTTTGTTTTAGACATATTTGTCAGACCACAAAATCTTGTATCCTGATATGTTTGAATATCATTCAATACCATTGCTCATTAAGAGATAAATAAATCGGAATGTTGGGCCAACTTTGTGTATCATACAAATGTAAGTCATACAATGTTTTAGCTTTATTTGTTCTACAAGAAGATTTCAGTTGAACTGGATGCAGGGCAAGGATTTGTTTCTAGGCCTGTGTTGAAGAGTCTGGACTTTAGAATCCTAATGCTAGGTCAGGTAGTAGAAATCATCAAGGATGACTTATAGTATAATGATATATATTTTTCCTCTGTGGTTGAATGGGATCCAGGATTTATGCCAGCACTAATCTAGAGATAGAATTAGGTAGGTCCTACCATAGGGAATGAAAAGATAAAGGTCAGGATAACAGGATGATGGTGAAACTTGGGATTTGGGAACGTAGTGGTGAATAAATAAATGGCTTGGTTTTCATTCTGTAACACTCCCTCCTCTACTCCCAGCCCAAGTTTAGATCAAGACACACCAATTAGGTACATGTGGATCAAAGCACAAGGAGATTTATTACTGAAAGCACCTGGGGTAGACAAGGTAGCTTACATCTTCAGAAAAATAAGATTGTTAATTCTCCGCAAATCAAATCTGAGATTAATCAGATCTAGAAAGTGAGGGGAAAGAGAAAGCAAGGACAGTTTCTAGATTTCTGACTTGAACAATTGAATAGATACTGGTGGTGTGTTGAAATGGGAAGGAGTGTGTTTTGGGGAACTTTGGAAGATTAAGAATTCTGTTTTGACCATATAGATTTTGAGATGCCCGTAGGCTTCTATGTGGAAATGTCAACTTGTGCTAGTTTTCTATGGTTTAGGGGATTCACAGTTTCAGAAAATAACTGAATTTTAGAACCTGCAAAAAATCTTGGTACATATTTCATTCCCCCCCTCCCCCCGATTCAGATGGAAGCCTTACTGAGGACAGATAACTGTTCTAATGATATCTAAATGAACCCTCCCCCACATACTATTCTATTCTTTAAATAAGCCATTCCAGTAACTATAAGGAAGTATAGAAAACAGGCAGTGGTTTAAGCATTAAGAGGTGGTATAATAAACAGTAGGAAGGAATATTTGTTTTTAATACTTACTTCTAACGTAGTTCCCTTCATCCTTAAAGGACCATTCTTGAAGCTGGAGATGAAGAAAAAGGAAGTAAGAATTTATGACAGCTTTCTTATTTTCTTATTTGTTTCTTCTTTTCTTATTTGTAATAAATATTTCTTATTTGTTAACTATATATTCATAGTCATCATGGGTTAGGTTTATCCCATGAAATCTCTGCATTAGAACCATTCCTCCAAATACAATTCATTAGCCAAATGTTTGATTACTATTAAAGATACTAGTCTTATGAGCATTCAGATTTTAGTCAGGTGCCTATATAAAATGGAGACAAAAAAGAGAGAGAAAAACTATCAGTCAGCTATGAATGAGTGTTCTAATATAACTGATGCAATTGGAAAGATACTTGCTTCAAGAAGGCCTAGATATTCCTCTGCCCCCCTCCTAATCTCATACTGTGTGTTTATAGGCAAAGGCAGGACAGGGTAGTTGAAGAGCTAGAAGGAAGGGAGAATTTTTTTGTAATAAAAAAAATTCTGAGACATTTTAGTGTCAAAATGATGACTGAATTAGAGAGAGATGAGCAATTCAAATGCTCTACCTCATAAATCTCACTCAAAAAGGAACTGTAAGACAGATAGTTTCATTAGAGAGAAGACTACACCAATCCTTGAAGATGAACACCTTGATACCAAAGTGACAAATGCAATTTCAGCTACAAGAAAGCTTTGTCATCTGCCAACTGACTCAATGACTTGGCTAAAATGTAGGAAAGTGTTAAGAATTGAAATGAGAACTCTAGCAGAAAGAATGATTTGCAGAACAAAATTTGAAGTTAGTTTAAACAAAAAAGTCTTAGCTTAGTAGTTTCTCCCTTAATTGCCTCTAACTTTGGTGTAGCGGATAATAGCAAGTTGGATTGTATATTCATCTGTCAAATAGCTATTTCAGGGTAGAAGAAGAAATCTAAAAAAGGATGAAAAATATAAAAAAATGATTTAAAGTTATATTGCTCATTTCTGCACAGAACTAATACATGACATTTAATCTCTATGCTCGTTCAGTGCCACTGTAGGTAATTTATATCTGTCTTTATCAATAATACCTGTCTTAGGTTGAAAACTACATGTCACATATCTTTGTCTACTGTTAAACTGAAAGGCAATTTTGTTGTTGTGGTTGTTTACCATTTTTTCCTTCACCCTTTTGTTAGCGCCAAGTGCCTCCATTTACTTATTTATTCAATTATAAAGTTTATTGATTATGGATAAATGAAAGATCCTGTGTTAAACTGAGAGGTAAATGGTGGGACAGCTGCATATAGGAAGTGCAGGAAAGCATGATGGAGGGAGAGGCTGGCTTGTTTATGATTCCCACAAAATAGATTTTCATTGGCACTCTGGTATAATTCCATTACTTCTCCTGACAATTGTCAGAAAAAAATTCTGTAACAGAATGAAACAAAAATGCAAATTTTTGGGGACTTGCCTTTCCCATTGTACTTTTTCTGAGTACTCCTGGAAGATAGTACCATCTGTTCTTAATACAAAGAACAGTTGTACTACTAAATAATTGGCAAAATTTTATCTTATGGAAAATGTAAATACACAACTGACAGTGCTTCCTCTGCTTTTTATCAAGAGCCAAGCATAATATATAGCTAATTTTTATATCTGTCTATTACCGACCCATCAACTATTTTTATCTGTCCTGGTTTACTGAATTCTTTCATGTTTGTTTCTTCTTTTACTTTCACTTAGAGTATGTAGAAAATGCACAAGTGATAAAAGAATAAAGATTAATGAATTTTCCTAAAGTGATTTAACACTGTGTAACCACATTCCATCAAGAAACAGAGCATAACCAGCTCAGTAGAAGTTTCCTTATTCTTCTTCACAGTCACTACCCAGCCCCTTCCCAAAGTTAACCACTACCTTGATTTTCATTAGTATAGAGTCGATTCACCTGTTTTTGAATTTCATCTAAATGATACCATATGTGACTTTTTCATTCAATGTTACATCCATGCTGCCATGTGTAGTTGTTTTATTTTCTTTGTTAAAGGCATCCATTCTACTTTGCTAGACATTAGAATAGTCTTTACTTTGGGGTGCTTATAAATAGTGCTCTGATAAATGTTTTTGTACATGTCTTTTGGTAATAATCCATACATTTCTCTTGAATAACCTGAAGAACAAAACTGTACGATCATAGGGTAGATATTGTCAAAGTTTTCAATATTGTTGCACCTACCTATGGGTAGGTGCTCCATATACTACTACTCCATATACTCACCAACATTTAGTATTCTTTATTATTTTTTATTCCATTTATTCAGATGGAAAGATATTGTTATCTAATTGATGTAATTGTGATTTAAGTTTAATTTGCCTGATGATAAATGATGTTAAGCATCTTTTCACATGTGTACTGGCATTGTTATCTTTTTTTTTAATGTGATATCTTGTTAGTGGTTTATTCCAACATTTAAAGTTGGATGTTCTGCCTATTTTCTTTGATTTGTGGGAGTTCTTTTTATATAGTATATATAGAACTTTTGTTCAGGTTCATATTGAAAATGTCTTCTCTTATGTTGTTTTACCTTTCATTCTCTTAATGATGCCTTTTGATGATCAGGAGTTTCTTCTTTATAAAGTCTAATTTATCAGTCTCATGTATATCCTGGTAAAAGAATACTTGCCTACCCCAAGATCATGAAGATATTTTACTGTGGTTGGTGTAGGACCTTTATATTAAAGCCTATAAAACACATATATTTATAAATAGAGTCATAAAGCATTCGTATGTATAATCTATCTGATATTGCTTTTAGTGTATGGTAGAGGTAGGGATCAATATTAATTTTTTCTATATATACAGGTTCAGTTAATCCAGTACTATTTATAACTCATGTTTTCCTCAGTGCAGTGTCATGACACTTTTGTGGGAAATTAAGTCACTGAGTATGTGTGGATATGTTTCTGGACCTTTCTTTGGTCCATTCATTTATTCTTCTGCCAATAGCAATATTGTCATATTTTTTGAAAGTTTTTATATTATTTTGGTATGTGGTAGTGTAAGTACTCAAGATACATTCTTATTCTTCAAGATTGTCATGGTTGTTCTTGGGATTTGAAAAGATTATCAAAATAACTTTGGATTATAATACCTAGGTTTCAGGTGTGCATCATTGTATCTACACATCTGTATATAGTACTTTATGTTTACCACTAATAGTTTAATTCTTTCCTTCAATATCCAATTAACTCCTTATATTTGATTTATCCACATCCTTTCCCCCTTCTTTTCTGATTACCATTAATTTGGTTTTATAGTATAAAAGTTTTTTTATCTAGTTCATTTATTTTGTTTTCTTGGGATTTTGCATTTCCATTTAAGTTTAGATCCAACTATTCAATTACTGTTCCCCTGTCCATACCTTGGTATTAGTTGAATCATGGATCAATTAGAAAGAAAAATGACATCTTCATATTATTACCATACACCAATCCATATATATGTTTTATTACTTCTGTTTTTCTCAACAGTATTTGAAGTGTTCAAGTAGGCATTTTGCTTATCTTGTGTTAAGTTTATTTTCAGACATGTGAGATTTTTCGATGCTATTAAAAGGGTGTATGTTTTAATATTTCAATTTCCAATTGTTTGTTGCAGGCATTTAGAAATACAGTTTTGTGTTGCATGAACTTTGATCAAGTAATCTTGTCAAACTTGCTTTTCAGTTCTAACGGACTATCTAATTATTTGTGGATTATTTTAGTTTTTCAATATTCATGCTTATGTTGCCCGTGGGCAATGAGAGATTAATTTCTTCATAGCTAATATTTTTTTATGATGAATAGGAGTTGTGATACATATACACACTTGTGTTGCATGTGATCTCAGGAGGAGAGCTTTTGTAACAGGGTGGTGCACAGGAAAACGGGAGGTTTTAGGCTCCCTGCCCCACCCAAAGGAGGATGGAGCTGAGTAGGGAGGAGAAGAAGCTGGAGAGGAGACTGGAGAAGGAAAGAAGCAGGACAGTGAACAAGGAGACCTGAAGGAGGCACATGGAGCAGAGACAGTGAAGAATCTGCACTTGCTTCTTGGTCCTGGACTATTTGAAACAGATGTAGATGAGAGACCCACCCATAGGGAGGTTAACAATGGCAGCCTTTATCTTTTTTTTTTTTTTTTAAATATTAAATTTTATTTTTATATTCCCCATACAATTACAAACGCCCCATTCTGACCCCAATCCTTCCCCTCCCGCCCCCCACCCCCAAAAAGTGTCTCTGGTTCATAGTTTTTTGTTGATTTTGATTTTCACTTTCTTATATTCATTTTCCTGGTCCCTTATTTAAGTTTTCTAGATTCCTGCTATGAGTGAGACCATCCGGTATTTTTCTTTTTCTTTTTGGCTTATTTCGCTGAGCATGATCCCTTCCAGTGCCATCCATGTTGCTGCAAATTGCATGTGTTTATCTTTTTTGAATGCTGAGTAATATTCCATGGTATATATGTACCACATCTTTTGATCCAGTCATCTATTTTGGGGCATTTGGGTTGTTTCCAAAGCTTAGCTATTGTAAACAGTGCTGCTATAAACATAGGAGTGCAGGTGCTCTTTGGAATTGATGTTTCTGTGTCCTTTGGGTAAATACCTAGGAGTGGAATTGCTGGATCATATGGAAGCTCTATGTTTAGTAGGTCCAGAAATCTCCACACAGCTCTCCATAGTGGTTGGACCAGTTTGCACTCCCACCAACAGTGCAGAAGAGTTCCTTTTTCTCCACATCCTCGCCAACATTTGTTGTTGCTAGTTTTTTTAATATGTGCCATTCTCACTGGTGTGAGATGGTATCTCATGGTAGTTTTGATTTGCATTTCCCTGATTACAAGTGATGTTGAACATTTTTTCATATGTCTGTTGGCCATTTGCATTTCCTCTTCAGAGAAGTTTCTTTTTAGCTCTTCTGCCCATTTTTTGACTGGATTATTTTCTTTGTTGTTTCTGAGTCTCATCAGCTCTTTGCAGATTTTTGTGATCAGTCCTTTATCATTAGTGTTGGGTGCAAAAATGTTCTCCCAGTTGGTGGGGTTTCTCTTTGTTTTTGTTATTGTCTCTTTTGCTGTGCAGAAGCTCTTTAATTTGATGTAGTCCCAGCTGTTTATCTTTCTCTTCACTATCACTGCTTTGGGTGATGTGTCTGTAAAGATGTCTTTGCTGTGCAAATCCCGTAGTGTTTCGCCTATATTTCCTTCTATGTATTTTATGGTTTCAGGTCTTATGTCTAGTTCTTTAATCCATTTTGAGTTGATTTTTGTGTATGGTGTGAGGTAGTGGTCAAGCTTCATTCTTTTGCATGTAGTGACCCAGTTTTCCCAGCACCATTTATTGAACAAACTTTCTTTGCTCCAATGCATAGTCTTTGCTCCTTTGTCAAAGATTAGTTGACCATAAATCTGTGGGTTTATTTCTGGATTTTCTATTCGATTCCATTGGTCTGTATGTCTGTTCTTGTTCCAATACCATGCAGTTTTGATGATTATGGCTTTGTAGTATAGTTTGAAGTCTGGGAGTGTGATGCCTCCATTCCCTTCTTTTTTTTTCAGTAGAGCTTTGGCTATTCGGGGTTTTTGGTGATTCCATATGAATTTCATCAATAATTGTTCTATTTCTTTGAAGAATGCCATTGAGATTTTGATTGGAATAGCATTGAATCTGTATATTGCTTTTGGTAGGATGGCCATTTTAATAATGTTTATTCTTCCAATCCATGAGCAGGGGATGTCTTTCCATTTCTTTGTGTCTTCTTCTATTTCTTTTAACAGTGTTTTATAGTTTTCTTTGTATAGGTCCTTTACCTCTTTTGTTAGATTTATTCCCAAATATTTGATTTTTTTTGTTTCGATAATAAAAGGGGTGGTTTTTTTGATTTCTTCTTCTTCAGATTTATTGTTTGTGTAAAGGAAGGCTACTGACTTTTGCGTGTTGATTTTGTATCCTGCCACTTTACTGAATTGATTGATGAGTTGAATTAGTTTTTCTGTGGAGATTTTGGGGTTCTCTATGTATATTATCATATCATCTGCAAATAGTGATAGTTTGACTTCTTCTTTTCCTATTTGGATTCCTTGGATGTCTTTCTCTTGTCTTATTGCTCTGGCTAGGACTTCCAGTATTATATTGAAAAGCAGTGGTGAGAGTGGACCTTGTCTTGTTCCAGATCTTAATGGAATTGCTTTCAGCTTTTCACCATTGAGAATGATACTGGCTGTTGGCTTGTCATAGATGGCCTTTATGATGTTGAGGTATGTTCCTTGTATCCCAAGAATTTCAAGGGCTTTTATCATGAATGGGTGTTGCACTTTGTCGAAAGCTTTCTCAGCATCTATTGATATTATCATATGGTTTTTATATTTCTTTTTGTTGATGTGTTGGATAACGTTGATTGATTTTTGGATGTTAAACCATCCTTGTGCCCCTGGAATGAATCCAACTTGGTCGTGGTGAATTATCTTATGGATACATTGTTGGATTCTGATAGCTAAAATTTTATTGAGGATTTTTGCATCAGTGTTCATTAGGGAGATTGGCCTATAGTTTTCCTTTTTTGTGTTGTCCTTATTCGGTTTTGGTATTAGTGTAATATTGGCTTCATAGAACGTGTTTGGTATTGTCCCTTCCTTCTCAATTTTTTGGAAGAGTTTGTGAAGGATAGGCACTAATTCGTCTCTGAATGTTTGGTAGAATTCATTTGTAAATCCATCAGGTCCTGGGCTTTTGTTTTTGGGGAGGTTTTTAATTACCATTTCAATTTCGCTGCTTGTAATTGGTCTGTTTAGGTGTTCTATTTCTTCTTTATCTAGCTTTGGGTGATTGTAGAGTTGTAGGAATTTGTCCATCTCCTCTAGATTGTTGAACTTGTTTCCATATAACTGTTCATAGTAGTTACTGATTATTCTTTTGATTTCTGCTGTGTCTGTTGTGATTTCTCCTCTTTCATTTATGATTCTGTGTATTTGTGCTTTCTCCCTTTTTTCCTTTGTGAGCCTGGCTAGGGGTTTGTCTATTTTATTTATTTTTTCAAAGAACCAGCTCTTGGTTTCATTGATCTTTTGGATTGTTTTTTAGTTTCAATTTCATTTATTTCTGCTTTGGTTTTTATTATTTCTTTTCTTCTACTGGTTCTGGGGTTTTTTTGTTGTTCTTTTTCTAGATCTTTGAGCTTCGAGATTAGGTTGTTTCTTTGAGTTCTTTCTTGTTTTTTGATGTGAGCTTCTATTGCTATATATTTTCCTCTTATTACTGCTTTTGCTGCATCCCATACATTTAGGATATTGGTGTCCTCCTTGTCATTCAATTCAAAGAATTTTTTAATTTCTTCTTTGATCTCCTCGTTAGTCCAGTGGTCTTCCAGTAGTGTGGCTTTTAATCTCCATGAGGTAGGATAGTTCCTTGCCTTCTTTTTATGATTTATTTCTAGTTTGATGCCTTCATGGTCAGAAAAGATGGTTGGTATGATTTCAATCTTGGTGTATCTGTTGATGTTTGTCTTGTGCCCCAGTATGTGATCGATCCTGGAGAATGATCCGTGTGCGCTTGAGAAAAATGTGTACTCCGTTTTTTTTGGGTTTAGTGTTCTATAGATGTCTGTTAAGCCCAAATGCTCTAGGTCCTTATTTAGAGCTTTAGTTTCTTTACTTATTTTTTGTCTTGTTGATCTATCCATTGTTGATAGTGGTGTGTTGAAGTCTCCCACTACATATGTGTTTTCTCTGATGTCTGTTTTCAGAGAGGACAACAGTTGTCTGATATATTTTGGTGCTCTTTCGTTTGGTGAGTATATGTTAATGAGTGTTATTTCTTCTTGAAGTATTGTCCCCTTAATCATAATGTAGTGACCATTGGGGTCTCTTTTTATTTTTTTGAGTTTGAAGTCTGTTTTATCTGATATAAGTATAGCTGTTCCTGCTTTCTTTTTTGGCCCATTTGCTTGTAGGATTGTTTTCCATCCTTTGACTTTGAGCCTATTTTTATCTTTTGTAGCTAAATGTGTTTCCTGGAGACAGCAAAAGGTTGGGTTTTGTTTCTTAATCCAGGCTGCAACTCTGTGTCTTTTTATTGAAGAGTTTAGTCCATTTACATTTAGAGTTAATATTGATATGTTAGCATCTGTATTTGCCATTATGTTTGTCTTTCCTTTGATTTTATTTATTTATTCTTTTAATAACTTTTTTTTTTGGTCTTCTTTCGTTGTTATTCGTCCCTCTGAGGTTCTGGCTTTAGGATTCCTTGTAGTATTTTTGGAGTGGGGGTTTAGTCGCAATGAAATTCCGGAGTTTCTCTTTGTCTGGGAAGGTCCATATTCTTTCTTCATGGAGGAAAGAGAGCTTTGCGGGATAGAGTATTCTTGGTTGGCATCTGTTTTCTTGGAGTCTGTTGACTATGTCCCTCCACTCTCTCCTTGCCCGTAGTGTTTCTTCAGAGAAGTCTGATGTCAGCCTGATTGGTTTTCCTTTGAATGTTATCTGTTTCTTCCCTCTTGTCAGCTTCATTATTTTTTCCTTGTCCTGGATTCTTGGGAGCTTTACTATTATGTGTCTTGCTGTGTTTTTCCTTTCGTCGTGGAAGTTTGGTGTTCTTCTTGCTTCTTGTATATCAATTTTCAGCTCCTTCTTCTCATTTGGGAAGTTCTCTTCAATTATATCCATGAATATTTTCTCTGTTCCTACATCTCTCTCCTCTCCTTCTGGAATTCCTATAACTCTTATATTTCCTTTCCTCATGGAGTCAGATAGTTCCCGAAGTCTTTCTTCATTCTTTTTCCTTCGTACTTCTCTTTCCTTTTCTGTTTTGGTTCTTTTTATTTCTGTGTCTTCAAGATTACTTATTCGTTCTTCCATTTCATCTATTCTGCTTTCATTGCTTTTCCCAGAGTTCTTTAGTTCCTCCATTAATTCTTTGATCTCCTGCATTTCTCTTACTTCCCTCTTTAGGGACTCAATTTCCTTCTTCTGATCTATCACTTTTTTAATCATGGCAATTTTAAATTCTCTTTCTGGAAGGCTCAGAAGTTCTTCCAAGTTGCTGTCGTTGCAATCTGGGGAGTGGTTTTCTTTTTGTGGTGTGCTTCTTTCCTGAGGAGTTTTTAGGTTGCGTGTGGTTCTTCTACTCCCTACTGTCTGTTTTCTAATTTGTCGTATGCGTTGGGACACTGTGTTGCTCGGACTGACTGACATCTTGGGTGAACTTCTCCGCTCCCCTCTGGCTCTTCCAGGAGCCATCTCTGTCTTCTGGGGAGCTTTCTGCTGGTTTTAGGCAGTTTTTACTGAAGAAATGTCCCTGTTCTCAAATGGCGAAGCGGGATGCAGTCCCTGCGCCTCCGGTTTCAGGCACACTCTTCTGCGCACCCGGTCTGCCCCGGACGTGGGTGCCTGCTCCCTCTGTGGGCTCAGACTGCTGGACGGAAGGGGCCTGGCGTGGAATAACTTCCCGGCTGGCCACTGGGTCCTCCAGAAACCTTCTGCCCTTTTCAAGCAGACTTAAGAGATGTCCTGTTTTATAGGGTGTTAGTGACTTTTTTTTTCCTGGTCGCTAGGTGGCGCCAGAGATCTCTCCTATTGTCCTTGGGGGGCTGTTTTTCGCCTCCCCCCACCCCGTGGGACAGAGAACAGAGCGGGAATGGTAGGGTACACCTCAACAGCTTTGGGGTGCTGTGTCTGCCTGTGCCCCACCGTCGTGGAGAACCCACGCCCCGAATTTTCGTGCCCCGGGTCTCAGTTCAAAGCCCTCAGTTCCAGGACGCGGGCTGTAGCCCAGTTCAGTGGCGCGGGAATGGCGCCTTTTGCACAGCTCCCGTGCCTGGGCGCCTGGTTCCTGCTCACTCAGGGAGGGACCTTCACCTCAGTGAGGACCTCCGCGCGTCTCCCCGCAAGCCTAGGTTGTCTCCCCGCAAGCCTAGGTCGCAGGCGCGGGGACCTGGGCAGCCGCGATTCCGGTCTGCACTTGCTTTTCAAGCTCCCCGAGCGCGCCGCGTTTCCGCGCCAGCTTACCGGCAGCCCGGGCTGGGTGCGGGTCTCCCGGGGTCTTTGTTCTTCTCTAATGGCGCCAGGAGCCGTTCGCTCACCGCCGCGGCGGATCCTGCAGGGTTCGCCTCAGCTCCCGTTCACGGGGTGTGGTGGCTGCAATAGTTCCTTTCCACTCACAGTCCCGCTTGCTGCGTCGTTTGTTCTTGTGGGCCGTTTTGGTTTGTTGTTTCCTCCTCTCTGCCGGTCGGAGAGTGCTGCCTCTGTGGGCGGGGGAGGGGAGCAGGGTTCTGCGCTTCCCTCCCTTCTGGTCCTCTTTTATGGCCACTTTCTTCTTCGGGCAGTTCGCTGGCGTCACCCGTTTATCTTCCGTGTCCCACTTCTCACTGGGACCTGCCGCTTTTCCTCCCTATTAACTTTTTTTAATGGGAGATCTTACTCGCAGAGTCTCCTCGCCGCCATGTTGCTCCGCCCCCTTCGGCAGCCTTTATCTTGATTTTGATTTTGCTCTTTTCTTCCCAGACTTGTCTGGCTGTTTCTCACCCTTTGCTATGGGTCCCCGCCAGAAAGTGCTCTAGATTTGTGGCAGGCTTTCGGGCTTTGCTTTGGGCCAATCCTGTTTGGGTGGACTTTTACCCATGGGGTGGGGGGAGGTAACTTTGGGTGCTTGATTTAGAAACTATATTCTATGTTTTTTCTGTATTATTCACTAATTGTATTAAAGTTCCTTTCCATTAAAGGTCTTACATGTTTTGTTTTGATGCAGTAGATGGCAGAATCTATTCAGAGCAGGCAGGTTTGGGGGTTCTGGGGTGCCCCTCTCCCTGCCCTGTAACACTTTCAGTATTTCAAAGTAAGTATGAGGTTTCTCATAGATATTTTGTATTTATATTTTATCCAATTAAAGAACTTTCTTGTTGCATTGACAACACTGCGATGACAAGTGGAAGTCGTGGAGCAAGCTGTAGGATGCAGAATGCTGCTGAAGAGCAATATCTTGGCCTTTTTATTGATAGAATAATCATACAGCATCAGTTGTGAGAGGAAAGTGGACAAAAGGAAAAGGGAAGGGTAAAACTAGAAAATGTGCTGTCATCAGTAGTATAAGGGGTTGTGAGTCTGCCCTCCAGGCACTTCTCATCTGCTTGATGACTTGGTATTGTACTTGAGATCAGGCCCTAGATCCCCAGCCAAGGTTTCAATCTTATCAACAAGGTTTTCCACGGATTAGCTTCTGGGGTCCCTTTGTTAGGAGGAAAGGATGTCCTGAACAAACTTCAGAAATAGGTTTTATGGACTTCTCCCCCACTCCAGACAAAAGAGATCCAAGACACCAAGAACTACAAATCCCATAATGTCATCATCACAAAAGGGAGGACTACTGGGAACAGAGGGTGGAGTTTAGCAGCCAGGTTTGGTATATAACCAGAACTGTGGGCCTTGGGGTCTCTTGGTTTTTCGCCAACTCTCAGTGTGCTATAGAGATTCCAGCTCAGTGGAACTGGTAGGATGTATTCACAAATTTATCTCCCTCTCTTCTTCCTGAGTATTCATTTCTTCATTTCCCCTTCTTTTGTAAATAAGCCCTTTATTAACCTTTTCGTGTGTGCCTGCAGTTGAGTTTTATTATAAGTGCCCTTTACACACAGGGGTGAGGACCCACAGTCAGGCCAACCCATTATATATCGGGGTTGCCCTACGTGGCTGTGTTGTAGAAATAAATTCTACTTTTTACCCAGGCAGAGGAAGAACAAGTGGTACTTCAGGAATGGTGAGGTCAGGAGAAGCTTTATTACTCAGGCATGAGGTTCCAGACCTGGGTAGCCCCGTAAGGTCTGAGCACCTGTTTAAAGACCAAGGGTTCCTTTTATACACAACTGAGTCCATATCTGTTACATGGATAACATGACTTTTCAGCAGGCACAACCATTTGCTGCGAAGTCCCCAGGGAAGGGGAGCAAGACAAGGGGGGAAAGATACAGGCATTCAGGGAAGGCCTTGGAGAGACAGACCAACTTGGCCGGCTGCCAGACCTTGTAGATAAGAGTGCTGGGGCCCTGGCCATGAATCTTAAAAGGGGAAGAAGTTGTAAGTAAGCAAACTTGTTTATTATGCCTGCATTGGAGTGTTCGTTGCACCTGGGCTGGAAGTTCTTCTGGAATCTTTATTATATTCGTTTGCTCAATAATATATTTTTACTTCAGTTGACCACGTTACATGAGTGGTTGACCAGCCCAAAGTAAGTTTTCTTGCTTGGTCACCATAAGCACATTAGGTCTGCAGGATACGTGGCATCATCTTTCTGTCTCAAATCTTGAGAAGTTTGCTTTTTCCTTGCTTTCTGTTGCCTTACCATATTGTTCCTCTTTTTCAATTCTTTCTCACTATTAAAACTTCCCTGTCTTGGACATTTTTCTTCTGAAATTATCTACCACTAGATATTTAAGTTTAATATGTTATCACTCACAGTTAGATTGAGTTCTAGATTTAATATCTTATTTTAAAAGGCAATTGATGTGGGAACTTCTATTAGCTAAGAGGCAGGTAGGACTTTTTTTTACAAGAACCCCTTTAAAATCACATCTTGCAAGGAATAGCCAGTTTAGCTCACATCAAGGATGAATTCCTACACTGTCTGGCATGTTACCATATCAAAATAGCATTTACCATTGTTGACGTTCTCTCCAGAGGATCTCAACATATCCTAACAAGTAACTTTTACTATCAGCATCATGACAATATTTACTTCACTTAGTAACTTATTAATAAAATTCATATTCTTCTAAAGACAATTTAAAGAAGTGATAAAGCATATAGCCATTGTTTAAAAATTGCAGAGGATCACAAACATCATGTAATAGGACAGATGCTACCATGGAAACTATTAATGGCTCTTAATTAACTTGATTTTATTAAGAATTAAAGAACTGATTCTGTGGTTAACGAGAGGGAACAGAAAAGATAATCGTCCCCCTCAGATTGCCTTCCTTGTTGGAAGTGAAGATAGAATACATGGTGTGATACTTAAAGAGTCAATGCTGACAACTGAAAATTGAAATAATGATCTATTTAAAGAGTCATTCATTTAAAACAAGCTCTTTAGAAGCCAGGTTTCATTGAACGGATTCAGAGGTATGCCATGTGTCTGCTTTTCTGTGCTTACTCGCTACATTTAAGTTTGTATTTCATTTTCCATAAATTTAATTTTGTGAGTAATTTGACCTGATGGGGGCAGTGTGTGCCTTTCAGTCTCAGACGGAGTCTAAATCCTAACAAGGGAGAAAAGTAAGTTGAGTGAAAAATGCCTTACATCGCTGCAATAGAGATGCGGATGTTTTTCCAGCCTCTGAAATGGCAGCTTGCTTATGAACAAAACCAAAAAAAGAATAAAAATTTTGTCAGGTTTTTCACAGTCCAGTAGAAAAACTGCTTGTCAAAAAATTATTTTGTAAAGCTCCCTAATAGGCTTTCCCAAGCCTCTTTTTAAATGCAGTCAAAACAGAGATAATGAAGTCTCCCCAAAGATCTGTTTTGAGAACAGGTAATGGATTTTTAGGTGTTCCCCATAGTCATGATTTGCTTGTTAGAAATAGAGAGTTCTCTGTACATATGTGTGCCTTTATCTTCTTCAATTGGAATATGAGCACAAAACTCTGTCACATTAACTTGGAAACTTGCTTTTCTAAAGAATATCATTGTCCAGCTGGGGCTATACTGAGGGTGTGTGGGGCAAATTCTAATGATCAGTCTGGAAATCTTGTTTTTTCATCTTTTTCTAAGATAAATATATTTTCTCTTTCAACCTCTTGGGCATGAGGCAAAAAGAAAAAAGGACCTTGTGTAGGCAACCCCTGCAGGTCCCCTGTACATCACATTCCCTACTGTCAATGCCTTATTCTGTTGGCCCTTATTGGCCAGTATTGCCCATTTGGAATTCACCAATTTTAGTTGCTGAAGCAAAGAAAAGTCACTTACTGCAAGGAAAAGCTATCTCCTACTCCAATTTCTGCCTATTTTCTGACTTTAAATGATTAACACTAGGAAGACTCATTTATTATACTTTAAGAGTATTTTTAAGAACTTTCGTCTTGTGAAATACAAGTAATGTGCAAATAAACACACAATATATGGCATAATGGCTTATTAGAAAGCAAACAATCAGATTAAAAAAATTTTTATCTTGAAAATCTCCCTCATGTTTCTTCTGAATTACTAAATTTTCCTTTCCCAATTGTAACTAATACCCTGACTATCATGGCAATAACTTTCTTGCTCTTCTTTCCAGTTTTACTTCCTAAGCACAGTCTCCAAGGCATTCAGATCCTATAATTCTTTATAGTTTTGTTGCTGTCAAATCCCCCAAAGCAGATATTTTTAAAACATGTCCAAGTTTTCTACTTGTATTCAGTAAGAGGATCATTTTATATTACCTGAAATATATTCCTGGAAGTGGAGCATCATTTATTTTCTAATTCAACAAATATTTCTTGAATGCCTACAAGCCTGGTACTGTGCTAAGTGACTGGAATATAATGGGAATAAGGTAGATGCACTTTTAGGGGAGGATTTTATTTCAGTTGGGGGAGGCATCACACAAACATTATGAAACTGCACAGCTGCAAAGCAACATCGAATAAAACTTATGAAAATTAAATACCAGCAGACAGTACGTTACCTGAGGAGGGGAGGGGAATACTATACTTCTAAAATACCAGCAATAATGCAAGCCAATGTCACTTCAATAAAAATATTGAAAAAATATATGTAAGCATGATTCTGTGAAAAAGAGTCCCTTCACAATAAGTTTCATAATAGAATTTCTTTGCAAATATTTTAGAATTTTAAAATACACTATACTATATACCGCACAGACACACGCACACTTCAGAAAACTTCATATATATCATTTGTAGTAATTCTAGTTTTACAACCAGCATATGTTTGAGCTGGAAGTTCTTAATGTCTTATGTGATGGAGAAATAGGATTTTCTCAGTGTAATTTTCTCTTTTTTATTTAGCCTTGCTATCTCACTTTTGCCTTTTCCTTGTTAGTCTTAAACTCTTCAGGCTTCCATATATCTGCCTTTCATTCCTTTAAGTTCTGGAAATCTAGAAGTAGAGTCTGTACAGTTCCCAAGGTAGATCTTTATGTTTCCATTTTTGGGGGGTACTTGAGTCCTGCTTTTGGTGGTTGTGAAGAGCTAACCACGTTGGCAATTTCTTTCTTTCTTGATCGCATACTCAAATGTGTTCTGTCTTATACTGTATCAAAATTCCTCAATCTGACCCCTCTAAAATGTTATACAAGATGACTTTGTTTGATTATATTATTTTATAGAAAAAACATATATTTAAAGAATTTTTTATTGTGGGAATTTTCAAACAAATATGGAGGTAGAGAGAAGATAAAAATTTCTCATTTATGCATTATCAACATTTTGTCATGCTTATCACCTATTTTTTAACTAATTTTCCTGGAATGTTCAAAGCAACTCCCTGATATGTTATTTCTTCCATCAAAAAGTCTTAGTGTACATCTTTGACTGAGAGTTTTATTTTCACAGATGATCTTGTCTTACAACAACTAAAAAAATGGGCAGTAATTCTTTTAATTATGGGTTATCTATCCATTGATGTATTCTGTGTCCTTTCTTATCACACCTGAGGGAAGGAATCAAACACTGCACAAAAATGAACAATGATGTAAGAAAATAAATACAAAAAACTACTTAAAAATTAATACAAATGCATAAGCAACCTTCTTAAGATTTTACTATCAGAACTGAACAAATGGTCTTACATAAGACTATTACTTCATTTTGATACTATTTTACTGGCACAGTCTAAGATTACATTTTTTAATTGTTTCCTAACAATGTCTCTTTATTGACTCTTATTTCTTTGACAGCCAAAATCCTTAGCTCTTTCTATATGGGTAGTTTCAAGTTTTGATAATTTTTTCATACTTACTTTCATTTTCCTTAATATAAGTATTGAACTTATTCAGAAATGAAACCAAAATCAACCCCCAAAACACTGCACAAATAAATGGAATGTTGCTTAGCAGCAGCACATGGGGAAGTGAATTAAGGATTTTAGTGGGCTTCCAAATATCAGCATATGAATGATTGCAAAATATTTATCTCATCCTATAATTATTAATGTCAAGTATAAGGATGGCAATTTTATTTTCTCTTTTGTGTCAGATCTACTCAGATGGTAGTCCTGACTGAGGTTATTTTGAGATAATTTGAAGATGACTCCCTTCTAAGCAAAGCAAATTCCTGGGGTGATTAGTGATATCTGTTGTGAGAGTGGAAGAGAAGGGTATCTGCATGTGTGTCTGTGTTTGCATCTTTGTGAGTGCAAGAGAAGGTAGTGTGAATGTATGTTGTGACAATACAAATGTGTAGATATTTCACTTAAATTGTGTGAGTGAGTGCCCATCATGATGAGAGTTCTTTGAGCCCTATCATGTGAAACTTGCAGGAATTGGAGCTGTTTAGCATGGAAACAAATATTGAGTGACTATCATGTTAAAAAAAGGATTACAGGGCCTCCCTGGTGGGCTCCAGCTTAAATCTTAGTGTTACCATCCAACAACTTGAGTTAACCCACATATGGTACAGCAGACCTCTCCTGTCTCACCAGCTGATCCTCTCAGCAGTGTATTTCAGTAGATCTGTCTGTTCTGCTCCCCACTTTGTCTCTGGTGAATCCTCTCACCCCTCTCCTCCCCACACCTCTGGCCTGCACCCCAGTACTTCTATGCAAAAATAAATATAAATTCTTTTTTTAAAAAAATGGATTGCATCTGTTTTTACATTTGGACTTATGGGGAAAACTGGGTTCTGATGTCCTTCATCAATCAAAACAAAAAGCAAATAAGTTTTCAGCTTACTATAAGTAACATTTCCCCCAATTAAATCTATTGTAATATGAAATGAAGTACTTGAAGTGAGGTGAGTAACTGCCATTGGAAGTTTAAAAAGAGGGTTCCAGTGATCAGTTGTTGGAGGTATTGGTGGGGGTTATGTATGTGTGATGTTGATGTCCCTTTCAGTTCAGAGTTTCCCTTAATTTATTCATTCAGAAATACTTATTGAGTGCCTACTAATGTTAGGAATCATTCTAGGAAAAGTGGATACAGTGAGTAGTAAATAATATTCAATAAAGTCCTTGTTCTCACAGGCTCTTACATTCTCATAAGGATGTGGGAGCCAGCTAGTGAAGGAAGAAGGTAATTTCAAATAAATGTTACATAGAAATTTAAACAGTGTGAATGATAATAGGATGCCATGGCAGGAAGGAGAGGCACTGTTATGAAAGCTCCTAAGAAGCAGCAGCATTTGAATTGAAAATAAAATTATTAGAAGCATTTATGTCTACTTGTGAGGGAACATGTAAAATCTTAAAGGAAAACTTTATAAAATATTTGTGCATAAATTAATGGAGTTAGTCCATTGTTATCTGCTCTCTAGCAAAATCGTGCTGATTTCTTTTAGCTACAACTTTCATTTTAAAATATATATATATATATATATATATATATATATATACCTATATACCTCTGGTGCAATAAACTTCTAAAATTTTCTTGGAAATTAATTTCTATCTTATCAAGTCATATTTCCACAATTATTTTCCCCTTCATTTTGAAAAATGGTCAGTTTTTTTGCCAGACTTCTTTAACCTCTCTCATTTTCCATAATGTTCAGTAAAATCTGCATATCTTTTTTTTTTTTAAGATAGGGTTTATTTCATTTGGATTAAAGACAATCTCCTTTAAAGTAGTTAAATTCTCTTCTATTCAACACATTGCCTATCTTGGCTTTAATATCCTTTTATTTTCTTTATATTTCTCAGTTTTAAGACAATTTTTCTTGTTGGAAATAATGTGAGAAATAGAATTTAAGAATTTTAGAAAAAGAAAAAGGGAGTGTTTTGCCTACTCTCTGCATCTGTTAACATTTTACCATCTGCCTTTAGTACTGGTTTAATTCCTTCCTTGTTTTTCTTGCTCTGAGCTTATTGAAAATGCATTTTCCCCTTATTGTTTGTACCAGGTTTTTCAAATCTCTGCTCATTCTACACTTCTTCCCTCTTGAGTGTCTTCAGATTTATATTCTTTTGTGTTTCCTTGGTTATGCAGTCCTTTTTCCATCAGTTAATTAGAGTTTCCTTGCAGACAAAACAATTTCATTAGTTGCCTTTGCCCTTTTCTTCTTCGTTAGGATCATTTGTAATTGTATTGTTAGATTTATTGCTATTGGAACTTTTCAATCCATTTGAATTTTCTTTTCTTTCTTGTAGTGTGTGCCTGTGGGCTCATGTTAATCTTTTCTCTGTTTTTTGTTGCTATATGCATGACTTATGCGGGAGGGTATGTGTGGCCTTGTTGGTTATTGCCTCCTAGGTTTTTATGAACGTAAAGGTGACATGGTCACTTTCCTTAAAGATTTTTATTGCTTCTGGAGTTAAGGTTATGTAATGGATCTTTCTGGTCAAGAATGTAATTCAGAGTTTATTTGACCTCCATCCTAATCTCTTGCTTTTGTTTTATTTTTGAGATCAGTTTTTTTCCTTATCAGAATAGATCTATATTTGTAATACAGATAATTTTCTGGAGACCTATTAGATACAAAAATAAAATCCGAGATAGCATAATCAATCAAATAGATTGCTCATAATCTTCAACTTGCAACTGAAGGCAGTGATGAGCGTGATGTGTCCACAATGCTAAATGGTCAGAATAGACCTATTAGCAAAACCAGCTCTAGCAAAGTTGTAAATCAGGTTTAGTTGTTTCTACTGTACCTCCAGCCCCTGCACTGATGGCTTTTTAAAAAATCGTATATTAGGAAACCTCGTGCCCATATTTGATATGGAGGGCACTGCATTGTGTTACTTTACATTGTCTGATTTATAATTTTTTTTTCAGAATCATTTTCTTGAAGTTCCCATCTTTCTTTATGTATTTGAAAGAAAAGTGGTGTTATGTGAATTCCTGGGTAGCATACTTATATTTTAATAGGAGTATTACAGAGGAAATATTTCAACACAATCAGATTATTCCAGTATCCATAATTTTTTTTTAAAGATTTATTTATTTATTTATACAAGCACTGGATACGTCAGAAGTGCGGGAGGGTGAGAGAATTCACCAGAGCCAGAGCAGGGAGCAGAGCAGGCAGACTGACAAAGTACACTGCTGAGGGGAGCAGGGGGAGCAGCAGGAGAGCTCTGCGTGCCATGTGGGACCCTCACCAGGTGGCTGGGGATTGAACCAGTGCTGGGGAGGCTGCAGGAAGCTTTGCAACCCAGCGCTCAACTGCTGCACCACTGGGGAGGCCCACTGTAATTTGTTAAATCATGATAAGACCATGAGATGAGAAGCATTTTTAAAGAAAAACTTTTGAGAATCTTTTAAATAATTTCATAACTTTCTTCATGTCTTTGTGAAGATCTGAAATAGCCAAAGCAAGTTATTCCCATGATTAGGAGAACTTTGAAAATGATTTCTTTTAAAATTCCAGGCAAAATCCTGGGTGAAGTTTCTGACATGAAAAATATTGACACAAATTCCATTAAGTACCTATAACTGTAGATTATGGAAGTCAATGCCTTTAATATTTGAATTCTTGTCCTTTTCCTTGAAGAAATTTATGGAAAGGCTAAAACTTATTTTGATATTCATTAAACAAATGAGATAGGAAATTACATGTCTGTTTATAGCAGTTTTATGCTTTGATTTTCACTTTCGTTTCTGATATTGGTAATTCTTATTTTTACACTAATTCTTCCTAGAGTTTCATCAATCTTCTTGACCTTTTCAAATAACCAGCTTTTGGTTTCATTGATATTTTTTCTTTTGCTTTCCTGTTTTTAATTTCATTGAGTTATGTTCTTTATTTTCTTTCCCTAACTTGATTTTATTTTGTTTTTCCCTTTTTTGTTACTCAAGGTAGAAATTTTGGTCATTGGTTTGCGACTTTTCTTCTTTACTCTTATAGGTATATAAATGTATAAATATCCTTGTGAAAGGTATTTGCTGAATTCCATAGACTTCATATTATTTTTTAAATTTTTATTCAACACAAAATTGCTTAAAATTTCCGCTGAAAATTGTTTAGACATGTATTGCTTAGAAGTGCTTTTAATTTCTAAGTGTCTGTAGGCTTTTCTAATATCTTTCTATTTTTTTAGCGTGATTTTATCATCTGAGAATATGTTGTCCATAAATTCACTTATTTTAAATGTTTTAATATTTGTTTAATGTCCAGGACATAGCTTAGTGAAAGTTCTATAAGTACACCAGAAAAGATTGTTGTTACGTATAATGTCCAGTTACTGCCTGCTATATTCCGTTGGTTAATGGTATTGTTCAGTGTCTCTATATCCTTACTGAATTTCTATCTATAAGTCCTACAGTTACTGAGAGAGAAGTGTCAAATTCTCTAATTATAATCATGAATTTGCTTGTATCTCCTTTTAACTCTGTTTCTTGTTATGAAACTGCGGTGTTAAGATCGATAAACACCTAGAGTTGCTATGCCCTCTCATGAATTGATCCTTTTGCAAAAGTATTTTTCTTTGGAAATATATATACACATTTTTGCAATGAAACTTATTTTATTTGATATTGATTTCTATTGATTAGTGTTTGAAATCTACCTATACCATTACATTTGAAGTGATTTTACTGTGTGCAGCCTAGATCTGAGTTATTATTTTTCATGCATACTGACAACTATGTCTTTTAACTAGTGTGCTTATACTATTTGCATTTAATGCAACTATTATTAAATGTTTGGATTCTAGCCTTCCATTTTGCTGTTTATACTTATACTTATTGCCTAGGAGATTTTAGGTTGTTCCTTTTCTCTCTTCTGGCTTCTTTGTGTTATTTTAATTGTTTTAGTGTTTAATTAATTATTTGATTTTTTTACTATGTCATTTTGTGTAATTTTTATATTAGTAGGTCTAGTGATTACAAATAAATAATTAACTTTCACAGTGTATATTTTTGTTATTAAGCATAATTGATATATAACATAATAGTTTCAATTATAGAACACATTTTATTCTAATCACTATACTCAATATTTTTCTGGATTTTATTATTCACCACTCATTTAAAATATTGTTAAGTCTGTAATACTGACATTTGTGATGGATAATAATATTGTTAACCTATAATTATGGATTATTTTAAAAGCAATGAGATATTTTGTATTATTTTTATTGTGGCAGACAACTTTTACTTTTTGTTTTACTTAGGCTAACCTTAAAATCAATTTAGTTGAACACATTTTTGAACATATACTAATGAGTACTAAGGTAAATGAGGTGTACGTATTATGTAGTCCTAACTCATGAGGATCCCCTACATTTTTTTAAAATCTAGGCCCTTACCAATTCCTTAGCCTTCCTCTAATACTTTGACCATCAAACATACTTTCAATACTCTTGCATCTTCAGTTTCTACTTTCTATTGATTCTTCTGTTTATGAACACACATACTCTAATACCTTAAAATTCTAAACACACACACAAGCTTATGAATCTGACATCTCTTTAATTTATATCAATTCTGATTTCTTTAATTGCATAACTTGTGAGATCATGAATAAACTATCATCACTTAATATTTTACCTTTGCATTTTTAAGTTTCATTTTTATATTAGTTTGCTATAGCTGCTATCACTAAATTCTTGACTTAAACAATACAAATTTATTTCCTTACAGTTCTTGAGGCTGACGTTCCAAAACCTGTTTCTGTGGGCTGAAACCAAAGTGTTGGCAGGACCACACTCATTCTGAAGACTGTATGAAAGAATCCACTTCTTTGCCTTTTCCAGTCTCTACAACTATATTCCTTAACTTTTCCAACTTTTAGTGGTCCTCTGTATTCATTGGCTCATTGCCCCTTCCTCATCTTCAAAGCCCACAGGATAACATCTTTAAATCTCTCTCTCTGTTGAGGTCATCACATTTGCCTTCTCTCTTCTGTGTTTCAAGTATCTTTATAGATACTTGTGTTTCAAGTATCTTTATAGATACTTGAAACTGCATTTTGAACCCACCCAAATAATCCAAAAGAATCAACTCATCTAAAAATCCTTAATCAAAGCTGGAATTTTTGGTGGGCGGCATTGTTCAGTTTATGACACCTTTCAAGAAATTACTTAATCAAATTCCTATTCACAAACCCAATGACATTGCTCAACCTTCATTCTGCTTTTGTGTAGCATATAATAGTCACTCTGTCTTTTTGAAGCACCCCTCTGTGACAGTCCTCCTTTTTCTACATAGGTCTTTCTCTTCTTCCTTTCACTTCTAAATGTAGGTTTCCTTCAATATTCTCTCCTTTACCTTATTTTTCTTATGTGCTATTTTCCTTGATGATCTCATCTACATCCATGATTTCTCAATTTTCATCTTCTGGGTAGACCTTCAGGGCTCTCGCCAGACTCTCATTTCTAATTGCTAGACATCTTTCCCATAAACCACCCTGGGGCTTATCAACAACACTGAATTCATCACTCAGTCCTCTGAACTATTTCTGCCACCCAAATCAACATGGCAGTTAATGACTCTAACCTTCAGAACAATAAAACCTCTTTCTCTTTCTTTGTCTTGGTGACTACTTTACTTCAGATCTTAATTACCTTTGATATGAATTGTATCACTAAGTTCTAACAGGTTTTTTTCCTGTGATTCTTAACCATTCTTTATATTGCTTCCATAATCAGTCTTCGAAAGCTCAGTTATAATTGCTGTAAGTTTTATATTAAAAATCCTCTGTGCCCTTCCATATCTCTTCCACCAGCATATTCTGTTTAAAAACAGTATCTGTGGCCCTCAAGGCTCTCTCCAAATTGATTTCAATGTAACTTATAGATTTATCCTCTACCTCTCTACTTAAACTTAGGCTTCAATGAAACCTACCAAATGTGAAAAGTTTGAGTTTCTGTGCTACTGTTTATTCTATTACATCAACTTCCTCATTTTTCTTTATGAATATTCCACAATACAGACCTTCAGGCAAAACATAGTATGTGAAGGCATGACAGCTAAATGTATTTTAAACTTAAATAATTATTCAATTTTCTCTTGCTTGCCTTTGTAGAGAGCTAGTATTCCCTGATGGGTCTCAGTAAATAATGCTTTTATTAGGATTGGTGGTCCTTTTTGATCAGGTCCAGAATTTTCTGTTAGTGAAAAGAAACCAGTTAACAAAGGTCTAGATTAAATCATTCATCCCCCTCCATTCATCCTGTATTTTATCCATTTATCCCACAACTCTTTATTGAAAATCTCCTATGTGCTGAACACCATTCTAGACACTGGAGAGTAACAAAAGAACTAACATAGTTCTTGCTTGTCTGAAACTTGTAGATTGGTAGTATTAATTAAATACAATAAAAAGACAGTAAATGACACCTGTCTCAAATGCTAAGAAGAGATGCCCAGTTTTATTGGAGTGTATTAGCGGTGTACTGAATTGTCTACCTTTATAAAAGACTTCCCTGGGGAAATAATGAATGAATAAGAAAGTGGAGGAAGGCATTAATTTGGGAAAGAAAAATCTTCCTCAAATATGCATTTAGCATATTTGGGAATGTGTAGATTGTTAAATGCAGAAAATATATCCTCTAAATTTAGCTCTGAAGATATAAAACTATGTTAGAATCAAAAGTGACAATAAGCGGTATCACAGTACTTTTAATGAATGTGCTGAGGTGTGAGTTTCTGATCCAGAATCCCATAAATAGCTTTGTGAGAAAGGTCAATATGTTTTACCTTTCCAAAGTGTTTCCAAAGTGATCCACAGGGAAAATTATTACTACTTCATATGTGCACCTGGCTTATTCATTTCTTCCTCACACAGCTGCAATACAATTTTAGTGTTTCTTTCCCTTTTAACCTCAGAACTTGGAGTTAAGTGTATAATCACGTTACACATTTCTCATCATTATCATCAAGTGTGTAAAATGTTTCTTCCTCCATTTTATTTTATATTTTCCTCCACATCCTTTAATTCTCCCTATTCTACTGCTCACCCAGTATAGTTCTTTAAATAAACATGTATTCTTCCCAATTCTAAACAGGAATTTGCTATCCACTTGACCTGCTGTTCTTTAATTCTAGCCTTGCAGGTCAGAACTCTGCTAGTGAGTGTCAATGATCCCACTTGCCAGGTATTTCTGGATTTCACCCTTCCCTTCATCCAGGCTGCCACTTCTTGGTTCTGAATTCTCTATTTCCTCTTCTATTGTAACTAATCTCCCTACGTGGTCTTTCCAATGTTAGTCCTATTTGTCAGATGTGGCAAAATGACTGTTCTGAAGCACATATCTGTTCACATAACTCCTTTGCTTAAACATCTTCCATGGTTCTCAGTTTTCTGATGAAAGTCCATAAAATGTTGTCAAGGCTCCTCACATTCTAAACCCTGCTTGCAAATCCAGCATTACAAGCACCCTTTTTATGTTAAATTGAGTTATTTGACAGCCCCCTACCCCATTTGCACCTCTTGTTTCTTGGCCCATGCCTTAGCACAGGTGTTCAAAAAAGCAAATATGACCAGAAAAAGACATTCCAAAATAGGGAATCCAGCAAAAGCACAATGGCACAGAGGAGACTCAGGGAAAACAATATTTAGGACAGCATTCATACAGAATAAACAAAATGAAGAATCTAAGAATTGTGAATTTTGAACTACTTATGTAAGAAAGAGACAGAAGACCGAGAATTAAGACCAATGGGGTATAATCTGTACATGAAAAGATTAGAAGTAGAAGGGCATTTATGAACTCAAAGGAGAACTATTGAAAGTTTCTGGAAAGGAGAGTAAAGTGAGCAAAACTGTTGTGTCAAGTAGTTTTGGCTATAGAAGAATTCTAAGCAGAGTTGATAGGTTAAGAGCATTTTGGAGGGCCTCCCCGTTGGCACAGCGGTTGAGCGCTGGGTTGCGGCGCGCAGACCTCTCCTGCCGCCCGCTGCTCATCTCAGCAGTGTGCTTGGTCAGTCCACCTGTTCTGCTCTCTGGTCTGGCTCTGGTGAACTCTCTCACCCTCCCATGCTTCTGACTGTACTCAGTGCTTGGATAAATAAATAAATAAATTTTTTTTTTTTTTTTTTTTAAAGAGCATTTTGGATAGTTTGGGGTAGTGTTTACCAACATTAATTAGAGAATAACCAAGGGCTCAACTTATCCTAAAAGATGGTAATGAGTATATTTTTACACACCATTGAATAAGTAATTATTTGAGTTTTTACCTTATAAGGTCCATAAGTTTGAAAATCTCCTAGTGTTCATCCAGTATGCATTTTAGAAATTATAGATTAAGTGGAAATTTATCCCTTAACTGGTATATATTTAATCATATTGTTACAGGATTGCCCCAGGAGGAAACAGGGTGACCTAGTCCAAGTTCCCACCCATAGGTAAGAATTCAGGACAAAGAAAATGTGGAGAGAAAAAAAGTTTTATTTACAAGGGGAATGAAAAGAGGGAGAAGAAAGAGTGTGAATGAGAAAGAAGTGAGAGATAAATAAAGAGGGAGAAGATCACTTGTTTGATAAGTCCTACTTGTAACATCATTGGAGCTGAGATACCAGGGTACAAGTGAAAAGCCACAAAAGCCAGAAAGCCCCCAAAAGCATGTGTTCACTTATAAACCCAAGTGTGGCTTCTTAACTACACCCCTAGTTCCCAGCAACACCCTATACAGGCAGTCAGTGTCATGGCATGCTGGGAGTTGTAGTCCTTGACAACACATCTCTTCAGCTTACAGGTGGGGATGGAGTCCATAAAGATATCATTCATGTGCAGAGAGATTTCTCCTTACTCCAAAAATATGCTGTTTAATCTATCCTCAGAGCAGTCCTCTAAGTTAGTCATGAAGCATGTGAATGTTCACACTGATTAGCATTAATATATTGAAAATAAAATTCTAGGGCCTCCCCAGTGGCGCAGCGGTTGAGCGCTGGGTTGTGAAGCTTCCCGCAGCCTCTGCAGCACCAGTTCGATACCTGGCCCCCGGGGCGAGGATCCCACAGGGCGCACAGACCTCTCCTGCCGCCCGCTGCTCCCCTCAGCAGTGTATTTTGTCAGTCTGCCTGTTCTGTTCCCCGCTCTGGCTCTGGTGAATTCTCTCACCCTCCCACGCTTCTGACTGTACCCAGTGCTTGTATAAATAAATAAATAAATAAATCTAAAAAAAAAAAAAAAAGAAAGAAAGAAAAGAAAATTCTAATATATCTGAAAATTTAGTTCAAATTATTTGTAGCAAATCTGTAATTTGTTAGTCATCTAATAAAAATTCTTACATAGCATGACAAGAGCTTGCAAAATAAATCATAGTATTGATTATATTTTTTATAATTTCACTGGTTGGGAATAATGTCTGTTTCTAGCCTGACATGCTACTTGCCCATTGCATCCTGAAACTTTAATTTAATCTTGTTATTTTAAATGAAAATTCAATAATATAAAAGAAGTATTATTGTTTTTTATAAAGGCAGGATTCTCATTTTGTGAAACCGATTTTAAATCTATCTTAATATTGAATAACATGGTCAAATAGCAATGCATTTTATAACATATATTCCCAATGTAAATGTTAGCAGGGCTCCTAGAGATGAGTAGGGATCTAACTTTTGAGTTGGTATCCCCAAGTAATTCACAAATACTCTTTGACCAGGCCATATTTCACCAGGCTTATGCCTGAGTGTACTTTCGATCCTGGACTCTGGTCATGTGGTCTGTTGGTAACAATGAGAGAGGGGGAGTAGCTGTGGACCGGGTTAACATCTAGTTAGCCTACCTGTAGTGATACCATGCCTCCATTTCCCTGGAGGGAAATAATTATCATTCACAAAGTGCATAACTCTCACTCAAACAAATATATCAGTAAATAAATATATCAGATTCTTACTGATTACTGTGTCTTGACTGCCTTGGCTCCCTTCAGTATCCTTTGCTATAGAAACCCTGTTTGACTATTCCATGTAGTTGCTGGGGCTTGACTTTCTGTTAGGTTTAGTCTAGTACAGGCATGGGCAATAAAATAGTGGAGCATTATAAAACATTCAAAAACATTTGGATTAAACATGCTTTCACCTAAATAATTAGCATATATAAATTTAGTGGTTCATGTCTTCATTAAGTAGTAAGAAGTAAAGGTTTGGCTTCATATTTTGAAATTGTAAAAGTATTAAAATTAATAACATATTAATTTAAAAGAAAAAATATGCCTAGATTTAACAGGTATCTACAAAACACTTCACCCAAAACCACAGCATAGACATTTTCTACAAGTGTGCACAAAACTCTTCTATATGCCTGTATTCCTAAATGTGATATCTATTTCAGAGAAGTTGACAGGAATAACTTATATTGATATAATATTGTTGATATCCATTATAAAAAATAATTTGCACTGAGGTTAAATAAAATATGCCTAAACTTCTGGCTTTTATCCACTTTTAATACTACATAAAAGTTTATGAATATATCTAAGATAAGGGTAAAGATAACCATTTAACAAAAGAATACCTTGCAAAGGTAAAATTTATTTTTTAGAACCATAAATTGGTCTTGCAGAATAGAAATATGAGGAATTGGTAGTTCTTTTTTTTAAGGATTTATTTTTATTTATACAAGAACTGGGGTACAGGCTAGAGGCATGGAAGGGTGAGAGGATTCACCAGAGACAGAGTGGGGAGCAGGACAGGCAAATACACCAAAGACACTGCTGAGGGTAGCAGCAGGCAAGGCAGGAGAGGTCTGCCATGCCATGTGGGTATCTCCCTTGCAGGCCTGGAATTGAACCTGCACTGTGAAGGCTGCGGACAGCTTCACAGCACTATGCTCAATCTGCTGAGCCACCGGGGAGGCCCAGAATTGGTAGTTCTGTCTCTGAGAATCTGAGTTTAATCAATAAATGTAATATTTTCATACTTTTTGCTTCACCTGGAACAAGAGATTGTATTTAAAATGATTTTATAACAATCCTATTCTTCCAGGAAATGAGACATAGCTTGTAGAAAATAGCAGTTGATGTATGGTCTCTGAAAGTAAAAGCTTCTCACTAAGAATAGTGATGTGAGATGTGTCAAAATTCCTGATGAACAGAAAACAGACTTTTTTCTATTTAAGACCAGAGAATGAGTAGTGGGGACTGGTAATAGTAGTAAGAAGACAGTAGCTAATAACTGAGTATTTTAATCACTAAATGTACCTGAAAGAGCAGAGCTGGGAAGTGACAAACCCTATAAAACCCATTAGACACTCAGAATTAACATCACTTCTAATATATTAAAGGGACTAGGAGGAGAGTAAAAAGCCTGAATCTGTCTTTCCAATAGTTTTTACCACTTACAGGGGGTTGTGAAATCCAGAATCAATCTGGGAATTAATGATGACTTGTAGTTTCAGAAAGAAAAAAATAAAAGAATGTAGAATGTTTACAGTCCCTCCTGAAGTTATGCAGAATGAAACACAGTCTTATCCTGTTGTGTCCACACAGATTCTTTGTGAAATTTCTCTTTATCTAATCTTCCATCTTGACTGGAGAAATACAACACTACTTTAATCTGTCATGTTTCTGACTTCTGTGGATAAGTTTCCTACTTTTCTGTGCTTAAAAGTTATTTCTGATCCATTGGTAATGTTCTTTGCTGGTTTCACAGTCTTTTTACCACTTTAGAATCATGTACTATGTTATAGATATCAAATTCTATAGCACTAATTGGATTTTTGATCAATATAATGGATTGATCAATATAGCACTTGATCATGACTGCTACCCAGAAATACTGCGTAGAATATTTTAAAACATGTATTATACCCATAAAAATATATATTGAAGACATAGTAGGGTTTAAAAGCAGGATAGGGAGATTTTACAAAGTCAGAAATCAAGTAGGAATTTCTGCTGGTGAAAGTCGAATTTTTTTTTGTGGGACTCTCGCCAGCGGCCAGGGAATGAAGCAGCACTGCAGAGGCTGGGGGCAGCCTCGCAGCCCAGCGCTCAACTGCCACGTCACCAGGAGAGGCCCGCTGGAGTAGCATCTTTTTTTTTTAATTTATTTTTTAATTTAAATTTTATTTTTATATTCCCCATACAATTACAACCCCCTTATTTTGACCCCAAGCCCTCCTTTCCCCGCTCCCCACCCCCCATAGAGTGTCTCTGGTTCATAGTTGTTTGTTGATTTTGATATTTTCTTTCTTATAGTTATTCTTTTTCCTGGTCCCTTATTTAAGTTTTCTAGATTCCTGCTATGAGTGAGACCATATTTTTCTTTTTCTTTCTGGCTTATTTCGCTGAGCATGATCCCTTCCAGCACCATCCATGTTGCAAATTGCTTGTGTTTATCTTTTTTGAATGCTGAGTAATATTCCATGGTGTATATGTACCACATCTTCTTGATCCAGTCATCTATTTTTGGGCATTTGGGTTGTTTCCAAAGCTTAGCTATTGCAACTAGTGCTGCTATAAACATAGGGGTACAGGTGCTCTTTGGAATTGATGATTCTGTGTCCTTTGGATAAATACCTAGGAGTGGAATTGCTGGATCATTTGGAAGCTCTATGTTTAGTAGGTCCAGAAATCTCCACACAGCTCTCCATAGTGGTTGGACCAGTTTGCTCTCCCACCAACAGTGCAGGAGAGTTCCTTTTTCTCCACACCCTTGCCAACATTTGTTGTTGCTAGTTTTTTTAATATGTGCCATTCTCACTGGTGTAAGATGGTATCTCATTGTAGTTTTGATTTGCATTTCCCTGATTATAAGTGCATAAGACCTGAAACCATAAAATACATAGAAGGAAATAAAGTCGAAACACTACGTGATATGCACATCAAAGACACCTTTACAGACACATCACCCAAAGCAGTGATAGTGAAGGCAAAGATAAACAGTTGGGACTACATCAAATTAAAGAGCTTCTGCACAGCAAAAGAGACAATAACCAAAACAAAGAGAAACCCCACCGACTGGGAGAACATTTTTGCACACAACACTAATGATAAAGGACTGATGACAAAAATTTACAAAGAGCTGATGAGACTCAACAAAATCAAAGAAAATAATCCAGTCAAAAAATGGGCAGAAGAACTACAAAGAAACTTCTCTGAAGAGAAAATGCAAATGGCCAACAGGCATATTGAGTAGAATCTTTAAGGAAAAAGGGGAAGGTGTTGCTTCTTAATGGTGTAGATATTAGTAAACTCTTGTTCCAGGACCCAGAGCAAATGCCAGTCATGGGATATTTTTGTAGGCAATCAAAGTTGAAGTAAAGTTTCAATTAAAGGCAAAGAAGCCTTTCTGTGAACAGGCTTTTAAAGCATTAGGATGCAAAACAAATTTTGCTGCTTTTACCTGGTTTTTCAGTCAGAACATTAAAGTGAAAAGCATAATTTGCAAGTTGTTCTATATCTACATCTATTCTGGGGTTACAGCTGCTACCTTCTTCAGAGGACTGCCCTGGAGTTACTATTTGGAGGGAGAACTTGACAGTGCTGGGGGTTACAAAACCCACTGCCCAGCAGCCTTGCTGCCTTTACTTGGCTTCCTTGTCTCCCCACCCCCTTCCTGCTTTCCTTATCCTCTCTCTGGGGGTGCCCTTGATCCATAAATCACTCCAATTCTTGACTTAAGATTTTTCTGGGAGGAAAGAAAAAGAAAAACACCGGATGGTCTCACTCATAGCAGGAATCTAGAAAACCTGAATAAGGGACCAGGAAAAAGAATAACTATAAGAAAGAAAAAATCAAAATCAACAAACAACTATGAACCAGAGACACTCTATGGAGGGTGGGGAAAGAAGGGGTCAAAATAAGGGGGTTGCAATAGTATAATAGTATTGGGAATATAAAAATAAAATTAAAAAAATAAAATAAAATAAAAGATATTTCTGGGAGAACTTACCCTAACACAACATGTAAAAAAATAATACCTAGACACAAAAGAAAGGGTGAGGTGAGAGAAAGAGGGCTCTTGCTTCCAGGAACACATCCCTAGAGGTAGGGATCATCAAAGAAGGAGGAGAATCTGTCTAAAAGAAGACAAGAAAATGCTGTTGAAGTATTCATTACTGCAGAAAATATGTGGTTAAAAAAACACTATTTACAGTTTAGAAAACAGTGGAACTTGAAAGAGGGCATTGCCTTGAGGATCGTATTACAAAGTTGTGGATTCTCAGGAGACCTTGAGAAGCACTAGATTTAGAAATTTCAGTTCTGAAATATGAGGCTGATTCTCTGGTAAAAGTAAATGTGGGAAGAAGGAGGGGAACTTCCCTGAAGAGACATGTCTTAGACGTCTAAGCATTTCCATTATAAGAAATCATGGAAGCAGCTAGAATGGTATAGAATTGAAACCATCTCTCTTTTTTTTTTATTTTTACTTATTTATGCATACAAGAACTAGGGTGTAGGCTAGAGGTGCAGGGGTGGGGGAGTGAGAGGATTCACCAGAGACAATGGGGAGCAAAACTGGTAGATCTACTGAAATACACTGCTGAGGAGAGCAGCGGGCAAGACAAGAGAGGTCTGCTGTGTCATGCGGATTAGCTCCCTGGCCCATAACTCAGGCTGCAGTGGCTGGAGATAGCTTGATAGTGCTGAGACTTTAATCCCAGTGCCACCACGGAGGCCCAGAACTGAAAATGTCTTTTTGAAAGATGTAAAAACTGTGTCCCTGGAAAGAGTACTAAATACAGCTCTAAATACAGTACTCAGGGTCTAATACATCAAAATCAAAGGGTAACTATATATTATATTAGGCAGTCTTACAGATGGAAAGGTACACCTCACAAATATGACCTAGTAGGTTTGCTACAGATTTTTGCAAATTTCTGTAGTTTATAAGAAAGGCAGCAATGTCTCAATGCAATGGCTTGAGAGGGAGATAACATGCATAAGTGTTTCTCTCTAAAGAGGAAAGTGTGGTGTCATCATAAGCTGGTAGCACTTTCTCTTCAATAAGTGTTTTCAGCTTATGGATTATAGGAAAGTTTGATGTTATCTCTAGGCTGAAACAAGAAGTTCTCCACCTTCTTGCTGTCAGGTACTGTGAGTGTCTGTGCTTGGTTTTGCAACATCGGAGGGGCCACAACTCCACCTGGTGTACCTGCTCTCAGAGTGCAGAGATTGCTGTGTTTTCTAAATTTAGCGGATGTTGGATGTAGAACATGCAATCTTGTGTGTCTACCAACTTTCTGGATTTTTTTTTAAAGTGGGCTGGATAAAAAACTGATTTTAATTCTGAGATCCTGAGGAACCACACACACTCTGTGGAAGAAAACCAAATATGTTCAGGTTAACAATAAGTTACTTTTGTTTGAAAGTGAGAAGGAAAAAAAAACCAAACTTTTGAAATGATTGTAGGATTTTAACTTAAGAACTTTGGATTTTAGTTTCTTTGAACTTTTATTTACAAAGAAAAGAAGATTTTATTTTGTAGTGTAATGACCTTGGACATTTAACTCACAGAAGCAAGGAAATTTGATTTTGAATTGAATTACTTTGGACTTTAAATCCTGTGGACTTCAACTTGTACCAGAATTTAATTTTGAAACTTTAATGTCTCTCTGGAAATCTACAATGGAGAATGATTTGAATTCAAATTTATGGCTCCTATATGTTTGTGTTGACCTTTTAAAATGGTGCATCTTGATGTTGTTATTGAACTCTTTGCAAAACCTTTGAAACCTGTCTTAGATAACATGCATACATAATTTGGAATGAGAAATTTGGACTTTAGAGTTAATTTGATTAGTGACCATTTTTAGTACCTTGTAGGGGAAAATTCAGTATCATATACCAGTGTTACCAGCAGGATCCATAAAACAGCCAGAGCTAGTATTGGGGGAGAAGGCTCACGGAAGGTGGCACAGAATTCCACGATAGATTGCTGATCTCCTGTTAGAAAAGAGTAACTACATTTGACCATAGCCTTGATAGTTAAACCCAAATGGATTCATAGAACAAACAGCTACTGAGGGGAATATTCTCAACTTCTCAGGTTTCCAGGAGAAAGGACTCCCCTGGAGGAAGTCTCCTGACCTTTTATCTGATGGGGCAGGAAGGAGGTTCTTGGTAAGTGGTTAACAATCACTGGTCCATGTTTCTTGCTTGAGTATTGCTTACTGTTACTGGGGCTTGTATCCTTCTCTTTCTATCCTATATGTTCCAACTTATTCTTGAGTAACTTTCTCAATTTTTAACTTCAGGCTGGGGCAGAGAGTATTGGCATGTTCTTTTGCTTTTAGCTCTAACACACATTTTCCAATTATTTTTTGACAGTAATAAAAGTGAATTTTGATTTGCAATCTGCTTATCTCTCAGCTTAGAACCAACTGAGAAAGAGAAAGGTGTTATGTATTTGACATATTGAGATCCCTATATCTAGATGACTTTCCTGAACTCTAGTCTTCTGGTTTGATTTTCTAACTTGATCTACTATCTATATCTTGATCATTTTTTCCCTATATTTGGCAACTGTCTTTATTAAGGATAATTATTATTTTGATTATCCCAGTATTCACAGTAGACATATGAGTGTACTCTTTTTATTTGAAATGAAATTTATTAAAAATTACATAGGAAACATGAACAGTAAGGTGGGACAATGTACTGGACTCATGCAAATGGTTAAAACAAGTTTGATGGGATGAATTTGGAACTATTCAGTTATTAGATATTGAGTAGGTAAAACATTTATGTGTTTGGGTTGAATTTTTCACTTTTTATACAAAAACTTTATATCATATAAATGGAGTCATTTTCAACAACTGCGTGGTAGTAAATTCTCATCACTCTAATCTAAACCCATCTAGGAATCTGCCCACATGCTGAAGTTATTGCTTTTTAGTTTGTTCTTGATCAACACTTATTACTTTTAAAAAGTCCATATCCAGACTTTATAGATAACAAATTTCATATAAGATATATACAGATATAGTTCTTAATGCTCTTTTGTAACTTCTTGTTTCCTTTCAATCTAGAAAGCAAGTCAATTTTTTTTTTTTTCATATTGAGGAAAGATCACACCATTAGGTTTTTATGAGCAAGAGAGGCTTTCTAAAGTTGCTAAAAGGTACTTCAAAATTTCTCCCATTCACTGCATACTGTTTGAAAGGGATGCTGAAGTTTAAGCTTCTTTTTTCTTTGAATATGTTTTTCAAGCACCACAATTTCATGTTTTATATTTATGTATTTTCATGATCCCTAATTTGTCATCCCTTTCAATTAAATAAAAGTGTAAGAATGGTCTTGTGTTAATTATTAGATAACTGACCATGAATAATTGATTCAGGTCACAATAATGAAAAATAAATTTTGCGAAAACTAGTAACTAAATCATAAATAGATTTTTTTTTCTATTGCTATTATGGACACCAGTACCCAGTTACAGAAATATTTTATTTCTGAGTTTTCTTCTTCAAATTTTCAATAGTGTTTCATTAGTCAGTCAATCAAAAGTCTTTATCTGTTCTTAAAAGAGTGGCAAATAGGCTTTACATTTTTTGAGGATCTATATATAACTTATCTTTAAAAAATGTAAAAAATTTTTCAAAAGCACATATAGCATAAGAATTGATAGATTTAGTTTTTGACCAAAAGGAAATTAAATGTTTGACAAATCCTTTGTGAGTTACTAGTTTTAGTTTCAAATGAAAATAAAAAATTACAAATGAAAATATTATTTCAGGCAAGCACTGAACAAAGTTACTGTTTATTTGGAATCATACTGTCTTTTGTTTCTGGCATAAATCTTATCATAAACATACTCTGAGTACATCAAAGAGCAAGAAAAGATTTTTACCCACACTCTCAGATAAATATCACCCTCTTGATTATTGTCATTTTGAAGGGTTTTGAAATAATCATTCAAAAGGGGATCACAGCTAAAACTGCCAAGATTCTGTTTGGTCAAATAATTTGTTTAGCTTTCCTTCTGCAATCAGAAATGACAATCAAACTAAAATATTTCCTATTTGCTGGAGGAGTACTAGTAAAACACCACCAACAGAGTTCAAATGTTCATTTACTGCATGAGAGCCATTTAAGACCAACTTATCAGACAGTAGGTTAATGTTGAACATTGTATATATGCCCCCCCACCTTACATATTTTCTCCCTTGAATCAGTGATTATATTGCATCACTTGTCCATTGATTTAGAAATATTTGAAAACTAAAACATATTAGAGTGGCTGTTTCTTTTCCAATTTGAACAAATCAATATGAACATACCCTTCTCAGCCTTGTATCAGTGTGAAGAGTTGAAGGTTTTTGTACATAGTGAATCTTTTAAATATTGCAAGGTGACAGAAACATTTTGAAATAACAGATGACATTAAGCCAGAGAACTGCTAAGATTAGAGCAAAAAATTCTGAAAATAAATATTTTTAAGAAATTTAATTCAATGTTGAGGTAAGTAATGAAGGTGAGCATAACATAGAGATGATGAGTTGATGTTTGAGTTAAACACACATGACTTCAAATCCAGACTCAACCAACCACTGACTATGTGATCTTTGAGGAGGCTACTGCACTTTCTTAAACTTTCTTCATCAATCAAAGAAGAATAGATTAAAGGTTTTTTTCCCATTGTGGACCAAGAATTAAGACAATAAATATAAGCTTTTTAGTACTGTGCTTGGCATATAACAAGAGTTCAATGTAAGCTAAAAATGATATTAACAGGACCTCTCTGGTGGCACAAGGGGTTAAGTCTCAACTCTGTGACGCTATAGGCAGCCACTGCAGCATGAGTTCAGTCCCCGACCAGGAAGCTAACCCATATGGAGACCTTTCCTGTCTCATCCCCTTCTCCCCTCAGCAGTGTATTTCAGTAGATCTGCCTCTTCTGCTCCCCACTTTGCCTCTGGTGAATCCTCTCTCCCTCCCATCTCTGACTTACACCCCAGCTCTTGTATGCATAAATAAAAAAAATAAATCTTTAAAAAGTGATATTAGCAATAATATTACAAAAATGAAGAGCATGAAGGGTTGGGAGAAGGCCCCTGGTTTTAGGGAGCAACAACATTCATGATATTCCAAGATTCCATAACAAGATACATATTAGTGACTCAGGGGAATTATATATGGTGTTGGAATATGGGATTGACTATCATGGCATAATAGAATTTCACCCTTCAGACCATTCCTATGGATGACCTGCTTCTGACAAATTGAAAGAGTGACAGCGATGGGATATGGGGAAGAATTACAAAGATTTAAGTCTTCTTTGATCTATGATTTGACGGATATCTAAGGAAACTACCTTAACCACAGGAGTTTCTTTAAATAGTATTGCTGAGTCATTGTTGTCTGTGACAGCTCTGTCCAGGTGCTTGACACATGGGCAGCTTATGACAAGAACTGTGTTTGGGGAATTACCCTATGTAGATGACCTTATGTGCAGTTATTTCTAATTAGTCACTTGAGGTCAGTATTAACAGAGACATTTTGTAGCACACCATCATTCTTGAGAAAGAATTATAGGTTTCCAAAATTTTTTTTTAACTTTTATTTTTTTTAAGATTTATTTATTTATTTATACAAGCACTGGGTACAGTCAGAAGCGTGGGAGGGTGAGAGGATTCACCAGAGGCAGAGCGGGGAACAGAACAGGCAGACTGAGGAAATACACTGCTGAGGGGAGCAGCTGGTGGCAGGAGAGGTCTGCGCACCATGTGGGACCCTCGCCCGTGGCCGGGAATCAAACAGGCGCTGCAGAGGCTGTGGGCAGCTTTGCAACCCAGAGCTCAACTGCTGTGCCACCGGGGAGGTCCCCCAAATTTTTTTTAAAGATTTATTTATTTATTTATACAAGCACTGGGTACAATCAGAAGTGCGGAAGGGTGAGAAAATTCACCAGAGCCAGAGTGGGGAACAGAACAGGCAGATGGATCGAAATACACTGCTGAGGGGAGCAGCTGGTGCGGCAGGAGAGGTCTGCATGCCATGTGGGACCCTCACCGGTGGCTGGGGATTGAACAGGTGCCACAGAAGCTGTGGGCAGCCTCGCAGCCCAGCGCTCAACTGCTGCGCCACTGGGGAGGCCCCCCAAATTTTTTTTTGGCCCTTTACATTGCATTCCTAATTCCATGAACTCTGCAGACTTAGCTTGAGATCAACTTTGATAGTGTGAGGTTAAAAGCAAGGAATCTATTGATGTTTTTTCACAGACTTGCCATGTGGGAACTATTTTTAGGGCTTGGAAAGTGCTAATTGATGAGATATTATGTGCCAGGAACATTACTTAGCACTGGAAAAGAGAGCTCTCTGAGGTACATTCTTTTTACTCAAGGATTTCACAGCTTTATTTTACCCTTGGGCAACTAGAATGAAAAAATAGGGAGACCAGGAACATTCAAGAAACACTTCATGAAGTAGGGAATATTCTGACAGGCAAAGAGCAGCTAAGAAAAACTTCTAGTAGATGTATATAATTTGAAGGGACCCTGAGGTGAGTCACTTTCTTGTAACTATGTGTTTTCTGGATTCTACAGCCTGTTCTAATAATGTTAAAAATAATTTTATTTGATATTGTACATTTCCTGAAGCATGTATTACTGCATGCACAGACCACTTTATGGAGTTTTATAAATGTCTATCAAATCATGGATTATTTGTATTCTGAGTTATTGATTTTCAATTTGAAATTTATAAATGCTTTCAATTCCTTTTTGGAGTTCATTTGACACCAGGTAGTAGCTTCCTTCAAATAATAAGCAGGTCTTTCCAAATATCCAATTACAATATATGGACTAACTTTCACATTTTTAGAAAGTCATGTTAGGACTGTATGTATATTTTAAGACTTGTACTCTGTCAATTGTCTGTGTTTTTGTTCCTTTCTTTACAGACTTGCCTCTTGGTATAGTTCCCTTAGAGGTTCCTCTGTGGTGGTTCTCTCAGTCATGACACCGCTCGCACAGTCTGGTCTTCAGAGATCAGAAAGCAAGAAAGTTTTGTGATGTTCAATCAATAGTTCAGGAATTCTCTTCAGTACTCATCCCAAAAAAAAAAAAAAAAAAAAAAAAAAAAAGAAACACTTCTTTTTAATAGCTAGCCTCCTCAAATGTCAGGGAATATCATTGCTTTTCTTGATGTTTTGCACTTTACAATGTATCTTGCTTAAGATGTGAGTTCTTAGATATTGATGTATTATTCAGAAAAAAATTGTTTGAAGGTATACCAGCACTTTATATCTGAACCACTTTTTCATGTTTCCTTTCAGTTGCTTTAGTTCACTCACTGTCTGAGTCCTAGAATTTAGAATTTATGGTGATGTGCTTTTCCTGTTGGTGAAAAATGCCTTTTGTAACATCATTCAAAAAGGCAGAAGACTTGCTTTCCTTCCTTTTTAGCCTTCATTTAAAGAATCTTGTTAAGTGAACTTACTTGGAATGGTCATGTGGCCCCTAAAATTGAGCTTGCTCACCAACCCCGTTCACTAAGTTTCATTTCACTGTTGCCATAGCCACAAGGCAAAGTGATCCTCAGGACCCCACAACTTCTTCTATTTGTTGAATAGTGACACACTCCATAAGGGTTAAAATATTTCATGGCACACTTTATGCCCAGAAATTATTTACTAATGTATAAAAATTATACTAATAATCTAGAATTTGAAATTGTCATTAATTTTCTCTTTTGCAAATATGACAGTTATCTTTGTTCCCTCAAACTACTGTAGCAAACACTACAGGTTGGGTGGCTTAAACAACAGAAGCTTATTTCTCATAGTTCTGGAGGCTAAAAGCTCAAGATCATGGTGACCGCAAGTTTAGTATTTAGTGAGAGCTCTCTAAACTCTTACAGATGGCTGTCTTCTTGCAGTGTTCTGCAGTTGTGCTGATGGAAAGAAAGAGCTATCATTTCCCTTCCTCTTTTTATAAGAACAGATCCCCTCCTGATCCTATATAAAACCCTATCTTCCTGACCAAAAATAACACTAATTACTTCCCAAAGGCTTCACCTCCAAACAGTATCACTTCAAGATTTAAGACTACAATATATGATTGAGAAGGGGTGGCACAATCATAGCATCTAGCAAATGAAATGAAATGAAATGAAATAAGCATATGTAAAAGCTCCTGAAAGAGTTGAATTGAACATAAAGAATGGAAAAATGCTTCATGGATACCAGAACTGATGTGTTGTGAAGTCAGGGTCAACAGCCTTCAAATGTGTTTTGTTGTGGCTCAGCTTGGAGGTAACGCTTTTGACCTTGACTGTTACTTGGAAAAATGATGCATCCACACCTTACAACAGCCATGAAAAAAAAGCTTACATTGCCTGAGAGCACATCTTCAGAGTTCTGTTGGCAAACTGAAGCAATCAGGGTGAACTCAGAACCACTCTTTCATCTGCAGAAGGTGCTGGGCAACACCAATATAAGCTGATTTGTTGGGAAAAAGCTGGTGGAAGTTAGTTATTTTCTTTCTTTTTTTAATTGCTTTTTTTTAAGATTTATTTATCTATAAAGAACTGGCGTACAGTCAGAGATGCAGGAGGGTGAGAGAATTCACCAGAGACAGAGTGGGGAGCAGAACAGGCAGATGGAGCAAAGACACTGCTGAGGGGAGCAGCAGGCAAGACAGGAGAGGTCTGCTGCGCCATGTGGGTATCTCCCTGGGCAGCTGGGAATCGAACCTGTGCTGCAGAGGCTGCGTCAGCTTCATGGCATGGTGCTCAACCTGCTGCGCCACCAGGGAGGCCCTATTTTTCTTTCAACGCTATGCCTGCCACCCACTCAGATCTCTGCTTTCTTACAATAAATATGTATTTTAAATGGGAAATATAGATTGACTCTTTGTACCTCATTAAACTTGTCCTCCTGTCTTCCAAGCAAGAGTTTAAGTGTGGTAACTGCCTGAAATTATGTCATAGTCTTGTGGATAAATAAATGCTGTTTACAAAGATATTCATAATATTCATAGCAGTGCCATATGAGAAATTTTATAGTTTTAACTTTATTCACAGGATTCTGATGGCCCAATCTTGTAGTAGAGTTCAGTTGTCCCCACATTCTCCAGGGGAAGGGAGACCGGGAAGGAAGGAGAGGGGGATCATGGGGGAGAAGAGGAGAGGAGTAGTGGAAATGTGCATGATTTGGCTTTTTTTTTTTAAAGATTTATTCATTTATGCATACAAGAGCTGGGGTACAGGCCAGAGATACAGGGGGAGAGAGGATTCACCAGAGACAGAGTGGGGAACAGAACAGGCAGATTGACTGAAGTACACTGCTGAGGGGAGCAGTGGGCAAGTCAGGAGAGATCTGCTGCGCCATGTGGGTATCTCCCTGGCCGACTGGGGATCGAACTCGTGCTGCAGGGGCTGTGGATTTCTTCATGGTGCCTGTGAGCCTCTAGTGGACTCGGAGACCTGGGACACTGATCGCGAAGGACACACCAGATGGGAAAATGCTATGAGCAAGAAGCCGTGAGTCTGTTTTTCTCAGCATGGTTATATAGGAATTATGAACAAAGACATCTGCGTTTTTTCACAAGTCAGAGAAAGCCAAACAACCTTGACTCGCATGCGATATACGTGAGCTCATACACGCCGGGTATGCGAGGCCTTGAGCTGGAGGCCTTGAGCTTATCGGACATGTCTGCCCTAGTGGGCCTCTGTTGCTAGGTAATTACCGAGGAAACTTTCAAGGACAAAGAAGTTCGGGGCGTCCCTCCTGGGCGGTTTTCCGCCCTGATGTACACGAGTTTTCTCAAGTGTTTTCATCAGCCCTTTCCCTTGCCGTCCTCAGGTCACCTCTGGATCATCCTCTTGCAACAGTGTGGTGCTTAACCCCTTGAGCCATCAGGGAGGCCTGATTTGGCTTGTTAAAGTGCTTCTTTATAGAAGAATTTTACTAAAGGACAGAGAAAAATATTGTAGAATTTTAGTCTTGGATCTTAATCTTAGATCTGTCCCTCTCTACTCTGTGCCCTTGTATAAGTCACTTGGTTATTCTGATCTAGAATTCAGTTTCCTCATCTATAAAGGTAGGTTTGGATTAGGTGAAATTTTAGGTGAAAATTAGGTGAAATTTCCTTTCAACCCTGAGGTGCATGTTATTACTCTACCATTAAAGGCAGTCTTGTGAAGAAACCTAAACTTGGGAATCGACTAACCTGGTGTTAATCCTCTGTCCTTTTGTTTGCTGTGTAACCCTCAGAAATCTTCACCTTTCTGATAACCCATTTCCTTACTGGAAAGAAAATTGGAATTCTAGCATTCTTTTGTTATGATTAGGAGTTCTAAATATAATACATGAGATAGGTAGCATGGTACCTGTCATGGAAAAGTTGTTCAATATTGATCATTATACGTAGTGATATGAGAATTACTATTCTTGCAGTTTGGTGATGAAAATCTGGTGGAACTGAGCTTGGACCCTGTGTGTGGAAGTAGTTATTGAATGGGTCAAATGAGCATGGAAACTTTGGTTTATGATGGCACCAATGTTTGCAGAGCATTTGGAATTGGAGATCTTGTTCTTGATACTTTAAGAAGGTATTTTAGATGAATCCTTTGTTTTTATTTGCTTTCCTTTTCCCTACCTACCACAAAGACAAATTCAAGAATTGTATAGGAGCAATCAGTCCCCAAACTCACATAAATTCTATTTATTTTCATGTTAAAGTAGTTTCATGTCTCACTTCTAAGCTTTACATTTTGGACACCTTGTTGTTGCTCTGTGATTTTACTCTGCTACTGTATTAATAAAAGATAATTTTTATTTGTTGGGCCCTAATTATGTCAGTTCCAGTGTTTTCTTTAAACATACATATACTTCTACTTCCATCCTCACAAAAACTTTCAGGCATTGTTATTGTTGTTTTCCAGATGAAGAAACCAAGACTCAGAAGTGTTGAATAACTTACCATATGTCATTCAACCTTGAAGTGATGGAATCAGTAGTGAGTCAATTCATGACTGTTTCTAACATCTGGATCATTCCGACTAAGATTTGCCATATCACATAAATTTAACTGTTCAACTAGTTTCTGTGTTTTTATATTCAAATCATAAATTGAACTAAAGGCACTTGTTTTTAATATTTTGAGTTTTTCAGCTACCCCTGATATACCAAAAGATACACTGAATGGTTTCTTTTCAAAATAGCTTAAACATTGCTAACTGGAATGTTTGCAAAAACAACTCACTTTAAAGATGAAAGAACAATATTTTAAGCATCATATGGTAAATCATAGAGTGAATAAGGACTCCAATTTTGGACACTGAGTTTCCCATCTGCTGCTTAATCACCATGCTACTCAACTCCTAAATTTATGTGAATTTGAACCTATGTTTGATCTTGGAATAAAAATTGGAAAGAAAAGAAGGCAGTTTTAATGATGTTAGGGGTTAAGACTGTAACCTTGTTTTTTTTCACTAGCACATCCTAGACTTATTGCAACTGACCTATGGGCAAAGAATAGAACTATTACATAAACACTTCCATTCCGTGCATATATCTTAGAGGTGGAATTCAAACGAGAATACAAGATAAATTACTCCAAATATCCAAGAAGCAGTAATGTTACTGAGCCTATTTTTCTAGACAAACAAAGAAATATCCCTGAACATTAACTTTTTGATAATTTTTATACATTTTTCTATGATACAAGAGAAAAATAACCACTAATTTCAGTTTGTGAATACTGTATACCCTTTTGTTTCAGTAAAGATAGATTGTAACAAACTCTTTGCCCTTAAGTTTATAGCTTTTAATATTCTGTGATTAATACAGTAAAACTGCCTTTTTATGTAGTATTTCACACAATAGAATGGTCAGAATAGAATGGACAGTCAGAATTGCTTTGATCTTCATTCATATAAATGGCAAAGGGTCCCTATGCTGAGCCAGATGGGCAGCTGGCAACAGAGAAATAAATTCCTCTTGAGTACCTGGGAGCAATAGAGGAGGATGGCTTGGTCTGGTTGAAGAGGACATGTAGCAGTGCTTCCTTTCAGAATACTGGGAAGTCTAAGATTTAGGGTACTGTGGGGGAGACAGTAGGAATATTAGGCAAGTGGACTGAAGTAATAAATCATTTTTTAATTCTGAAACTTACAGGGATATAAGTTTAAACAGCACCATTCCACCTTTATTATTTTCTGTTATTTGTGACTGCCAGTCTAGGAGGAGACACGGCAATGCTACCAACATTTGGTTCTGTAATGGCATCATCTGTATCTCAGGCCATGGCTGTTTGACATCCCAGTGTGTTTGAATCACTAAGTGCTGCCTAAGTGCTCTATAAGGCCTAATGTTCAATGCCAGGAAGGGCAGAGGGAAACCTAAGGAGAACCTGGCTAATGGGTAAGTGAGGAAACAGTAAATGAAGCAGATTTGAGTAACTGTTCTGGGTTTTGGGCACTCAGGGGTGGTGGTGGTGGTGGTAATGGGGGTGGTTGTTGAGAGGGGTAGAATTCCAATTCTAAGAAATGATGATGACCTGCTAAAGATTCTTGTAGGGGATGAGCTAGAAGTCTGGCTTGTCAGATCCTCATCTGGTCAAATGTGTCTCTAGAAAAGATGCTTTTCACCACTTACTACACATCAGCTAGGTCCCATGTTTCTTTTAAATATTATAGCATATGAGAGATTTAGGGCTAAAAATCCTTGGTAAGTGATATCACTGGTGATTATAAAGTTTTTTGACATTTTAAAAAAAGGTAAAAATATTTGATTAAGCAAAAGTCACAAAATGGAAGCAGACCACACAGATAAAGAGATTCAGAAATAGAAGACCTGAACCAGTGATGGCAAACAACTGAGATTTGGTCTTTTGCTTCCTACAAGAAATCTTCATCTAATCAATCAAGGCACACTGTTATTAGCTACTTCTCCCTGTTACTGAGTTACAATGACTAAAATATCAGGTTTGGGACCAAAGGAAAATACACAGCTGCTACAATTGTTGCAAATAAGATACTAGAATTATAACTATCTGTAAATTCAGCCCTCTAATTTTTTTCTTCTTTCAGTCCTGGTGGTTTGAGGCAGGTGAAATATGAAGTTGGCAGTGCACCGAATTCTGAGGATGAAAATTCTTAGCATTAGCACCTTCTTTGACAAGTGGCAGACTCCTGAGTATTCTCAATGAAGAGTAGAAAGAGTGATGAGGGAGAAAAGAACACATTCTGTCCTGTTGAGTATTTTGATGTCCATCTCTTTGAACACAACATGATTTTGGTAAAGATAAATTCATTCTAATTTAACATATTTCAAACAGGAAATTTGGCTGAACAAATCATCCCCAAATATCAACTGTGACTATAAAGGAACAGAATATCAAATCAGTAAATCTACTGTACTTGGTGAAGAAAGTAAATTCCTCCTCTCTCTACCAGCTCCAGGAGGCAATGTGTCTCATTGGCCGTACAATCTTTTCTCACTCAAGCCTGAGTCTCTGTGTTCACTCGTAGTATGTTTATTACCGCGTTCTTTCCATACAAAGAAACTTGACAAAACACCATTCCAGTAGCTGTGTCTCCAGGTCTTGAGTCTAGAAGTGAATTTTAGATAAGATCTAATCACAGTCAACAAATTGATCATACTGACTGCCACATTTCATGAACATGTTCATCATGAATGTGCAGGGTGAGGTCTCTCTGACCAGCACTAACACGGTGATCAATTGGATATTATGGGAATGCCTGTTCTAGGTGTCAGGAGTAGACAGACCTGATGGAAATGAATATCAATCTTATTGCACATGGTTTCTGGGCGACCAATAAAAACCCTATGATAGGGATAAAAATCCTTTGTCTTGTTATCTTTTAGCCTTTTTTTCCCCTCTAGAGTCTGATGTAGCAGTAACATCAATCTGTTAGCAGGTGGAATGAGGAGCACCCCATGATCCCCAACTGTACCTGCTCTAAATGGGTCCTGCCATCCACCACATAAAAATAAAACATATTCTCAGTGCTTAAGACTTTCAATAGAAAACAACATTAACACAATTGGTGTGCAATAGAAGCAATGAAAGGAAGAGAAAAAAAATACAGTTAAAATAGTTTCCCTGTGAAACAGCCAAAGTTACCCATCCCCTTGTGGGTAAATGCCTAGCCAGACAGGATTGGACCAAAGCAGGAAAGCTGAGGCCCAAAAGCTTGCCACAAGTCTAAGGCACCTTCTGACTGGGAACCATATGGAAGGGGCAGAAGGGGCCAGGGAAGTCTGGAAGGAAAGGAGTAAAATCAAAATACAAGTCAAGATAAAGGCTGCCATTGTCTCTCACCCAAGTCTCTACTAAGTGTATCCTTTGTCACCCCAAGTCCTTGGTACAAGTCCCAGGGCAAGAAGCAAGCATGGCTTCTTCACATGTCTCTGCTCCACATGACTCTCAAATCGCCTTCCCATCTTCTCCCCAGTCATTTTTCCAGTCTTTCCTAGCTTCTGGCCACTCAGCTCCACCCCTCTTTAGGTAGTGCAGGGAGCCTGGAACTTCCCCTTTCTATGGATACCGCACTGTTACAAATCATCATGCATGGGAGAGCTAAGAGTAGCTGGCATTTGATCCAAAATTTTACAAACATAGATGTGTTGTACTTCATACATCAAAATAAAGGGATGTTTCAGAAGTTCTTTACACTTAGGCCTTTTGAATTCATCCTTTATGAGGCACAAGTTGGCAAAGTTGATGAAGCCGGGAAAATTCCCTTTCTTTAGAATTACTCAGCTGTGGAGGATTTCCTTTCACCACTTGTCTTATCTGATCAAATCCGTGATCCCACTTTGAATGAGGAAATCAGCCTGTGGCCAACTCATACAATGCGGTTCCCGAGCTCCAGCCATCAGAACAGATATTATATCATCTTGTGATGCACGGGGGGCTCTTCTTTAGGTGTCCTGTATGGCCAATACCCAGCATCTCTCGTCTTGGCAATGGAGTCCACAGGCTTTCTAATGATGCCAAAGTCACAGAGCTTAATATTTCCATTTCTGTCTAGAAGAATATTGGAAGGTTTAATATCTCTGCGAATGATGTGCAAGTTTTCCTTTAAGTGATTTAGTGCTTTCACAGTTGCTAAACTGTGCTATAACATCATCTAATACGCTACATATATATCCGTGAAGGTTAGCAAAGGAGATGGACAGGAGCTGCGGAGGGATCCAACAGTCACCCTTTCCGACCAATGGACGGGGGATCACTACTCCATATTACTACATCCCAATCCGTAAGAGATATCTTTTTTCTTTTTTGTCCACTGTTGACTGAATTCTTCTAGCTGTCATTATTTGCCTAGTTGGTTTGTGGACCATTTCATTGACAGAACCATAATCTCCTCGTGCAATTTCTCCATGGTTTTTCAAGCCCTCTGCAGTGAAATCCGGGGCTTCTCAGTGGAGAGCTTCATTTTATCCTGATGACTCAATGCTGTGTGTCTCAACCTCCCTGTGTGGGTTTTGAGGTCCTTTAGGATTGGAATTCAGAGGAAACCTTGCTGTAGATTTGAAAGGTGATTGCAGAATTCAACTTCAGGGTTTTGCATTTACTTTGAGCCTTTTCACGGAAGTTTATCGGAAAGCCCTGCATGTTGCTGATGGCCGGTGGCCGGTATCGGGGAGCCCATGGTCCGCTGCCCCTGGATGCTGCTGCCACAGCCGCCCACAGAGCCCCACAGCAGAGCCCCACGGCCCGTGCTCCCAACTGCCTCTGTTGGGAGCAAGGAGCCCTGGAGCGCGTCAGTCAGACCTTAATTTTTTTTTAACTTCAAAATATTTTTAGTTAAATATGCGCGTTCATTGCCTGAAAACGTTGGTCATTTTCAGTGTTCAATTTATCACCATATGTCATATATTTTTAACTCTAATCATGTCTTTAGGACTCTTCACAAATCTTAAAAAGCCTGGTTTCAATAGTGAATGTGTAAGGTAGCTGAAGTTTATGGATAGCATTTAAGATGAGAATTCATACACAGAGGAACTATAAGCATGATTATGACTAAATATTCAGGAAAAGAAAGATATCAGGTAAAACCTTAGATACTTCATTTAATAGGCGAGAAAGATCAATATCAACCCTGGAAAATAGCAAAAGCAATATCCAATCAACGCATTATAAAATCTGAATTGTAAAATATGGACCACTTTGTTCAAAGATAGTTCAAAAATCTTTACTATATTTGTCTTACAATGTTCTTATACTGTATTTCACCAGGTAAAACACCATGGTTTATAAGTCAGAGTCTTATTGAACTTCATCAATCAGGTTCCTATAGGAGTGATGCAGCATAACAAATAAACTCTAGATCTTATTGAATTAAAATAACAAAGATTTATTTTTTGCTCATTGCTCTGCAGATCAGCTAGTGTGATTTTTGTGAATTATGAGTTGGGTTTAGGTAGCTCCAAAGAGCTTTTTTTTTGTGGCCTCTGGCTATCTGACACTTGTTTTTATCATACAGGATGGCATAAATATAAAGGTGCAAACAGAAACATGCAGTGCATATAGCTGGGAAATGATTAGCTTTCACTTACATTTTATGGGTGATAGCAAGTCATACAGACATGCCCAAAATCATGGAGACACTGAAGTGTCTGCAATGGTTCTTCCCACAGTGACTCAGCACAAAGATAAGGAGGGCTGAAAAACTTAGCATATGATACAGTCTAGTAAATGCTGTTAAGTTTTCTGAAGACACAATGGAAGTGGAACTATATGGTTTTTAACTGTGCTCTGAGTTGCCATTGCATCACTGCTGGTTCTAGCCATGTTGGGACTAAGTTGTTTGCTTAGTTTCCGGAAATCTTAAGGAAAAAAGGGAGCAGGAGGGAGAAAAAAGAAAAGGGATGCACGATTAAGAAATCTACTTGGTTAGGAGACCAGTACTCATGGCAGCAGGTGATTTCTTGAGGTTGGCTGCAGAATCAGGTCTGTCCTGTAACTGGGGGCTGTGAGCCTGGTTCTTCTCTGCTTATTAGCATATGCACTTCTTGGGTGCCTCTTAAGTTCATGGCACTGAACTATGTGCTTCGGAGAAGAAAGGAAGAAGTGAAGGAAACTAGGAAAGCACTGAATAAAGACTATAATAAAGAAAAAATCAAAATCAACAAACAACTATAAACCAGAGACATACTACGGGAGATGGGGGTAGAGGAAGGATTAGGGTCAAAATAAGGGGGGTGCAATTGTATGGGGAATATAACCAAAATGAAAATGCATACATTGTGCAAAAATGAAAAATGATGTAAGAATTATATAAAACAAAATATTTTAAAAAAAGAAAAAGATGTTTTGTAAAGGGAAAGTGATGAGGGAATGGAAGAAGTAAAGAGGATTGATATTCAGGTGCTAAAGTTTCTGAGGAAGAGAGATGTTAAAGATTGTCTGTGTAGGGAAAGGAAAAGATCTTTTTTCCTCTACTGTTTTAAATTCTTGTCTGGGGCCTCTATAACAAAAGACAGAGTTATAAGATAAAAGCCTACAAATATATTTAATATACGTTTTATGTGAACAGAGAGCCTTCATATGGAAATTAAGACCCAAAGAAGCACAAAACGTGAATGTTTTTGTACCCAGTACAATGAAGAGTCCTGGGAAAATATGATAGGGCAAAAAAGGGTATGAGCTAAATAAAATATACTTGAGGAGAAAGCAAGGGCTGTTTAATTAGATTCCTCCTGGTGTCTTTCAGTTTTCAGCAAAAAGGATGTTTCTTTTCTGTGGGTGCAGAGAGGGCACTTCTTACTTGAGGGTCCTATAACCTGTTTCAGGAGAAGGTCAGGAAATCCTTTCTGTACCTGTTATTTCTCAAATTCTTTCAGAGTGAAATATTCACTTTACCAAAATAGCTTGTACTAAACCCTGTCACCTGTGATAAGCATGGGGTGGGGCAGTCTCTTAGCAAATATTTATGGGTATCTCCAATGTTTCAAGTCAAGAAATATGTTATGTGGCAGGAATATAAAAGAGAAGAACACATAGTCCACATAGTCCTTACACTCAAGTCACTGAGAGACTGATGGGGAGGCATATAAGTGAGTAGGCAATCATCAAGGAGTTTTTTTAAGTGTAAAGGTAATGGTAAATATTAATACATTCAAGGGTACAAGAAAAGTAGGTAATTCATGTTTGGCAAGTTAATAAAGGCATCTAGAACCTACTGATATTAAACCAGATCCAGAAAGACCTAAGATCCATGTATAGGCTTCAAAATAAGGTAGAAAGATATAGAAAAATAAAGGATGGCTTCTTATGTACAATATAAAAACAAAACATAGCATTAGCCAAAACCAATGCAAAAACAAATGCTAATAATCTGACTAAAATTAAGGATACCACAGGAGGGGCAGAGGATGGAGAAACAAAGTGGGGTGAGGATGCAATGGACCATGATATGGGACTCTGGTTGTCTTGCTGGTACATGTGGTGAGGTGACATGAATGTGAAAAGGTATGATCCTATGATTCTGAATTGCATGCAGTGTTGTAAACTAATGTTATCTCAATTAAGAAAAAAGGCAAAATATAAGTGATAGAGGAACAAAGTTTATGAGCGTTAAGAGTGAGCAACAAGTCTACAGTGTTCTGAATCTAGATTGATGAGAGCAGAGAAAAGGGATGACTTTCACTGGAAAGAAAGGTAGTACTGTTTGGTGATATTTCTTTAAAAAAATATGTTTATTACATCCTTCTTCATATTTGTACAAAGTATGATTTCCCCATGAAATTCCCACCTGTTTGGTGATATTTCTATTAAGACTTATAGGTGACAGAATACGCAGCCAAAATTTTCACCAAATCTAAATGTAATCTAAGATAGTGAAATGGTCTAAAGTCAGATTCAGAAGAGGATGATGGAACTCAATTTTCTTAATCTTCCAGCCTTTGTTTATACCATATGCTTATATGATGCTATTATCCACTAGGAACAGATATTCAACTTCCCATTGACTAATACAAATCCTACTCATTAAACAGGAGTTAGTTGAAAGTTACAGCCTCTGTGAAATATATCTTCAATGTTGCAGATCATATTAATCACATATTTTCAGGATTGCCACTTACATAATTTCAAAATTTTATCATTTACTACTATTTAGTTAAATAACTGTCTCACTAAATTATATGATTCCTTCTCAAGTGTTTTGTAAGTTCTTTTTTCCCCCTAGTTTTTCATTCCCACCACTACCCCTTGGTATACTCTTTGATTTTTTTCTTCTTTCACCTTCCCTTTTACCCTTTCAACCCCAGAAGGCTCACATTCTTTGTTTATGCTAGTTTTTTAAAAGTTTATTTTATATATTTTTTACATCATTTTTCATTTTTGTACAATGTATGCATTTTCATCTTGGTTATCGTCCCTGTAAAATTCCACCCACTCCTTGTTTCTATCCTACTCCCTCTCACCCTCCCCCCACCCCCGTAGTGTGTCTCTGGTTTATAGTCACCTGTTGATTTTGATTTTTACATTATTATATTTAGTCTTTTTCCCGATCACTTATTACATTTTCTAAATTCTTGCTATAAGTATTTTGTTTTGCTAAATCAGCTGCTATGAAACATATAATATATGTCTTTGTCATATTGATTTGTTTTACTACATGTAGTTCCCTTAAATTCTTCTATTTTGCTACAGATGACATTTTATCTTTCCTTATAAGGTTGTATTGTATGTCATTGTGTGAATATACCACATCTTCTTAACTCAGTCTTCTATCAGTGGGGAATTAGGTTGTTTCCATGGCCTGGTTATTATATGCAATGCTTCAACAAACACTGTAAAGCATACAATTTTCTGAGTTGATGGTTTCATGTTTTTTGGATTGCTGCACTAGGATGGGATTGGTGGTTCATATGGTATTACTATTTTTAATTTTCAAAGGAAATCCAGCTCACTTTCCAAAAATGGCTGCACAAAATCAGTAATAAGAGGAAAATATATAGCAATATAGACTCACATCAACAAATAAGAAAGAACTCAAAGAAACAACCTAATCCCACATCTCAGCCAGAAAAAGAGCAACAACAACAACAAAACCCCTAAAGCCAGTAGAAAAAGGAAATAATAAAAATCAAAGCATAAATAAACAAAATAGAAATTGAAAAAGCAATCCAAAAGATCAATGAAACCAAAAGTTAGTTCTTTGAAAAAAGAAATGAAATAGACAAACCTTTAGCCAGTTCACAAAGAAAAAACAGGAGAAAACACCTATAAATAGGATTATAAATGAAAGAGGAGAAATCACAACAGACTCAGTAGAAATCAAAAGAATAATCAGAGATTACTATGAACACTTATATGTAAACAACTTCAACAACCTAGAAGAGATGGACAAATTCCTAGAATGATATAATCATCCAGAGCTGGACAAAAATGAAATAGAACAACTAAACAGACAATTACAAGCAGTGAAATTAAGGCAGTAATCAAAGCACTCCCCCAAAACAAAAGCCCAGGTCCAGAGGGCTTCACAAATGAATTCTACCAAACATTCAGCAGTGAATTAGTGCCTATCCTACACAAACTCTCAAAAAATTGAAAAAGAGTAATACTACCAAATACGTTCTATGAAGCCAACATTATATTAATACCAAAACCAAACAAAGACAGCACAAAAAAAGAAAATTACAGGCCAATCTCCTTAATGAACACTAATGCAAAAATCCTCAACAAAATCCTTGCCAACAGAATCCAACAATGCATCAAAGGGATAATACACCACAATGAAGTGGGATTCATCCCAGGGGCACAAGAATGGTTTAACATATGAAAATTGATCAGTGTAATCCAACACATCAACAAAAAGAAAAATAAAAACCATATGATCATATCAATAAATGCTGAGAAAGCATTCGACAAAGTCCAACATCCATTTATGATGAAGGCCCTTGATAAAAGCCATATACGACAAACCTACTGCCAATATTATTCTCAATGGTGAAAAGCTGAAGGCCTTTCCTTTAAGATCAGGAATAAGACTAGGATGTCCTCTCTCACCACTGCTCTTCAATATAATACTGGACGGAGGGGGGCGGAGCAACATGGCGGCGAGGAGACGCTGCGAGTAAGATCTCCCATTAAAAAAAGTGAATAGGGAGGAAAAGCGGCAGGTCCCAGTGAGAACTGGGACACGGAAGATAAACGGGTGACGCCAGCGAACTGCCCGAAGAAGAAAGTGGCCATAAAAGAGGACTAGAAGGGAGGGAAGCGCAGAACCCTGCTCCCCTCCCCCGCCCACAGAGGCGGCACTCTCCGACCCGCAGAGAGGAGGAAACAACAAACCAAAACAACCAACAAGAACAAACGACGCAGCAAGCAGGACTGTGAGCGGAAAGGAACTATTGCAGCCACCACACCCCGTGAACGGGAGCTGAGGCGAACCCTGCAGGATCCGCCGCGGCGGTGAGCTAACGGCTCCGGGCGCCATTAGAGAAGAACAAAGACCCCGGGAGACGCGCACACAGCCCGGGCTGCCGGTAAGCCTGCGCGGGAAACGCAGCACGCCTGGCGCGCTTGAAAAGCAAGTGCAGACCGGAATCGCGGCTGCCCAGGTCCCCGCGCCTGCGACCTAGGCTTGCGGGGAGACGACCTAGGCTTGCGGGGAGACGCACGGAGGTCCTCACTGAGGTGAAGGTCCCTCCCTGAGTAAGCAGGAACCAGGCGCCCAGGCACGGGAGCCGGGTGCAAAAGGCGCCATTCCCGCGCCACTGAACTGGGCTACAGCCCGCGTCCTGGACCTGAGGGCTTTGAACTGAGACCCGGGGCACGAAAATTCGGGGCGTGGGTTCTCCACGACGGTGGGGCACAAGGCAGACACAGCACCCCAAAGCTGTTGAGGTGTACCCTACCATTCCCGCTCTGTTCTCTGTCCCACGGGGTGGGGGGAGGCGAAAAACAGCCCCCCAAGGACAATAGGAGAGATCTCTGGCGCCACCTAGCGACCAGGAAAAAAAAAGTCACTAACACCCTATAAAACAGGACATCTCTTAAGTCTGCTTGAAAAGGGCAGAAGGTTTCTGGAGGACCCAGTGGCCAGCCGGGAAGTTATTCCACGCCAGGCCCCTTCCGTCCAGCAGTCTGAGCCCACAGAGGGAGCAGGCACCCACGTCCGGGGCAGACCGGGTGCGCAGAAGAGTGTGCCTGAAACCGGAGGCGCAGGGACTGCATCCCGCTTCGCCATTTGAGAACAGGGACATTTCTTCAGTAAAAACTGCCTAAAACCAGCAGAAAGCTCCCCCAGAAGACAGAGATGGCTCCTGGAAGAGCCAGAGGGGAGCGGAGAAGTTCACCCAAGATGTCAGTCAGTCCGAGCAACACAGTGTCCCAACGCATACGACAAATTAGAAAACAGACAGTAGGGAGTAGAAGAACCACACGCAACCTAAAAACTCCTCAGGAAAGAAGCACACCACAAAAAGAAACCACTCCCCAGATTGCAACGACAGCAACTTGGAAGAACTTCTGAGCCTTCCAGAAAGAGAATTTAAATTGCCATGATTAAAAAAGTGATAGATCAGAAGAAGGAAATTGAGTCCCTAAAGAGGGAAGTAAGAGAAATGCAGGAGATCAAAGAATTAATGGAGGAACTAAAGAACTCTGGGAAAAGCAATGAAAGCAGAATAGATGAAATGGAAGAACGAATAAGTAATCTTGAAGACACAGAAATAAAAAGAACCAAAACAGAAAAGGAAAGAGAAGTACGAAGGAAAAAGAATGAAGAAAGACTTCGGGAACTATCTGACTCCATGAGGAAGGAAATATAAGAGTTATAGGAATTCCAAAGGAGAGAGAGAGATGTAGGAACAGAGAAAATATTCATGGATATAATTGAAGAGAACTTCCCAAATGAGAAGAAGGAGCTGAAAATTGATATACAAGAAGCAAGAAGAACACCAAACTTCCACGACGAAAGGAAAAACACAGCAAGACACATAATAGTAAAGCTCCCAAGAATCCAGGACAAGGAAAAAATAATGAAGCTGACAAGAGGGAGAAAAACAGATAACATTCAAAGGAAAAACCAATCAGGCTGACATCAGACTTCTCTGAAGAAACACTACGGGCAAGAGAGAGTGGAGGACATAGTCAACAGACTCCAAGAAAACAGATGCCAACCAAAATACTCTATCCCGCAAAGCTCTCTTTCCTCCATGAAGAAGAATATGGACCTTCCCAGACAAAGAGAAACTCCGGAATTTCATTGCGATAAAACCCCCACTCCAAAAAATACTACCAAGGAATCCTAAAAGCCAGACCTCAAGAGGGACGAATAACAACGAAAGAAGACCAAAAAAAAAAGTTATTAAAGAATAAATAAATAAAATCAAAGAAAGACAAACAAATGGCAAATACAGATGCTAACATATCAATATTACTCTAAATGTAAATGACTAAACTCTTCAATAAAAAGACACAGAGTTGCAGCCTGGATTAAGAAACAAAACCAACTTTTGCTGTCTCCAGGAAACACATTTAGCTACAAAAGATAAAAATAAGCTCAAAGTCAAAGGATGGAGAAAACAATCCTACAAGCAAATGGGCCAAAAAAGAAAGCAGGAACAGCTATACTTTATATCAGATAAAACAGACTTCAAACTCAAAAAATAAAAGAGACCCCAATGGTCACTACATTATGATTAAGGGGACAATACTTCAAGAAGAAATAACACTCATTAACATATACTCACCAAACGAAAGAGCACCAAAATATATCAGACAACTGTTGTCCTCTCGAAAACAGACATCAGAGAAAACACATATGTAGTGGAGACTTCAACACACCACTATCAACAATGGATAGATCAACAAGACAAAAAATAAGTAAAGAAACTAAAGCTCTAAATAAGGACCTAGAGCATTTGGCTTAACAGACATCTATAGAACACTAAACCCAAAAAAAACGGAGTACACATTTTTCAAGCGCACACGGATCATTCTCCAGGATCGATCACATACTGGGGCACAAGACAACATCAACAGATACACCAAGATTGAAATCATACCAACATCTTTTCTGACCATGAAGGCATCAAACTAGAAATAAATCAAAAAAGAAGGCAAGGAACTATCCTACCTCATGGAGATTAAAAGCCACACTACTGGAAGACCACTGGACTAACGAGGAGATCAAAGAAGAAATTAAAAAATTCTTTGAATTGAATGACAAGGAGGACACCAATATCCTAAATGTATGGGATGCAGCAAAAGCAGTAATAAGAGGAAATATATTAGCA
>NW_023601322.1:41294526-41449566 GCF_014898055.3 Talpa occidentalis | reverse complement strand
TACTATCTCTGGGCCATTATCAGCCTATCACAAGCTTTTTGAGATTTAGATGGAAACATGCATCTGTCAGTAAGATGTGAGCCTGAAGTCACATGGAGGAGATGATGAGGCATATGTGAGAAGGAAACCAGGAGAGTGGATGTGCTCACCTGTAGGAAGCAAGCAGTGGACAGGAGCCAGGGATCCAGAGACACTCCGAGAAAGCCCACTTTAAATAAGTGAATAGAAGATAAGCCAGTAAAATGGACTGAAATAGATGGTCATGAAGGTTGGAGGCAGCCAGGATAGCCAGTCACAAAATGACAAATGATTCCACTTCTGTGAGAGTTACTGTGAGAAGTCAAAATCATAGAGGCAAAAATGTGGAATGGTGGTCCCCAGAGACTAGGTGAGAGGAGAAATAGTGAGTTAATTGTTTAATGGGGTGCAGAGTTTGGTTTTGTGAATGAAAAAAATTTTGGAGATTGGTCGTACAGCAATGTGAACATACCTAGTAGAAATGAACTCTGCACTCAAAAATAGTTAAGATGGTAAATTTTATATTGTGTGTATTTTGTCACAAAATTTCTGAAGAAAAGAAAGTTATGTATTTTAATCAGTAGCTCTGTTTAGTGTCAGTGTTCTCTTCATGGAACATAAACATCTGCTAATGCAAGTGAATGCAATCTAGGCCTGATTTCTTTATTAAATATTCTACTTAAAAATTACCTAGGGTAAAAAGAGCTAAAATGAAATTATGTAAGTGTGAGATCCCAATAGAAGTTATTTTTTAGTAATGTTACTGTCAATAACTATATAGTTTTAAAGATTTTATTTATTTACTTTGTAGAAGAACTAGAGTGTAGGCCAGAGGTGCAGGGCGTAAGAGGACTCACCAGAGACAGAATGGGGAGCAGAACAGGCTTGTCCACTGAAATACACTGCTGAGGTGTGCAGCAGGCAAGAAAGGAAAGGTCTGCTGCTCCATGTGGGTCAGCTCCCTGGCCAGGGATTGAACTCGTGCTGCAGTGGCTGGTGATAGCTTGACAGTGCTGACTTTAACCCCTGTGTCACCAGGGAAGCCCCTTTCAAGAACAAAATATAATATGATTTTGGGGGCTACAGAAAAGAAGGACATTTCCTGGTGTAGCAAAACCAGAGTTAATATCAAGGTTCAATGAACTACTTTGCAGCAGAGAGGAGGTCAGGTCTTACAGGTGTTTTGATAAAGCAGCCTAGACCCTTCCATTTAAAGATCTGTGTGTGTATCACCGGTATTCCACAGCTAACCCAGCATTCCATTTTTCCTAGGAGAATGTAGGTTGGAGCCCAGTGAGTTCTCCAGAAAGTAGACACCTCAACAGAATTTCAAGTGTGAGATTTATTGGTATTGCCTATGAAGCTAATGGGGTGAGAAAGCCAAAATAACCAGAAAAGCACTCAGGCTTTGATGCAGGTTTGACATCTTGGGAAAGAGGAGAAAGAATTGGATTGAGTAGACGAGCCTCAGCATGCAGGGCAGCCAGCCTATTGGGGAGCCTAAGAACAGAGATTGCCTGTGAAAAGTGTTCTGTGTTGGAAGAGTGACCTTGAGGTAGTGTCCACGTGTGCTCACTCATTCAGACCCAGGAACATAGTGGCAGATCCCAAAGGCCCAGCAGCAGAGCTCATAGCTGGGTCTTTCGTGAAGCAGGAACTGAGTGACATACCACTGTATTTGCTCAGTAGTTTTCCCCAAATGATAGCCAGGTGTCTCGGGATGGGAATCCTGTGAAAGTTTGCTGGGGAAGCTTCATTATAGCAGTTCATAAGGCGGTTAACAGCATTTCAGAGTTTATGTATGTGGCATTGCAGGGTGTCTTCCAAACACGCGCTGCTACCTTTGACGTTTGTCTCCAGCTTAAAGTGTAAACAACAACAAGGAAAAGATCATATTTTTCCTTAATCCAGACTCAAAGAAAATCTTTCACACTAGAGTCACTGAAATAATACCCACTTGCTATAAAAATTTAGGTATAGAAATGTATAACTTAGTAAAAGTCTGCTTTAACCCTCCACCCCCAAAAGATACTCTTAATTTTTTTAAAGGTATATATTCTGCAATTTAAAAAAAGTAGACTTTTATTCTAATGTTTTGATGCTATGGCATACAGATTTAAGTAGGATGTCAGTGAAAGAGATGAATTCAAGGAAACAGTACTTATTCCCCTCCCTATGCCCATTGTCATTTCTTTGGGAGCAGAAAAATGATCTCTTTTTGTGTATCTAGCTACTAATTCTTTTTCCTGTTTGTGAATATACTGAATGTGCAATATCCCTTCGATGAAAATAACCTGTAAAAAGAAACTATAGAATTTATTCCTCTGTATACTACTAACCAAAGGCATTGCTTTATTTCAGGAGGTTTAGATATAGTATAATCTTTAAAATCTTTAAAATTCATTGAAAGTATTTTCTGTGCTTCTATAATAGAAATAGAATCTGCTTTAAAAATTCTCCCTGCCCCCTTCAAATTCCTTTTGATCATTTCCATTTACTTCATTCTAATTTATGCTTACTTTTTGGCCACTGACAACCTAATTGACCTCACAGACATCTCATTTTATTCAAAGTCCACCAGTAATTGAATACCACCCCCGCTTTGGACACCACAGGAATCTGGACAATAATTGCAAAGTTTTGGGCAGGTGGGTGGAGGTGCGGCTGCTCGTATATTATGAAAAATAGAGAGAGAAGAGAAAAAAATTGTTTCAAGTTAATTTGGTTTTACATAGCAGAGTCTGTGCCTCCACATTCATTCACCACATACCCATTGAGGGTTTTAGGAAGTCAGTCTGTTTACACTGTATCTGAAGTCAAGGGTCCTATTTCTGTGCAAGGTTTGCCAAGCGGAGTTACACTACAGAGGCATGCTGCCAAGACAAAGATTATGGGATCAAGCCCTTGGTGAGCACTCATTTGCCAACAGAGTCAGTCATGCTTTATCTAGACAACTCCAACCTCTGCAATTCATTTTGGAAACTATTATGTTTATCCCAGGATGATGACAAAGTAGTTAAAAGGAAGATTACTATACAAAGTAATATTTAGAAGAGAGACAAAAGGCAAAGACTTTAGAGAAAGACAAAATTGTGGTCTCCACTTGGGTATTTGGAAGCAGCAGCATTGGTTTTAGTCTCGTATTGAATTTTTTAGATAAATATTTTCATATATACTATTTCCAAAGTCAGGATACCCTCTTCCCCTATCCACCATCCCACTACCATGTACCTTGACTGCTGGCACTTTTGAAAAGAGTTCTAAAAAATGTCTGATAATTATAAAGGTCACACATGACCTTTGTTACATGGTTGATCTATTTTGCTGTAGGAAAAAAATCAACTGTAGTTTTATACTTAGTAAATCAGAGCGGGCAGGATTTAAAATTTACAGTTTTACCTGTATGTTCTCTACATATTAGCAAATGATCCAAGCATAAGAAGCTGCTTCCCTTTGTAATGCTGTCACCCATATGTGGAGGGGTGAATTTTACAAAAGGAGCAACTGGGATTATCCCTTCTCAGTTTGACAGTGGCTCATAAAGAGCAATGTACCAGATTCTCGGCACACCGAGGTTACGGTCTGCTGTTTTTTCCTGGAGTTTCTCTATGGTGGATGTGTTTCAGTTAGTCTGGTGAAGTCTTCAAATTCTATTCATGAAGCCAGACTGGGTGGCCTCCATTAGGCACGCCAGCAGGGACTGTGGGGGAATTTCCAGAAGTGGTAGGCTGATCTGCTGTGCCTCTACCTCTGTGAGAAAAGAAGGTTCATGCTTTCCCAGGGGAAAGGAAAGGATATCTGATTGCTTCCGATGAAGTCAGATCCTGCTCAGTGGAACAACGTCTCTTTCCATGTCGGAAGGGGCCACCAATACAAAATCTCTTAGATAGGACAACTGTGCTGACATCAAACTATGTATAGAAAGGGGGGAGTTATTAAATTATACTACTTTTGTTGGTTAAGAAAAAGCTACCAGCCAAGGAGAAAATCTGAATACATGTGTCACCAGAACAGTGTGAATAGTCTTTCCTAGAGAGGGACTATCTGACTTAAAGGCCATATAATTCCTAGGAGAAAGTCGCTCCCTTCAATCACATGAACCAGTGGAGCCCGTAGTCAGCATCTTGAGAACAGGGAAAGATAAACCAGTATAAATGGAAAAGAATAACTGTAAGTAGTACTGACTGCTGAAGGGCAATTGTCAGGAAAAGGATTATGGTTTTCAGATGCCTGTTGATGTTCTTATGATGCTCCCCAAAACCCTTATATTCTGAAGATAAACTGGTAAAATAATTCAGGATGATTAGGGAGAAGTCAAATGGAGATGTGAGTAGAATAAGTGTCTTTTTTTTTAAATAGAGCTGCTCAGTAATACAAATAAATGACTGAAAAAAATGTTGTGGTATACATAAACATCAACAGAACTTGCTCTAAGACAGAATAACTTGTAATTAACACAGCAAATATTTTATGCAAACAGTATTAGAATTTTGAAAGGTTTGGAAATTGTTTTAGAAAAAGGCATAATCCTCCTTTCTGTGATTGGCATTTGAATCTGTTCACTACACTTGTTTACATATATAAAGCAATAAATGTCAGAACAGTTTGGAAGTTGCTCAATAGGTTGAAGTTTCATATGACCCAGCAATTCTGCTCCTGCCTATGAAATGACAATGCTTGTCCACAGAAAATTTGCACATGAATGTAACAGCATTAGTCATAATAGCCAAAAAATGGAAACAACCCAAATGTTATCAGCTGATGAATGGATAGATAAAATATGTGATATTTATAAAATAGAATATCATGCAGCTATAACAATGAAGTACTGTTCCCTGCTACAACATGGATAAAATGAAAGAAGCCAGACACAAAATGATTCTATTTGTATGAAATGTCAGAACTGGCAAATTTATAGAGAAAGAAAATAGGTTAGCGGTTGCTAGCATTGAAGAGTATAGAGACTGGAGGACAACTACTGGGTATTTAGTTTTTTTCTGGGCTGATGAAAATGTTTTAAAATTGATTATAGTATTGGCTGCACAATGCTACTAAAAACATTGAATTGAACACTTGAAGTAAATTGTATGGTATGTGAATATTCTCAATAATGTTCTGATTTAAAAAATGACAGTCCATCCAAATCAAAATTTTCATAATTATGAATAATTGGGGTTCAGATGAATAAGATTTAACTTTATAAAGCAGGCAGCATCTGCAAGTTATAAAGAGCAAGGTTGAGAAATGGTAGCCATAACCTAGGAGAGACTGATGTTTTTTCCAGGGTGCTCCGAAATCCACACAAAATGGAATTGCTGATGCAAACTTTGTGCCATGCTGGAAAAACACGTACCTGTTATTGTACTCTCTTTTATTTCGTTTTGTTCTCCATGTGATTATTATTGCCTTGGTCAGGTTTGATTATTATATGTTCACCCCAGAGTGCAAACATCATGTGGGAAAACCATTTTCAACTGAAAGAAACAAACTGTGACTGTCCTAAGAATGACTCAGATTTGACCTCCACTTTAAAAAAATACATAAGAAAAAAAAACTTACATAAGAAATAATGCACAAGAAAAAAATCTTAATAAATAAAAATAGCTTAAACTGACAAAGTGAAAGCAAAACATAACATCAAGGAGGAAGTAGTTCTCCTTTGTCCAGCCTCACATACTGTTTAGAGAACTGCAGTTACCATGAGTTCTGAGACTTGTGAGATGATTTAGAATATGGATTCTGACAACTCTAAATGTCTTGCTTTAAAGCAGTATGGAAATATGTGTCTATCCCATTTATAAAGTTATATATATTCTTTCAAATAAAAGTGATTTTCACATTGGGGGTAGGTAGCTTTCTTGGTTTTCATTCTTGTATTTTTTTTTTTTTTAATATTAAATTTTATTTTTATATTCCCCCATACAATTGCAAACGCCCCATTCTAACCCCAATCCTTCCCCACCCGCCCCCCACCCCCCAACAAGTGTCTCTGGTTCATAGTTTTTTGTTGATTTTGATTTTCACTTTCTTATATTCATTTTCCTGGTCCCTTATTTAAGTTTTCTAGATTCCTGCTATGAGTGAGACCATCCGGTATTTTTCTTTTTCTTTTTGGCTTATTTCGCTGAGCATGATCCCTTCCAGTGCCATCCATGTTGCTGCAAATTGCATGTGTTTATCTTTTTTGAATGCTGAGTAATATTCCATGGTATATATGTACCACATCTTCTTGATCCAGTCATCTATTTTTGGGCATTTGGGTTGTTTCCAAAGCTTAGCTATTGTAAACAGTGCTGCTATAAACATAGGAGTGCAGGTGCTCTTTGGAATTGATGTTTCTGTGTCCTTTGGGTAAATACCTAGGAGTGGAATTGCTGGATCATATGGAAGCTCTATGTTTAGTAGGTCCAGAAATCTCCACACAGCTCTCCATAGTGGTTGGACCAGTTTGCACTCCCACCAACAGTGCAGAAGAGTTCCTTTTTCTCCACATCCTCGCCAACATTTGTTGTTGCTAGTTTTTTTAATATGTGCCATTCTCACTGGTGTGAGATGGTATCTCATGGTAGTTTTGATTTGCATTTCCCTGATTACAAGTGATGTTGAACATTTTTTCATATGTCTGTTGGCCATTTGCATTTCCTCTTCAGAGAAGTTTCTTTTTAGCTCTTCTGCCCATTTTTTGACTGGATTATTTTCTTTGTTGTTGCTGAGTCTCATCAGCTCTTTGCAGATTTTTGTGATCAGTCCTTTATCATTAGTGTTGGGTGCAAAAATGTTCTCCCAGTTGGTGGGGTTTCTCTTTGTTTTTGTTATTGTCTCTTTTGCTGTGCAGAAGCTCTTTAATTTGATGTAGTCCCAGCTGTTTATCTTTCTCTTCACTATCACTGCTTTGGGTGATGTGTCTGTAAAGATGTCTTTGATGTGCAAATCCCGTAGTGTTTCGCCTATATTTCCTTCTATGTATTTTATGGTTTCAGGTCTTATGTCTAGTTCTTTAATCCATTTTGAGTTGATTTTTGTGTATGGTGTGAGGTAGTGGTCAAGCTTCATTCTTTTGCATGTAGCGACCCAGTTTTCCCAGCACCATTTATTGAACAAACTTTCTTTGCTCCAATGCATATTCTTTGCTCCTTTGTCAAAGATTAGTTGACCATAAATCTGTGGGTTTATTTCTGGATTTTCTATTCGATTCCATTGGTCTGTATGTCTGTTCTTGTTCCAATACCATGCAGTTTTGATGATTATGGCTTTGTAGTATAGTTTGAAGTCTGGGAGTGTGATGCCTCCATTTCCTTCTTTTTTTTTCAGTAGAGCTTTGGCTATTCGGGGTTTTTGGTGATTCCATATGAATTTCATCAATAATTGTTCTATTTCTTTGAAGAATGCCATTGAGATTTTGATTGGAATAGCATTGAATCTGTATATTGCTTTTGGTAGGATGGCCATTTTAATAATGTTTATTCTTCCAATCCATGAGCAGGGGATGTCTTTCCATTTCTTTGTGTCTTCTTCTATTTCTTTTAACAGTGTTTTATAGTTTTCTTTGTATAGGTCCTTTACCTCTTTTGTTAGATTTATTCCCAAATATTTGATTTTTTTTGTTTTGATAATAAAAGGGGTGGTTTTTTTGATTTCTTCTTCTTCAGATTTATTGTTTGTGTATAGGAAGGCTACTGACTTTTGCGTGTTGATTTTGTATCCTGCCACTTTACTGAATTGATTGATGAGTTGAATTAGTTTTTCTGTGGAGTTTTTGGGGTTCTCTATGTATATTATCATATCATCTGCAAATAGTGATAGTTTGACTTCTTCTTTTCCTATTTGGATTCCTTGGATGTCTTTCTCTTGTCTTATTGCTCTGGCTAGGACTTCCAGTATTATATTGAAAAGCAGTGGTGAGAGTGGACATCCTTGTCTTGTTCCAGATCTTAATGGAATTGCTTTCAGCTTTTCACCATTGAGAATGATACTGGCTGTTGGCTTGTCATAGATGGCCTTTATGATGTTGAGGTATGTTCCTTGTATCCCAAGAATTTCAAGGGCTTTTATCATGAATGGGTGTTGCACTTTGTCAAAAGCTTTCTCAGCATCTATTGATATTATCATATGGTTTTTATATTTCTTTTTGTTGATGTGTTGGATAACGTTGATTGATTTTCGGATGTTAAACCATCCTTGTGCCCCTGGAATGAATCCAACTTGGTCGTGGTGAATTATCTTATGGATACATTGTTGGATTCTGATAGCTAAAATTTTATTGAGGATTTTTGCATCAGTGTTCATTAGGGAGATTGGCCTATAGTTTTCCTTTTTTGTGTTGTCCTTATTCGGTTTTGGTATTAGTGTAATATTGGCTTCATAGAACGTGTTTGGTATTGTCCCTTCCTTCTCAATTTTTTGGAAGAGTTTGTGAAGGATAGGCACTAATTCGTCTCTGAATGTTTGGTAGAATTCATTTGTAAATCCATCAGGTCCTGGGCTTTTGTTTTTGGGGAGGTTTTTGATTACCATTTCAATTTCGCTGCTTGTAATTGGTCTGTTTAGGTGTTCTATTTCTTCTTTATCTAGCTTTGGGTGATTGTAGAGTTGTAGGAATTTGTCCATCTCCTCTAGATTGTTGAACTTGTTTCCATATAACTGTTCATAGTAGTTACTGATTATTCTTTTGATTTCTGCTGTGTCCGTGTGATTTCTCCTCTTTCATTTATGATTCTGTGTATTTGTGCTTTCTCCCTTTTTTCCTTTGTGAGCCTGGCTAGGGGTTTGTCTATTTTATTTATTTTTTCAAAGAACCAGCTCTTGGTTTCATTGATCTTTTGGATTGTTTTTTTAGTTTCAATTTCATTTATTTCTGCTTTGGTTTTTATTATTTTTTCTTCTACTGGTTCTGGGGTTTTTTTTGTTGTTCTTTTTCTAGATCTTTGAGCTTCGAGATTAGGTTGTTTCTTTGAGTTCTTTCTTGTTTTTTGATGTGAGCTTCTATTGCTATATATTTTCCTCTTATTACTGCTTTTGCTGCATCCCATACATTTAGGATATTGGTGTCCTCCTTGTCATTCAATTCAAAGAATTTTTTAATTTCTTCTTTGATCTCCTCGTTAGTCCAGTGGTCTTCCAGTAGTGTGGCTTTTAATCTCCATGAGGTAGGATAGTTCCTTGCCTTCTTTTATGATTTATTTCTAGTTTGATGCCTTCGTGGTCAGAAAAGATGGTTGGTATGATTTCAATCTTGGTGTATCTGTTGATGTTTGTCTTGTGCCCCAGTATGTGATCGATCCTGGAGAATGATCCGTGTGCGCTTGAGAAAAATGTGTACTCCGTTTTTTTTGGGTTTAGTGTTCTATAGATGTCTGTTAAGCCCAAATGCTCTAGGTCCTTATTTAGAGCTTTAGTTTCTTTACTTATTTTTTGTCTTGTTGATCTATCCATTGTTGATAGTGGTGTGTTGAAGTCTCCCACTACATATGTGTTTTCTCTGATGTCTGTTTTCAGAGAGGACAACAGTTGTCTGATATATTTTGGTGCTCTTTCGTTTGGTGAGTATATGTTAATGAGTGTTATTTCTTCTTGAAGTATTGTCCCCTTAATCATAATGTAGTGACCATTGGGGTCTCTTTTTATTTTTTTGAGTTTGAAGTCTGTTTTATCTGATATAAGTATAGCTGTTCCTGCTTTCTTTTTTGGCCCATTTGCTTGTAGGATTGTTTTCCATCCTTTGACTTTGAGCCTATTTTTATCTTTTGTAGCTAAATGTGTTTCCTGGAGACAGCAAAAGGTTGGGTTTTGTTTCTTAATCCAGGCTGCAACTCTGTGTCTTTTTATTGAAGAGTTTAGTCCATTTACATTTAGAGTTAATATTGATATGTTAGCATCTGTATTTGCCATTATGTTTGTCTTTCCTTTGATTTTATTTATTTATTCTTTTAATAACTTTTTTTTTTTTTGGTCTTCTTTCGTTGTTATTCGTCCCTCTGAGGTTCTGGCTTTAGGATTCCTTGTAATATTTTTTGGAGTGGGGGTTTAGTCGCAATGAAATTCCGGAGTTTCTCTTTGTCTGGGAAGGTCCATATTCTTTCTTCATGGAGGAAAGAGAGCTTTGCGGGATAGAGTATTCTTGGTTGGCATCTGTTTTCTTGGAGTCTGTTGACTATGTCCCTCCACTCTCTCCTTGCCCGTAGTGTTTCTTCAGAGAAGTCTGATGTCAGCCTGATTGGTTTTCCTTTGAATGTTATCTGTTTCTTCCCTCTTGTCAGCTTCATTATTTTTTCCTTGTCCTGGATTCTTGGGAGCTTTACTATTATGTGTCTTGCTGTGTTTTTCCTTTCGTCGTGGAAGTTTGGTGTTCTTCTTGCTTCTTGTATATCAATTTTCAGCTCCTTCTTCTCATTTGGGAAGTTCTCTTCAATTATATCCATGAAATATTCTCTGTTCCTACATCTCTCTCCTCTCCTTCTGGAATTCCTATAACTCTTATATTTCCTTTCCTCATGGAGTCAGATAGTTCCCGAAGTCTTTCTTCATTCTTTTTCCTTCGTACTTCTCTTTCCTTTTCTGTTTTGGTTCTTTTTATTTCTGTGTCTTCAAGATTACTTATTCGTTCTTCCATTTCATCTATTCTGCTTTCACTGCTTTTCCCAGAGTTCTTTAGTTCCTCCATTAATTCTTTGATCTCCTGCATTTCTCTTACTTCCCTCTTTAGGGACTCAATTTCCTTCTTCTGATCTATCACTTTTTTAATCATGGCAATTTTAAATTCTCTTTCTGGAAGGCTCAGAAGTTCTTCCAAGTTGCTGTCGTTGCAATCTGGGGAGTGGTTTTCTTTTTGTGGTGTGCTTCTTTCCTGAGGAGTTTTTAGGTTGCGTGTGGTTCTTCTACTCCCTACTGTCTGTTTTCTAATTTGTCGTATGCGTTGGGACACTGTGTTGCTCGGACTGACTGACATCTTGGGTGAACTTCTCCGCTCCCCTCTGGCTCTTCCAGGAGCCATCTCTGTCTTCTGGGGGAGCTTTCTGCTGGTTTTAGGCAGTTTTTACTGAAGAAATGTCCCTGTTCTCAAATGGCGAAGCGGGATGCAGTCCCTGCGCCTCCGGTTTCAGGCACACTCTTCTGCGCCCCCGGTCTGCCCCGGACGTGGGTGCCTGCTCCCTCTGTGGGCTCAGACTGCTGGTCGGAAGGGGCCTGGCGTGGAATAACTTCCCGGCTGGCCACTGCAGAAGCCTTCTGCCCTTTTCAAGCAGTCTTAAGAAATTTCCTGTTCTATGGGGTGTTAGTGACTGTTTTTTTCCTGGTCACTAGGTGGCGCCAGAGATCTCTCCTATTGTCCTTGGGGGGCTGTTTTTCGTCCCCCCCACCCCGTGGGACAGGGAACAGAGCGGGAATGGTAGGGTACACCTCAACAGCTTTGGGGTGCTGTGTCTGCCTTGTGCCCCACCGTCGTGGAGAACCCACGCCCCGAATTTTCGTGCCCCGGGTCTCAGTTCAAAGCCCTCAGTTCCAGGACGCGGGCTGTAGCCCAGTTCAGTGGCGCGGGAATGGCGCCTTTTGCACCGCTCCCGTGCCCGGGTGCCTGGTTCCTGCTCACTCAGGGAGGGACCTTCACCTCAGTGAGGACCTCCGCGCGTCTCCCCGCAAGCCTAGGTCGTCTCCCTGCAAGCCTAGGTCGCAGGCGCGGGTACCTGGGCAGCCGCGATTCCGGTCTGCACTTGCTTTTCAAGCTCCCCAAGCGCGCCGCGTTTCCTTGCCAGCTTACCGGCAGCCCGGGCTGTGTGCGAGTCTCCCGGGGTCTTTATTCTTCTCTAATGGCGCCCTGAGCCGTTCGCTCACCGCCGCGGCGGATCCTGCAGGGTTCGCCTCAGCTCCCGTTCACGGGGTGTGGTGGCTGCAATAGTTCCTTTCCGCTCACAGTCCCGCTTGCTGCGTCGTTTGTTCTTGTGGGCCGTTTTGGTTTGTTGTTTTTCTCCCTCTCTGCCGGTTGGAGAGTGCCGCCTCTGTGGGCGGGGGAGGGGAGCAGGGTTCTGCGCTTCCCTCCCTTCTAGTCCTCTTTTATGGCCACTTTCTTCTTCGGGTAGTTTGCTGGAGTCACCCGTTTATCTTCCGTGTCCCAGTTCTCACTGGGACCTGCCGCTTTTCCTCCCTATTCACTTTTTTTAATGGGAGATCTTACTCGCAGCGTCTCCTCGCCGCCATGTTGCTCCGCCCCTCATTCTTGTATTTTAAACTGTTTTTTTTTTTTCCTCTTTACCCATCCACATTTCTTCCTTCCCTTTCTCCCCTCCTCCCAACGACAACAAAAAAGAAATTTTAAAAATATTGTACAAAAAAAATTAAGAGTGTCAGGACTGGAAGTCACTTTTGGGAATAACCTGTCTCAAAAGTAACTTAATTTCATATCAAAATTGCTTCTGACATTGTACACAGACATGTAACTATGGGCTTACATTTTCCACCTGCACAACTTTATTAACTGTGCAGATGGTATATTATTTTTACGCTTAGCTTCAATTATGTCAGCATTTTCACTGGCTGCAGTTTTCACTGGCCCAGCTCCTGGATATGGATTCTAGGTTTTACCCCTGCAGTCTCCGAAGTGCAGTATAAACATGCTTATTTTTTATTTGAAAAGGAGAATATATTTAAGTTGTAATGCAGTTCAAAGTGTGGGTAAACATAGTATGTGTAGTTGGTAATAAAACACGTATTGAGGGATGCTTCTTTTTTACCTTGTTTTTGATAAGGGTGCTTGATGGGAAAAAAGTTTGGAGAGCTCACTCCTTTCTCCTTTGCCTTTTCTTTCCATCACAACATAACACTTAGCCTGGTGCTCCAGTCTCATAATCTTATTTCCACTTATCCCCTCTCCCCCCACCCTACACCATTAGGCTAGGCGAACACAAGCACATTCTGGGGCCAGAAATACCTTAGGGTTCACGAACAAACACAGGTTCTCATGAAAACCTGAGAGAACAAGCACACTTCCAGAGCCAGCTACTCTTCACCATCATTTCAATAGAAGGCACAAGAGGATACTTAGACAAAAAGTTAAAGTGGTTTCACTTTACTAGCCAAAAGATGTGAAAATGAGATGCAAGCTAATTGAGTTTCTTTTAGCCATGAGAAAATCAATGTATCTGTTTTTCCAGATTTAGAGATTTTTGCCAGTCATTTATTCTAATTTGAAGGTACTCAAAGTCAGTTAAGTTTGTAAAGATACTTGAAGTTACATGCTGCAGAAGGCAAGGTCATGTCTGCTTTGCTCACCATTCTATACCTGCCGTTGTACAGTATGACAAATGCTTCCAGGTGAACACTGAATGATGTATTCCTTGAAGATAGTCTCCAAAGGTGATCCTTGAAAACTGCCCCTTGAATCATGTCAGCATGGGAAAAATCACATCGCCTACCCTTCACAGCACTTTAAAGTGAAGCCCCATTGTCAGGAACCTGTTTCACTCAATCTAACCCAGCACCTCCCAGAATCATCAGTGATAGTTTAGCCTTCCCAAATCCCTGGTATCTGATATGTATAATAGGGATAATAAAATCTGTGATATATAACTTAAAGAAATGTAAGTATGGTTTTTCTCCTCTCTGTGTTCCAGATTTTCTCTCCCTTGCTAGCATAGATACTTCTTCCCACTCATTTACTCAGTCATCCAACAAATATTAGTAAGCACTAAAGATAATGTGCTATTGTATATTTTGGTTGTTTATGCATAAGGACAATGAATATGAATAAAACAAAAGAAGATAGCAAGTTGCTCATGGTTTTGAGGAAAAGCAGATATGGAAACAAATAACTATTAAGACAGAAGAGCATATAGAAGTATGTACAAAGAATGCTGGAGCAGCTATCTTACTCAGAGCAAGATAGAGAAGTGAGTTGGGTCTTGGAAGGATCCTTCAGGCAAGGCATGTTACGGGCAGCCACTTTGTACCCAACATCGATGCTACCTTTTTTAAAAAAAATTATTATTCCTTCCTTCCTGGCAATTTAGGAAAAATGAGGAAAGTACATTGTTAATTCATCTATCAGCCTGGGTTGTAAAAGCATGAGGTTTTTGCTGGCACTCCAGCTTTACAATATCTGAAACCATTTACCTCTGTTTTTATATCCACTAGTATCTAGGTCTATAACCAAATTAATTTTTTTTACATTTATTCAAGAATATGGCTTTTACATTGCTATTTATTTATTTATTTATTTATTTTATAGAGGCATGTTTTATTTATTTGTTTGTTTTTTTGTTTATACAAGCACTGGGTACAGTCAGAAGCATGGGAGGGTGAGAGAATTCACCAGAGCCAGAGCGGGGAGCAGAGCAGGCAGAAGGACCGAAGTACACTGCTGAGGGGAGCAGCGGGCAGCAGGAGAGGTCTGCGCGCCATGTGGGACCCTCCTTCGGTGGCCGGGGAGCAGCCGGGGGGATCGAACCAGCGCCGCAGAGGCTGTGGCAGCTTCGCAACCCAGCACTTAACCGCTGCGCCACCGGGGAGGCCCTACATTGTAATTTAACCTGTCACGCTGCTCCTTCTATACTTCTTTTAAAAGTTAAACTCAAAAGATAGCCAAGAGTTCAAGGCTGAAGTATAATTGATTATGTACATATTTGTAGACTATAGACTGTAAATTTCTAAAGTGTATTTCTTCAGAAATATTGTGTGTAGTGTCTATTAGTTTCTATTAGAAAAATTTTAGGGATTTTTTAAAAAAACCTAATTTGTAGCTCAAATTGTTCATCAAATGAATTAATAGATGCAAAAGAACTTAATGTCAGGCACCTGGTAAGGGCTCAGTAACTGCAAGCTGTTGCCATTACTGTTACTTCTCCAAAGACTTTTCTTTTTACTCAAAAACTGTCACGTGAAGCATAGCCATCTGGGTTGACTCAAGCCACTTAAATCCAAATCAGAATAAAACTTAGCCCTGGAGTTATTTCCTGTCCTTTTTAATTGTACTTAGGAATATACTAAAGAGAGATAACTCAACCAGCTATCAACTAAGCAATGATTGCAAGTTTCTCATTCTGTGAGTATGCACATATACCACCAACACAATGAAAACCAACTTTCAAGAATGAGAGAAAAGGGATTACGGAAATAGGCTTGAAAAAAAAAAATCCAGTTTAAGTAGAGAGTCATGAGACAGGTCAAAGTGGGCAGGCAAAAGAATTTCAGAGAAATGAAAATGCTGTGCAGGTGGCCACCCTGAAGCTAATTTAACTTGGGTCATCTATGATCTCTTCCAGCTGTGAACATGTGCATTGTGACCCAGTGGCCAGATGTTCTCTCTCGGTCTTTATGTTACATAGTCCATAAAATTAAAACAGGATTGGAATTTTAATTCTAGGCCTTCCAGAGTCCTATCATCAATATTTAATGGAGCTGTTCTTTAAACATGTTGGGTCCTCGTGAGGAAGGACCTGGTTTGGACGAGACAGCCCTGCAGTTTCTCCTCAGTGACTGCTGCCTCTCTTCTTCCATGGTCTCCTCACTCCCCCATCACTGGTTGTGTTCTCAGAAAATTGCTTCTCACAGCAAAAACCCCTGGGTCATGTAATTGTGTGCTTATTTCTAGTTGTAAGTTAGAAATCTCTGTGCTACTTCTCTGCTTATGGCAAAATTAATTAAAGATTTTTATTGAGCATGTGCTAGACATTTCAATAATGGTGATTATCAGTCATTTGAGGGATACAAATGAAATGTAAAGCATAGAATTTGGCCTCAAGAAGTTTGCAACCTGGTTGAGAAGGAAAGGTTAACTCATATAAGATCATCAGAGAAAAATATGAAATTCTTCCATAGGTGTTTTAAGGAAAAGAACACACTTTCTTCTGATACCTGCCTCTAGTTGTGATGTTTGGTTCAGGTGACTCCCAGATAAGTTGAAGGTAAGGCCTGAAAATCCCAGTTGTACACAGAGGAGAGCTATGTGATATCTAGACCAAAATTACATTTATAATGTAGGATCCCAAATCTAAATTCCTAAAAAACACCCATTCATCTTTTGTTATCTGCCAATGAAACAGATCTTTAGTTGAGAAAGGATCCCTTTATCTACCTGGTCTCCTGGCAGAGCAAAGCCTATTGAACAGAATTTTAATCATTAAGTTTAAGTTAAGTTTAATCATTAAGTTTGTGCAGCTGAGTCACTTGACCAAGAAACAACATTATGACAGAGAGTTGATGGCTAACTGGAAGTTACTTGCATGTACCAATAGTCTGGCTAACATACTATGCACATTAGTCACGGATTCTGACTTAAATTCTGTCCAGAGACAACAGAGACACTTGGAAGACCAAAGGGGAAAGGTGAGGAGTTATTAAGACTATCTGACTGCCAGAAACACAGGGTCTTCTGCGGACATTTGCTATGAGTAGGACATAAAGAGTTTAGATTTCAGTCCAAATTTCTGTTGTTTGTTATCAGGAACAAGAGTGCAACATTCCAGGAAATTCTTCAGCCTGACCTATCAAAATAATAGTCATTATATTTCAACACATTTTGCATTTTGAAAACAAATTAATTTCTTCAACTTATGTTTGGACAGTTTATCTAATGTAATATCCAGATTTTGGATATCCAAAAGGATTTTTTTTAGTGAGGAAAATTCTGAATGCTTTGTTTACCACTGGATATTCATAAAAAGTTAATGTGTGTATAAATAAAACCTCATAGTTGGGGGTTATATATATATAGACTTCATATAGCTTCACAAATAATCATCATAAATATCTTCAATTAATTGATTTTGCTATAAAGAGATAAGTAGCAATATATAAATAAATTTAAATTCTCATTCTTTCACTAATTAGAAGTTTAACTCAATTACATTTAGCGAATATTAAGAGTATGTTATATGTGAGAGAGTGCACTAGGTATTAAAGTCTTAAAGAACCTCACAATCCAGCAAGGGAAATATAAATGAAAAGAATAATAATATCGGCAGTAAGTACTAAATAACACCAAACAACTGCTAGTCAGTGTCAGGGAAATCAATGAGACAATAGGCAAAGGCGAGGGGATTGACACCTTAAACCAGGCAAATGATATGAGCATTAGTCTGGAGGAAGGGCACTTCTGGAAATAGCAAATGATTTGGTTTAGTTGGGTCAAGTGGCCATAATGAGAGATGGAGCAGGAAAATATGATTTAGATCATCTGGGGGGTGGGACTTGACCCTTTTTTCCTTCTAGGAAAGAAAAAGTAAGTTCAGATTTAACTAAGTGCTACTATTTATTTTCAGTTCCCCTTTAATGTGATTCAGCATGTTAAATCATGTTTAAAGGATCACCAGTGGTGAACATTCAGTCTAGGAATGACATAGTGAAGTTATGCAGAGCTGAATAATGTTAAATTTGAAAATGATCTGAATGTAGTCAGTTGTACTGACTTCCTGGAGACCACCTAACAATGCAAAATCATATCCTGGAAACCACAGGCTTATTGGAAAAGTGCAGCAATGGGTGTAACACTCAAAAAGCATCACCAGTGACATGTGAAAGACAAAAGATAAAATCCTAGTAAAAATGTTAGCACACTTTTACACATGTTAAATGTTAAGAAATATATGAATGCTACAGTAAACATGGCACTTTACTGTGGAAAATTTGCTTAAGGAAGAAGGTACAGGAAGGTTTGTAGCCTGTGTGTTTCTGTGAAGGGGTAGAAGAAGGGTTATGAGAAATCAGATGGAAAATTATAACAGCAGGTGTGGACAGATAGGGTGAAAACACACCAGAGCTGTAGTAGCTGGCGGTGTTTACAGTGTGTGTTTGTACTCTGTGTATTCCAGCCTGTCTTAGTTCAGCTGCGTGACATTTGCTACATTAACTTAAGTGTGTCTCACAGAAAAATTTGTGCATAATCAAAAAAAAAATTTTGTTATGCACCAACTGTTTTCTAATCCATCAAATAAATTAGAAAGAACTTATATTTTCAAAACAAGTGATATAGCAGAACTGACTGTAATCTTACCCCTTAATTTTTTTAAAGATTTATTTATTTATGCATATTAGAACTGGGATATAGTCTATAAGTGTGGGGAGGATTCACACTCACAGAAGGGTGAGAGGATTCACCAGAGACAGAGTCGGAGCAGAGCAGGCAGATCTATTGAAATACACTATTGAGGTGAGCAGCGGTCTAGGAGAGGTCTGCTGTGCCATGTGGGTCAGCTCCCTGGCTAGGATAAAACTCATGTTGCAGTGGTTAAAGACACAGCATGTTGTGACATGCTGTTGGGGCTACCAGGGAGGCCCTACCCTTTAATTTTTATATAAGGACATTGAGGCCCAGCCAGGCTGAAGGAGGCTCCATAGCCCTGTTGATAGCCAAGCTGAGTGCAGATTCCTAGAAAGCAGGTTCCTTTTGCAGGGGGAGTGCCCCTATACTCTATTGCTGCTTGTACTATATTTTATAAATTCCTGGTGTTGTCTCTACTGCTGATGATAACATTATTTTAGTACTTAGTTGTTTTAATAGAGATCACAAAAGTAGCTCTTTACTGTAGATGCCAGTGCTTAATGTAGTATCTGGAACTGAATACATACGTGTTAGTAAATGAATGAATAAATTAATGAAGCTAGTGAATGAATATAATCAAATCCAGATTTACTGTGGATCCAGTTCCAGATCTTAATCTAGAAAGAAATATAGGGAAGTTACATATCAAGAGTCAAGGACAGCAGTATTCAAGTCTTCTTGGCTTGGTTTGTATTTTAGTGAAATGACTAAGCATATGTACTTCTGACAGTCAACAGATAAGTTATTTAACCTTACTAGATAATACAGGCCTCTCCCTACTGACCCTGGTTCAGTAAGTGTTAGCACTTGTCATTGTTGTCAGCATTATCACCCCTACTACAACTGCTGCTGTTATGCTGCTTTCCCAGTGTATTCCTCTGTAAGTTGGAGGGAATTAAGGACCAGCGAATGTGAGAGAAGGATTTCTCCTGAGCTCTCGCCACCCAGTTTTCCCAACTTCTTATGGACATCTCCATCCACATATGTAATAGGACTTAAAATTCAACCTGTCCAAAATCAGCTCAGTATTTTATTCCCAGTGTGCTCCTCCTCATGAATTCCCAGTGTCGTTAAAGTCTTTACTATTTATTTACCTAAGCTAGATATTTCTGTTGTCCTTTACTCTCTCCTTCCTCTTCCAAATCCCTTGGGTCATTCATTCATTCAACAATGATTTTGTTGACAGCCAACAGTGTGCCAGGTGCTCTCCAAAGTGTTTCAAGGAGTAAACACAAGTAAAACAGAAGCCTTGTTCAGAAGAATTTTCAGTATAAGGCACATGCAAACTGTTAAGTGCCTGATTCAAATCTTACATGACTAGACCAGGCACATTAAAATATGTGGACCAGCTATGATAAGAGCTGTGAATTAAAATGATATGGGTTCCTTTTCCTGCTATAAGTGAAACCATACAGTATTTTTCTTTCTCCTTCTGGCTTATTTCACTGAGCATATTTCCTTCTAGTTCCATCCATGTTGCTGCAAATGGCATGAATTTATCTTTTTTGATTGATGAATAATATTCCATTGTGTGTATGTGGGAACCCAATAAGACATCAGTGTAAAAAATAGTAACAGTACAAAACACAACAAAACAAAAATGGACAGATATAACTCAGAGACATCCTACAGGGGAGGAGGAGAGAGAGGGTTCAGAGGGAGGGAGGGAGGGAGGAGCACAGGGGACTGAGGTGATGGTGCATGGGTGCATTGGTGAAGGAAGCTCTATAGGGACTACACCTGAGCAGGGGGAGGGGGGAAGGAAACATTGTTTAAAAATGAACAATGATGTAAAAAATAAAAAAAAAATATTAAAAAATTTAAAAAATAAAATGATATGGTCATAGTTCCTATATATTGCCACCCACTTAAAATATTAAGTGGGTGCCCATTTACATGCAGAGTTGATGAAAGAACAACTTTGAGTGATTCTGTATTTTTAAAATTTTGGCCCGTTGGGTTAACAAGATGTCTGTCAGGAAAGCTAGTTTTATAACTCATTGTGTTCTTCATTTTGAGTGCTAAAGTGTTCTTTCATATGTCACTAGCTTTATAGTAAAAGATTTCCCACTTTTTTAGATTATTCAATTCCTCAGTTGGATTTGTGTATGATGATTTTTTTTTATGGTGATGGAGTAGATTAGAAATGATTTAGAGCTGATTTTTCAGCTTTAAAAATGTCTATATATTTTATACACTAGGCTAGGTTTATAAATTTAGCTTAGTACATTTGTACTCATATTGTTAGCAATTTTGACTGTACAGATAAAACCTTAGTGATTTTAAATTCACTGTAAGTCTCAAATTTACCTTATAACTGAAAGGGAAGATTATTTTTCAAAATACACTAATAATTTGGGCAAGAGTTCTGAAAAAAGTATTTTTTTTTTAAATAGGGATAATTAACAGATAAAATTATAGAGTCTGGCTATAATAGCAAAGACCATCATTTATTCTTTCCCCAAATATTTATTGAGAATCTTCCACTGCCAGGCCCTGTTCTAGGATCTGGCGTGAGGCAGTAGCAGACTCCTGGAAGAGAAAAAATAAACCTATAATGCCAGGTAGTGGTAGCAGCTGTAAATTAAAATACACCAGTAAGCATTGGAGAGTAAAGGATGCTTTCTTAGCTGGATGGGGAAATTCCCATAGATTGTAGGCCATCTCCTTGCTGGTTCTTCATCAAGATTTTTAATTTTCGTAGGCCTGGGGTTAGACATTCAAATCCACATCCATATCATGTGTCCAAACTTCCCTTTCATTCTGCTGCAAAGTCTTGCTAACTTGTGCTGGTGATGGATTGCATGAGAAATAGCTTGCATTGTTTACTATCAAGTCAGCCAAGTAGAGAGATTTTCTAGTGTAGTACACATTGTCCTAACAGTAGTTTAAATACTTTTCAATCTGCATCATTTCCATGAGGGAGAGATGTTTTCCTTAAATCACACACACACACACACACACACACACACACACACACACACACACACACACACAATAGATGGTTGGTTAACTGTCTTGAAGTGAACAAAATTTGAGCTTCAAATTCTGTGATTTCACAATCTCAGAGGGATTTCCCTCCTTACTGTTGTGGAAAAATTACTCTCCACTGCATTTTAAAGAAGTAAAAGTCTCACTTGTATATTAAGAAAATTCGCTTTGGCCTGTTAAAAAATTATGATTACCCCCCCAAATGGAGCCTTTTATAACCTTTTACATTTTTAAAGTAAAACCTTCCATCTGGTTAGAAAATATCTTTTAAAAAAATTCCTCTACAGTCAGTGTTTGTATTCCCTAGTAAATGTTATATTTATTCCTTAGAAAATTTGCTTTAGGGCAAGTTCATTTTGAACTGATGTAATGTAATCCATTAAGAAAAACTTGATGAAAGTTTAATAGAACACCATTATATTTGTATATAGTTTGGTGTCTTTATATGTAGTTAATGATTATTCTCCCAAATTAATTCACTTACAATTTTTTAATTTGTCTTTTTAAAACATAGTTTTTTAATTAATTAAATGTGAGGCTTCTTCATTTAAGGAATTTTACTTTATTTAAAGTAATTCTTTTGTAATGAGCTCTCACAGAACTGTGTCCACATATGTCAGTTGAATATAATTTCTAATTTATTTTTTTAGGCATGATAGCTCCCAATCCATGTGTGTGTTCTTATACATTTGACTCAGTTACTCAAAGGGTAAAATGAAAAAACCAATTACTCTACACTATTTTTAACAAAAAGATCCAATTTCTCTAGTCCCTGAAAATGGGAGCTACCACAGAATCATAAGGCTATCAGCTTTCTTTTTCATCATATTCCCCATATAAGTGATACCATACAGTATCTGTCTTTCTGGTTTATTTCATTCAACCTAATGACCTCCAGGTTCATCCATGTTTTTGCAAATCACAGGGTTTCCTACTTTAAAAAGGCTGAATAATTTTCCTGCTTGCGTGTCTATCAGTATATTTATTACATTTTCTTTGTCTATTTAGCCATTGATGGGAATTTAGTTTGCTTTCATACCCTAGATATTGTAAATAATGCTGCAATGAATGTGGGAGTACAGATATCTCTGAAATAATGATTTCATTTCCTTTGAGTATATGCCCAGAAGTGGGATTGCTGGATCATATAGTAGTTCTAGTTTCAGTTTCTTGAAGACCCTCCATACTGTGGTCTAAGTACCAATTAACATTTTCACCAATGGTATACAAGTCTCCCATTCATCCTTTCATCTTCATCCTTACCAGCATTTATTATCTGTCATTTTGATTATAGCCATTCTAACAGGTGTGAAGTGATCTCCTGGTTTTTGATTTGCATTTCCCAAATGATTAGTAATGTTGAGTACCTTTCATGCACTGTTGGCCATTTGTTTGTTTTGTTTTTGGCAAGATGTGTACTCAGGTCTTCTGCCCATTTTTAATTGGGTTATTTGATTTTTCACTATTCAGTTGCATGAGTTCCTTATATATTTTGGACAGAAACCCCTTATTGGTGACATATTTTGCAAATGTTTTCTCCCATTTCATGGGTTAAATTTTCATTTTTTTGATTGTTTGCTATGGGGGTGCTTTCTAGTTTGATACAGTTCTATTGATACTTTTACTTTGGCATCAAATCAAAAAAATCATTGCTAAGACCAACATCAAGGGGCTTATCTCCCATGTATTCTTCTAGGAAGTTTTATAGTTTCAGGACTTACATTTAAGTCAACATTATCCATTTTGAGTTGATTTCTGTGTGTTGTATACGATAGGGGTCCAGTTTCATTCTTTTGCATGTGGTTCCCCAGTTTTCCCAACACCATTTATTGAAAAGTCTTCTTTTCCCTACTGTATGCTCTTGGTTCCTTTGTCAAAAATTAATTGTCCATAACTCATTCTGTTCTGTCAATATATTTATTTTCATGAAAATAAATAGCTTTGTGGTAAAATTGGAAATCAGGACCTGTGCTCCTTCCAATTTTATTCTTTATTCTCAAGATTATTTTGGCTATTTGGGGTCTTTTGTAGTTCCAAACAAATTTTAGTATTGTTTTTTCTCTTTCTGTGAAAAATTTCATCTTCATTTTGGAATTACATTGAATCTGTAGATTGTTTTGAGTAGTGTGGACATTTTAACAATATTAATTCTTCCAATCCATGAACAGGAACTATCTTTCCAATTATTTGTATCTTTCTTAATTCATTTTGTCAATGTCTTAGAGTTTTCAGCATACAGGTCTTTCACCTCCTTGGTTAAATATATTCCCAATTATAATTTGCTGATATAATTGTAAATGGGTTTGTTTTCTTAATTTGTCTTTCTGATAGTTTGTTTTTAGTGTTTCGGAATGCAACTGATTTTTGGATATTTTATATCCTGCAACATTACTGAATTTATTATTTTAATAGTTTTTGGTGGCATCTTTAGGATTTTCAATATATAGTGTGATGGCAGCTACAAATAAGAGACAATTTTAATTCTTCCTTTCTGATTCGGACACCTTTTTACAAAGTTATTTCAGTTTGATCTAACTCGTACCATTTTGTCTTACCCTAATGTGTAAATAAGCAGTATGGGAGCAGAGACTTTTCTCTGTTTCAATCCAACACATAGAACAAGGCATGGCCATGTGAGCTTGGAGTCTTTTTCATCCAGACAACACTTGGTATGTGGTACAAGCTCAATAAATATTTGTTGTATTGGTTACTTAACTAGTTGATGGGCTTGTAGTCAATTAAAAGCACTTTTGAGGGCTAGTTATTAGCTCTGCGAGTAACAGGGGACAAATAAAAATGAAAAGACAAGATCATGCTTCTCTATTGAGTATTAAGATGTGAGATAAGCCTCAGATCTTTTTAGTCCCGGCCATGGAGTTTCACTTTTCTTCCAAAAAGGCTGCCTCTGAGCCACAACCAGGGACCTAGTGAAGAAACCTTGAAAAGATTAGGTCTGAAACATGACCCCAGACAGTTCTGCCCAGCAGGGACAAAATGTAAAAGACTTCTACCTGTATGTACTGGATGACCAGTAATTCTTGCTCCTTTACCAGTTTTTAAATGAGGGGTTTTTCTCCCCTGAGGCACAACTGAATTTGTCCTGCTTATCCTTCTGTCTGTTGGATCGTCCTTACTTTTTAAAAAAAAATTTTAATTAATTTTTTACATCATTTTTCATTTCTAAACAGTATTTGCTTCCCCCCACCCCCTCAGGTGTAGTCCCCGTAGAGTTTCCTTCACCAATGCACCCATGCACCATCACCTCAGTCCCCTGTGCTCCTCCCTCCCTCCCTCTGATCCCTCTCCTGCCTCCTCCCCTGCAGTGTGTCTCTGATTTATAATTGTTTGTTTTTGCTTTATTGTGTTTTGTACTGTTATTATTTTTTTTACACTGATGTCTTATTTGGTTCCCTTATATTCCTGCTATGAGTGAAACCATCCGATATTTTCCTTTTTCCTTCTGGCTTATTTCACTGAGCATAATTCCTTCTAGTTCCATCCATGTTGCTGCAAATGGTATGAGTTTATATTTTTGGATTGCTGAATAATATTCCATTGTGTATATATGCCACATCTTCCTGATGTGGTCATCTATTTTGGGGCATTTGGGTTGTATCCAGGTTTTACCTATTGTAAATAGTGCTGCAATAAACATAGGGGTACAGGTGGTCTTTTGAATCAATGTTTTTGTGTCTTTTGGGTAGATCCCTAGGAGTGGAATTGCCAGGTCATATGGTAGCTCCATTTTTAGTCGACTGAGGAACCTCCAGACAGCTTTCCATAGTGGCTGGACCAGTTTGCACTCCCACCAGCATTGTAGGAGAGTTCCTTTTTCACCACATCCTCGCCAACATTTGTTGTTGCTTGTTTTTTTGATATGTGCCATTCTTACTGGTGTAAGGTGGTATCTCAATGTGGTTTTGATTTGCATTTCCCTGATGATAAGGGATATTGAATATTTTTTCATATGCCTGTTGGCCATTTGCATTTCCTCCTTGGAGAAATGTCTTTTAAGTTCTTCTGCCCATCCAACAAAAACAAAATAAACAATCCAGTCATGGATCTTCCTTATTTTACAGATGAGAACCAGAAAGGCTAAATGCCTTGCCTAGAGACACTACTTATCAGTGGCTAAACTGGGGAAAGAATGCCCATCTTCTAACTATGCAGTAAGTGCTATTTCCAGGACACTATCTTTCTTGCACTTACAGTTATGTGAGACAAACAATATTCAATGTATCCCTAATAGTCTATCAGTGGGATGTTGAGCTCCCAGGTACAGCTTGTAAAATAGCTCAAAGACTGCAAAATGTACAGAGATCTAGAATAAGATAACCTGGAAGTCTGTATCAGAACATATCTCGTTTTCCAATGAAAATCATTCTGATCTATTTACAATTTTTTCACAATTATATCTTATACAGTTTTTATTACAAGTAGTTCCTTAATTATATCTAAGAAACATTCTGAGGGCCAATAAAATAATGCATAGGAAAAATTGCTATATAATTATAACATTTTTGGAAATACTAGGTATAATATAAAAGCAAGAGGTAAGGAAGACCTGTCTTTGAGTCCTATCCCTAATACTTTTTATGTATTATGTATAATGTATTATGGGCAAGTCACATAATGTTATGTGCTTATGTACTCTTAGCTTTATATCAGAGTATTTAAGATACACTGCACCAAGTTATTATAAGAATTAGATGAGGTGATATTTAGCAAAGTACTTTAGAAAATAAAAACAAATGTTGTAACAAGATGAGATGTGATTGTGTTCAGCTTAGATTTTGGTTTATTTTTCTTTAAGAGAAGGCTATAGCATAAGCGATGGAGTGGTGAGTTCTTAAACTCACCAGGTCATTATTATTGCACGTTGTAAATCACATGGAGAAGTATTTAACTCAGTAACAGTGATTTATGGTTCTACTGTTAACCCAAAAGCACTTCTCCAATAGTTACCCACATGTCCTCATGGCTCCAGAGAGAAGTTAATGGTGCCAGGAATGGTAATGTTGATGACCATGGGGGCCACATGTCCCTAATTAAACCTGTAAGGACTGTATTTTACTCTCCACAACCCCTTCCCCCTAGACTGTCATCTCAGAGTCTCCCCTGGTTATCATGTAAAAAAACTCTTTTAACCAGCCTATGGAGACACTGAGGAATTTGCAGGAAAATCTTTGGCCCAGCATTCCCCTTTCCTGGTTCAGTTCTGGGTTTTGTAACAGAGAAGGCATCAGAAGGGTTTGGAGTGAGTACAGGAAATGACACTGAAAGCATTGGAAGGAGAGGACCAGACCCTGAGTGGGAGGGGCTGGGACATGGTCTGGAAAAGAGGAGGCTCTGAGTATGGAAAGATGCCTGCAGAGAGCAGCTTTCCAGCAAGCCTGGTGCAAGGGGAAGTCATTTCAACAACAGCATAAGGAACTTGATTGTGGAGACGGAAGAACCTTCTGCCTGCATTGGAGAATACTGCTACCTTCGGGACGGTTTTACTGAATTCTTCTCTACAGACTTTGAAAACAAGAATGGGTCTCTTAATCTGAAATGCTGTAGATTATGCCCTGCTACAAGCTAGTAGAGATGAAGGGAAAGACTGAAAACAGGAAATGACACCCTATTGTCTTCTTTAAGCATTAAGGTGCAGGATGAGGGGGAGTCGCATCTGAGCTGGCCTTCCTGCGCATCCCCTCTCCTTCCCTGCACCCTGTGACATGACCTCAGCACACATGCTTATCTATGACAACATGTGCAGCTCTGTCTTCTAGTTGTTGTTTGAGTTACTGTCTGTCCTTTGACTGAGCTCTACCTTGGTTTTCACCAGTGTCCCCAGCTCCTAGTACAAATTCTAATACATAGTAAGGCTCAACAGATACTTGTTGAATGAGTGCATTGGAGACTGTCTCTTTGATAGGCTGAGGTTGGTTCAACAGAAACCTCAGTATGGGAGACCCTGACAGAAATCCCATCGAAAAGCCAGTTTTGCACCAGGTCAACCTTTGGGCTTGAGCTTCGAACTGTTCACCATAAACTAAGTAAGGGAAGCCTGAGTCCATATTTCAGCATTTGTAATGAGACTATTTTCAGCTTTCTCAGAGACAGCATCTGTAAATAATCAGGCAGAAGCCTTTTATAAAACAACATAGAAAAACCTCAAAGACTATTCTAAGGCTGCAACATTTAAACAAGATTTTTAACCCATGGGGCCGCCAAGATCAACATGGAGCTTCCTGCACATAAAAGCCTGGAATTTCATGGCAGTGTGGGGGCAAAAGCTATGATCACATTTCCCTCCTTCTAAATTATATACTGCTTAGTGTTAATGTGAGCAAAGGGCTGTGTGTTACGTAAGTCCCACTACAACCTTCATTCCTTCTGTAATACAGCATCCATGGTGACGGTGGTTGGGGGCAGTCACCAGGCTGACTGGACTGATGGAAAGCAGAAGGTCATGTGTAGGTCATGCCATGATTTAAGTATTTGATGTAATTTATAACTGGGCTTTCACTACACATAGAAAAATGATCAGGGGACATTTATTGTGCAATTTTTTCTCTCACTAGTTGATACCGTTCTTAAAACAGTTTCGTGGCAGCTATAAAACCCATCTGTGTCACATCTCAAAGTCATTTACTTTCTCAATTGGCAGAAGGAGCAAGAGACTGTCTTCAAGTAAGATGAAAGGAAAAGGATGCCATTGACGCTTGAAATCAAATGAATTCTTCAGTTCTCTCAGCTTGCTTGATTGTCTCCTGGCGAGGAGAGATGGGTATCTAGAACATTTCTCTTCCTGCCCCTAGCACTTTCTGTTTGAGTTGACCTCAGTTATAAACCAATAAAAAACAGCATTTCAAAACCATCCTTACTATCAAGCCAGTGCTGTGTGTGTGGCCAGTATGATAAGAAAACTACCCAAGATTTCTTAAGTCATCTGAATTTCACTTTTTTTTGGGGGGGGGGCATCTCAAAACAAGTAGCAGGTTGGATTTGGCCCCTGTAGTACAGTTTGCTACTACTCAGTCTCACTGTTCCTTGCAGGGTATGTTCTTCCTACAGAAATCTGTTTGACTGTTCCTTTCTTTCAGACTTTGATGTAAGTCACCTTCTTAATGAGATCTGTCCAAACCTTCTATGTCATATTATGTTGTTATGCTGTGTTGTGTCATGTTATTTTTTTCCACTCCCAGTCCCTATACCTGTTCCACCACTTCTCCCTCACCCCATTAACCTGAGAAGCCTCGCTTCCTTTAGGCCAGTAGAAGTATTTTGCATTGTCAAATATCTGCTCCATAAATATCCAGTATTTGTATTTGTCATTTTGACTTGCTTGACTACACATAATTCTTTCAAACTCCTTCCATTTTGCTGTAAATGACAACATTTCATCTGTAAATCAATTCGTAAGATTCTTCTGGGGAATGTTTAGATCCTGAGTTGTCATGTTTTAACCTGGGAAGGCTAATATTTGAACAACGATCATGACAATACCTGCTAGGTTATACAACTGAAAAAAAACCCATAACTGAAAGAATTTTTGAGATTCTTTTTTTAAAAAAAATTTTATTTGGAAAAATAGTACATATATTCATTTTAATCCTGTGTATTTTGGACTTGATAAGGTTACATTTTCATTTTTGATAATATATGTACATATTTTTTGCATTATTTTTTAATTGAGGTTACGTTGATTTACATTGCTATTTGTATTTTGTAAGTATAGAGTGTCTCCCTTCTGGTGATATTACCATAGCACTCCCACCACCCAGGTACCCTTAGTCCACAGTAGACTGTGTTCCCTCCCCACTTTGTGGTTGCCTCTCCTTCTCCTCTGAATATCTAAATTCTCTAGTCTGCTTTCAAGGGCTAGTTTTTGAGTTTGCCTTTATCTGACCCTTTATCTGGTTTCTATATATTCCACATATAAGTGATACCATCTGGTATTTTTCTTTTTCCTTTTGAATTCTTTGGCTTAGCATAATCCCTTCCAGCTCCATCCATATTGCTGCAAATGGGATGAGCTGCCTATTTAGATCTTCTGTCCATTTTTTATTCATTGGGTTATTTGTTTTCTTTTTGTTGAGTTGTATGAGTTCTTTGTAGATCTTTGGTATCAACCCCTTCTTAGAAGTATGGTGCTTGAATATTTCCCCTATTCACTTGGGTCTTTTTCTCTTAGTTACAGTTTCTTTGTGCAGAAGCTTTTTAGTTTGATGTAGTCCCAATTGGTTGTGTTCTCCTTGCTATTGAAGACATCTCTTAGAAGACATCACAGAAGTGTATATGATGAAATGTTTTGCCTGTTTTCTTCTGTCTATTTTATGATTTCAGGTCTTACATCCAAGTCTTTTTTCATTTTGAGTTGATTTTTGTGTATGGTGTGAGTGATTGATCTAGCTTCATTCTTTTCATGTGACTGTCCAGCTTTCTCAACACCATTTATTGAAGTGGCTTCCTTTGCTCCAATGTATGCTCTTGGCTCCTTTGCTATATATTAACTGTCCTTATAGGTGTGGATTTACTTCTGGGGTCTTGATTCTATTCCATTGGTCTGTGTGTCTGTTTTTGTTCCAGTACCACACTGTTTTAAGTATTATAGTTTTATAGTATAGTTTGAAGCCTGGACATGTAATGCTGCCATTTTCCCCTCTTTTTTTTTTTCAGGATTTCTTTGCCAACCCAGGGTCTTTTGTGGTTCTGTATGAATTTTAGTAATGTTTATTCTATTTCTTTACAAAATCCATTGAGGTTTTGATAAGAATTGCATTGAATCTGTATAATGCTTTGGGTAGTATTGCCATTTTGACTATGTTGATTCTTCCAATCCAAAAGCATGGGATGTCTTTCCTTTTCTTTGTGTTTACTTCTGTTTCTTTTAACAATGTCCTATAGTTTTCTTTGTATAGGTCCTTCACCTCCTTTGTTAAGTTTACTCTTAGGTATTTAATTTTTTTTGGGGGGGGTGTGATTGTGAATATGATGGTTTTTTTTTGTTTTTTTTTTTTTTTTAAAGATTTATTTATTTATTTATTTATTTATGCAAGCACTGGGTACAGTCAGAAGCGCGGGAGGGTGAGAGAATTCACCAGAGCCAGAGCGGGGAGCAGAGCAGGCAGAAGGACCGAAGTACACTGCTGAGGGGAGCAGCGGGCGGCGGGAGAGGTCTGCGGGCCATGTGGGACCCTCCTCAGGTGGCCGGGGAGCAGCCGGGGATCGAACCGGCGCTGCAGAGGCTGCGGGCAGCTTCGCAACCCAGCGCTCAACCGCTGCGCCACCGGGGAGGCCCTAATATGATGGTTTTTTAAATTTCTTCCTCTTTCAGCTCATTGCTTGCATATAAAAAAGCAATTGGTTTTTGCATATTGATTTTATAACCTGCCACTTTACTGAACTGATTTATTGGTTCAGTTTTTCAGTGGAATCTTCCGGGTTCTCTATGTATGTTATAATCAGCAAACATTGATAGCTTTACTTTGTTTTTCCTAATTTGGATCTTCTCTTGCCTAATTGCTCTCGCTAGAACTTACAATGCTATGTTGAATAATAATGGTAAGAGTGGACAGCCTTGTCTTATATGGTATTTTAGTGGAGAAGTTTTCATTTTTTCACTATTGAGAATGATGTTAGCTGTGGGTTTGATAGCTTACTTTTATCCCCAGTTTTTTGAGGGTTTCATCATAAATGATGTTCAATCTTATCAATGCTGTCTTAACATCAATTTATGTGATCATATGGGGGTTTTTTGTTTATTTTTGTTGAAGTGGTAAATTAATAGACCTGGATTTAATAGACCTGGATTTAATTAATTTTTCAGATGTTGAACCACCTTTGTATCCCTGTAGAATCCAGCTGTTGGATTCAGTTTGCTAAAATCTTTTTGAGGATTTTTGCATCTTTGTTCATTAGGGGAGTTGGTGTGTAGGTTTCTTTTGTGTGTTGTTTTAGGTTTTGATATTGGAGTAATGTTGGCCTCATATAATGTGCTTGGAAACAGTCCTTCTTTCTCATTTTTTGGGAAGAGCTCGAGAAGGATAGGTATTACTTCATCCTGAAGGTTTGGTAGAACTCACTAGTGAAACTTTCTGGTGCTGGGCTCTTGTTTTCTGGGAAAGTTTTGATTAATTTCAATTTCCTTGCTTGTGATTGGTTTGTTCAGGTTTTCCATTCCCTATTCCTCTTGGATGGTTGTGTAATTCTAAGAATTTCTCCATCTCTTTTAGGTTGTTGAACTTACTGGGTATAGATGTTCATAGTAGTCTCCTATTACTTTCTAAATTTTCATAATCTATTGTAATTTCCCTTTCATTTCTGATCCTATTAATTTACATTTTCTCCCTTTTTTCTTAATGAACCTACCTAGAGTTTTGTTTATTTTTTCAAAGAACCAGCTTTTGGTTTCATTAATCTTTTGGATGGTCTTTTTTTTTTTCATTTCATTTATTTCCATTCTAAATTTTATTATTCCTTTGTTCTATTGGCTTTCAATTTGTTTTCTTTTTCTAGTTATTCAAGGAGAAAGAGAAAGTTATTTGAGCTTTTTCTTGTTCCTATGTGGGCTTGTATTGCTACATACTTCCTTCTTAGTGTTGCTTTTGCTTTGTCCCATAAGTTCTGGATCACTGTGTCCTTGTTGTCATTTGCCTGCAGGTATTTTTTCATTTCTTCTTCGATTTCCTTGATAACCCAGTAGTCTTTCAATAGTGTGTTTTTCAGTTTCTCTGTGTTGGAGATTTTCCCCGCTTTCTTTTTGTAATTGATTTCTAGTTTGTTACCTTTATGGTATAATTTCAGTCTTCATGAATTTCTTGATACTTTCCTTGTGACCCAATATATGGTCAATTCTGGAGAATGTCCTGTGTGCACTTGAGAAGAATGTGTATTCTGCTTTTTTTTTGGGGGGGGGAATGTGCAGTGCCCTATAAATGTCTCTTAGGCCTATGTTGTCTAATTCTTTGTTTAAGGCTATTATGTCCCTATTTATAAGTATGACTGTCTTGCCTTCCTTTGTGTCCACTTTGCTTGTAGGATTGTTTTCCAGCCCTTTACCCTGAGTCTGCATCTTTGGAAATCAGTTATGCTTCCTGAAGACAACAGAAGGTTGGATTCTGTTTCCTAATACTAATTCTGTTTCCTAAGATACTTGATATCTTTTAATTAAAAAGTTTAGTCCATTTACATTTAGAGTGATCATTGCCCTAGGAAAGATTGTTGCTGCCATTTTGTCTTTAATTGTTATGGTTTTTTCTATTTCCTTTTCCAGTTCTTTGTATAGTTCCTCTCTTTGGTTTAGATACTAAAACACCTTTCAGTATTTCTTGAGGGGGACATCTAGTGTTTACATACTCCTTCAATTTATCTGAGAAGGCCTTTATATCTCCCTCATATCTGATGAAGGGCCTTGCAGGATAGAGTAATCTTGACTGGCATTTTTTTACCTTTAAGAATTTGTAAATAATGTCAAATTTTTAAAATGCAAAGCAACCTCCCAACTGTGGAGACCTGGATTTAATAGCTGTCAAACGGCCTCTTAGTGTGTGGTTTACTGCCACTGAAGAATTGCAAAAACTTTGATTGAAAAATATCACCACCTATGTTACCCATTGTGAAGGCCCTACCACAGTCATCCATAATTCATCGGGGCAAGGCTGTCATGTATACTCTTCCATCTTGATTCTGATTCCGCAAACTTATCATCAATTCTTAACATGTTCTGGGGTTTAGCAAACATTGTCAGTTTAAACAATTACATGGATATGTCAGTCGATCAAGTTGCATAAAAATTTTATGCTAACATCTGAGTTTAACAGAGTTAGGAACTGGATGATTATAAGGAAATGGAACTGAAGATTTAGGGGAAAAAAGAGCTTGATCTGGTCTATTGCTGGAAGAGGCTATCAGAAATAATGATTTGGGGGTTGCCATTAATAAACTTCATAATTTCTACTTTTAAAAACAAAATTTTCCCAAGTTGTTATCTAAGTATTATTGGCAAATAACATAATTGTAACCATAAGTGTTCCTATGGAACAAAAAATGAGTGGCCTGGCAAGAAGGTCATTAACCCTGGTGACCTGCTCACCTCATAGGACTGGACAGGCATGGTGGTCTGAAAGGCATTTGTACTCATAGCCAAGTTCAGGCAACAACTGACTTGCTATGTCAGCTGAAGAACTAATGATGTTGTCCTGGAAGAGAGACAGTAATTCAGTGACCCAATCCCCAGTAATTTTCCTGGGTTGACCAGATAGGCATATCCTGTAGCTTGATGTCCAAAGTTGACATGATGAGTGAAAACTTTTAACCCCAACTGGTATGGTGCAAATGCATGAAACTTTTTTGGCTACTCATCTAAGAGATGAGTTGGCAATATTTTTAAAACGCTTAAATGGCATCGTGGGAGCTATTTGAAGAAGCTGGTAAAAGGATCCCAAATGGCAGGAATGTCTAGATAAGACTCCCATCAGCTAGGCAGTAGTTGGAATCACTTAAGTGTTTGTCATCAAGTGAAGAAAGTGGCACTCAGCTTCAGTCTGGGTGGCAGAGTTCTTTTAAGTGTGGCTACAGTGCAGACTTTCTGTGTATATTACTCATGCTGTGAAGTAGGTAATTTAAGCAATTGACTGCCCAAATTAAAGGCACAAAAAGGCAGACATGTAATTCTTTTAATTACACCTCCAAATTCCTCCTGCATTCCTTTGAGTCATTCATATTTGCCTCCTGCTTCATAACCTACCAGTAGAAGGTGAGCGATTGTAAACATAGAAGATCTGCAAAGGGGTGAAAGAGCTCAATTCGCTTGTTTTCACCTTAGCCTTTCTCAGAGAAAAACAAAGCACCATGCTTGGAAGTTTAGATGATATGAAATCTGATTTCTGCTTTTTATAGAGATAGTAAAAGATTTCAAAAAGAGATATGAGTCATACCTTTAAACTTTTTTGCCATCTATGTTCCACTAACATGAGTTATTAATAAAATATATTTGGTTTATATTACCAGGCAAGAAGATTCAATTTGATCTTTTATTTCTATTAAAGTATATTCTTATAACTAATATACCTTAACACTAGAGACAGACTTCATTTTCAGAAGCTAGGGAACCCTGTACAATTTAAAGCTGTGTATGTGTTTTAAAATTACACAGCCAGGCCTCCCTGGTGGCGCAAGGGATTAAGATGCAACCTGTGAAGCTATCTGCAGCCATTGCAGCACGAGTTCAATCCCGGCCAGGGAGTAACCCACATGGCACAGCAGACCTCTTCTGTCTTGCCCGCTGCTACCCTCAGCAGTGTATTTCAGTCAGTCTGCCTGTTCCGCTTCCCAGGGGCCAGGTGAATCCTCTCGCCTCCCACAACTCTGGCCTGTACCCCAGTTCTTGTATGTATAAATAAATACATCTTTAATAAAAATAAAATTACATAGCCATTTAGGTATTTTATCTATAAGAACTAACTAACTAAAAGCTATATAACATTTTTTCTGCTATATATGAAAAACTGAATTTTTAAAATATTTTTAAACATTTCTTAATATTTTTAATTAAATAGCTGAATTTCTCCTTTTATCTCTCATTTTCTCCTTTACAAGGAAGATGTCATGCTTATGCTCCTCTCACAATGCAGAATTTCATGTTGGTTTTCTAACCTTGATGGGAGACAAGTGCTAACCCTTGTGCAGTCCCAAACCAATCTTCACTGACATCAGTGCACCAGTTAGGAGGTTGTTAGGGTGGGGAGCAGAGAACAGCCACTTTATATTTCCATGGTCATTAAACTAGTCTAACCTCACCCACCCCAGTTCTCACCAGCTACACTTGACTTCAGCTAAGTCTTTGAACATATAGTCCTTGAGTCCTTGAGTGGCGTTCTGAGAATGTCCATGTTAGACATGGTTTGGTAAAATAAAGCTACAGGCTCTATTGAGGTTTCCATGGGAAAGGCAACACAGGACAGGGTAAATAGTTTAGGATTGACTAGCTTGAATAATTCTAGCAGGTTTTGCACTGTAGTGGTGGTCTCCCATTGTCTGGCCCCAGGATGATTAAGGCAGAGTCATAGTGCCTCTGGGTGTATGGGCCAGATAGAGGAGGTCTGGCTTTGGATTTGTTAGTTTGCATCTCAAAGGCATGCTCCTGACAGCTTTTGCTGTCTTTGAGGAGTTGGCTAGCCCAGGGAAGGGCTGTCTCTCTCTCTAGCTCAAAAGTTTTTTTTTAAGATGTCAAAACACATAACAATACACAGAAATAAAAAATACATATTATGCAAATGGAGTAAATTTTGTCCATCTGAGTGTCTTTGTTAACTCTTGTGGAATTGCACAATCATTTGCCTAATATTTTCTAGAAGTAATTTGTCTTTAGTGGCTGTATGATTTTGAGTGCTGTACTGTGTGTTTACACAGCCTCCTTAAGTTATCAGCCAGAAGGAATTTAACCTTGACCTTAGGGGTAATCCAGAACCTCCTGTCCCCCTCAACCAAGAACTTTTTGAGGGCTTTTTAATAGCTGTTTAGACTTTTTCTATTATATTTCTGCAAGGGAGATATAGGCCTGTACTGATTTTGTTGCTGTATAAAATTTTATGAGGCTTTTCCCCCTTTTCAGTGTACTTGGAAATACTAAAGAATCATTCCAATTAGGCACAATTTCTCAGACACCCAATGGCAGCTAGCTATAGAAAAACTTCCTGTTCTAAGACTGAGGCAACTTTGAGGCTAAATTTTTATTTTAGTGACACACTCATAAATGACCATCAAATATTTTATAATTTCGTGTTTGAATGGCTTTCTAGTTACCTATTGCTCTGAAACAGCTTACTCTGAAATTGAGTGCCTTAAAGCAATGTATTACTCTGATATCTCTGATGGGGGGGCCAGGGGCAGTGATTCAGAAGGTACAGGTTCCCTCTGCACCACCATCTTGGGATGGTAGGTATGACTGAGAACTAGAAGACCTGGGGGAATCTGGCAACTCTGTCTCCTCCTATGGTCTCTCCAAGTGAGCTTCCTCACAGAATGGCCGCCTTGAACATTGCTTGGTGGCCCAGGGCTCCAGTAACAAGTCTTAGGAGAGTCAGAAAGTGGAAGCTGCTAGTTTCTTAAGGCATAGCCTGAGAAACTGGCATGGCACAGCTTCCTTTCTGCCATATTCTTTTTTTTTAAGATTTATTTATTTATTTATACAAGAACCGGGGTATAGGCCAGATTCGCGGGAGGGTGAGAGGATTCACCAGAGACAGAGCGGGGAACAGAACAGGCAGACTGACTGAAGTACACTGCTGAGGGGAGCAGCGTGCATGACAGGAGAGGTCTGCTGCGCCATGTGGAACCCTCGCCGGCCGGCTGGGATCCAACCTGCACTGCAGAGGCTGCGGACAGCTTCAGGGTGCTGCGCTCAACAGCCTGTGCCACCGGGGGGGTTGGGGGGGCCCTCTGCCATATTCTGTTGTTTAACTTTTTATGGAGAAACTCCAACTTCACCTTGCAGCATCACAGGGAGGAAACACACTACATAGGAGAAACAGCAAATAATCTGAGGTCATCTTTAATCTACCACAGACAATAAATCTACAACCCCCAGCATTTTGGAAATCTACAAAAAGATTTTTATCTGTGTCTACACCTTCCTTAAAAAGGTAGATACTTGGGTCTCCCTGGTGGTGCAAGGGGATAAGCACAGCACTGTGAATCTGTCTGCAACCTCTGCAGCATGAGTTCAATCCCTGGCTGGCCAGGGAGCAACCCACATGGTGCAGCAGACTTCTGCTGGCTCGCCTGTTGCCCCCCTCAGCAGTGTATTTCAGTCAGTCTGGCTGTTCTGTTCCCCACACTGTCTTTGGTGAATCCTCTCACCCGCCACACCTCTGGCCTATACCCCAGTCCTTATACACATAAATAACAAAAAATAAATCTTAGGAAAAAAAGGTGGATACTCAGTTGTTCATTTTCAAGTTCTTTCTCTATGAAGAGTGTTGACAACAAGCCCTTTGATAGGAAAATTTCTACCTCAAACTCAAATTATCCAGTAAGACTCCATAATCACCTAAAATATATACATATGTATATGTGGGTCGTCAAATGTATATCCTTACATTTATTGGATATTTAAGGATCTTAAAATCCAAAAAGAAAAAGAAAAATACCGGATGGTCTCACTCATAGCAGGAATCTAGAAAACTTAAATAAGGGACCAGGAAAATGAATATAAGAAAGTGAAAGTCAAAATCAACAAAAAACTATGAACCAGAGACACTTTTTGGGGGGTGGGGGGCGGGAGGGGAAGGATTGGGGTCAGAATGGGGCGTTTGCAATTGTATGGGGGAATATAAAAATAAAATTTATTATTTAAAATAAATAAATAAATACAACCAATAGCATAAAAAAAAAAAATTCTCTAGTTATTATGCTCTCTGATCCTTACTCTTGAATATTATGCTCATTTTGTAGATAAGGAAGCTTAGACCCTGAGTGGTTAAATGGCCCAGAACATATGATTATTAATCCAGAAATAGGTTACATCTGTACATTTACTAATGGCTTCCTTGAATTCTCTAATATAGGTAGACCTAAGCCAAGGCCAAGGCAAGGACTTTTGAGAAATGCCATCATTTTACATCTTTATCTCCTATAATGAAGAAAGATCTTTGCTTCAGGCAAATACTTGAAATTTTTGTGGCTCTTTCAAGGCATTTCACACCCATTTCTTTGTTCCATTTGCTAATCTCAGGAGAGAGGTATTATTAATAGCACCAATTTTCAGATGGGGAAACAGAAGAGCAGAAAGGTTAAGTAAGCTGTGCATGGGTCACACAGCTATCTGGTAGGATCAGTGCTCAAGCCCAGAATTTAAAATTCTGAATCCTGTAATTTTTCCCCTCCTCCATGCATACCCCCTCCATTCTCCTACCCTCAATTTCTTGACTTTTGAAGACTTAAAGTAGCATACAAATGACTTAGTTGTATAGGGCAAGATAGTCCTTTTCAGGTACAAAAATGGGACACTTTGGAAAACTGAATAACCCAGAGGGTGAGAGAAAGGCAGAAGACCAAGATCACACTGGCATCATTGAGGAAATGAGAACACTAATTGCAGGCAGTTTCTACTTTGCTGTCTCCAGGGAGAATTAACACTTGTTATGATTTCTCCTGATGCCATGAGAAATCAGTTGCTACAGCAGTGACCAGTGTTTCTTGAAACTAGCAGCAGGCCTTAGGAATGAAATTTCTTCACTGCATCTGATGCTTATATTAATGAACTTGGCTCCACCATTTCAACACCTCACTGCTATCCTTCTGCCCAGAAGGCAAACAGTGATCTGGGTATGCAGCTCAGCTGTAGCCATATTCTAGGGAAGAGGAGCCAGACTGAAGTTGCGGAAGACAAGGCAAGAGTTTGGAACCCAGGTTTAAACCTATATTGGTAAATATTTGGGTAGACCCGTATTTCACATGCATCTATAGAAGTCACAGAGTGACAGGGAATAAACAATTTTGTTTTTTCTTCAGGCAGAAGCAACATTTCTAAGAAATATTTAGAAATATTTCTATTTTTCTTTTTTTTAAAACATATTTTTTTAAGATTTATTTATTTATGCAAACAAGAGTTGGGGTACAGGCCAGAGATGTGGGGGTGGGGGTGAGAGGATTCACCAGAGACAGAGTGGGGTACAGAACAGGCAGACTGAAATACACTGCTGAGGGGAGCTGGGGGCGAGTCAGGAGAGGTCTGCTGTACCATGTGTGTTGCTCCCTGGCCGGCTGGGGATCGAACTCATACTGCAGAGGCTATGGATTGCTTCATAGAGCAGTACTTAACCTACTTAACCCCTTGCACCACCAGGGAGGTCCTCTTTTTTTTTTTTTTTTTAAAAGATTTGGTTTATGTTAGAACAAATATTGATGAAATTCATATGGAGCCACAAAAAACCCTGAATAGCCAAAACTCTCCTGAAAAAAAAAAAGAAGGGAAGGAGGCATCATACTCCCAGATTTCAAACTATACTACAGAGCCATAATAATCAAAACTGTATGGTACTGGAACAAGAACAGACACATGGACCAATAGAACCAAATAGAAAATCCAGAAATAAACCCACAGATTTACAGTCAACTAATCTTTGACAAAGGAGCAAAAAATATGCAATGGAGCAAAGATAGTTTGTTCAATAAATGGTGCTGGGAAAACTGGGTCGCTACATGCAAAAGAATGAAGCTTGATTACCTCACACCATGCCCCAAAACCAACTCAAAATGGATTAAAGAACTAGACATAAGACCTGAAACTATAAATACATAGAAGGAAATATAGACAAAACACTGCATGACATGCATCTCAAAGACATCTTTACAGACACATCACCCAAAGCAGTGATAGTGAAGGCAAAGATAGACAGCTGGGACTACATCACATTAAAGAGCTTCTGCATAGCAAAAGAGATAGTAACCAAAACAAAGAGAAACCCCACTGACTGGGAGAAAAATTTTGCACACAACACTAATGATAAAGGACTGATCACAAAAATCTACAAAGAGCTGATGAGACTCAACAAAAACAAAGTAAATAATCCAGTCAAAAAATGGTCAGAAGAGCTACAAAGAAACTTCTCCAAAGAGGAAATGCAAATGACCAACAGGCATATGAAAAAAATGTCCACATCACTTGTAATCACGGAAATGCAAATCAAAACTTCAATGAGATACCATCTTACACCAGTGAGAATGGCACATATTAAAAAAACTAGCAACAACAAATGTTGGCGAGGATGTGGAGAAAAAGGAACTCTCCTGCACTGCTGGTGGAAGTGCAAAATGGTCCAACCACTATGGAAAGCTGTGTGGAGATTCCTCAACCTACTAAAGATAGAGCTCCCATATGATCCAGCAACTCCACTCCTAGGTATTTACCCAAAGGACACAGAAACATTAATTCAAAAGGGTACCTGCACCCCTATGTTTATAGCAGCACTATTTACAATAGCTAAGCTATGGAAACAACCCAAATGCCCAAAAATAGATGACTGGATCAAGAAGATGTGGTATATATACAGAATGGAATATTACTCAGCAATCAAAAATATAAAACTCATGCAATTTGCAGCATCATGAATGGAGCTGGAAGGGATCATGCTCAGCAAAATAAGCCAGAAAGAAAAAGAAAAATACTGGATGGTCTCACTCATAGCAGGAATCTAGAAAACCTAAATAAGGGACAAGGAAAAAGGACTAATTATAATAAAGAAAAAATCAAAATCAACAAGCAACTATAAACCAGAGACTTACTACCCAGGGGTGGGGGGGAGGAGAGGAGGGATTAGGGTCAAAATAAGGGGGGTGAAACTGTATGGGGAATATAACAAAAATGAAGAATGATGTAAGAATTATATAAAATAAAATATAAAAAATTTATTTTATTTATGCATACAAGAACTAAGGTATAGGCAAGAGGTGCAGGGGGTGAGAGGATTCACCAGAGACAGAGTGGGGAGCAGAACAGGCAGATCTACTGAAATACACTGCTGAGGGGAGCAGCAGGCGAGACAGGAGAGGTCTGCTGCACCATGTGGGTAGCTCCCTAGCCGGGGATCTAACTCATGCCGCAGTGGCTGGCAATATCTTCATAGTGCTGCACCTTAACCCCTTGCACCACCAGGGAGGCCCAATATTTCCATTTTTTCATTTAGATATAAGCAGTTTGTCTGGATGTTGACTGTAGCTACAGGACATATTTCCTAGCTACACTTTTCTTCCTCGCTGCCACAGTGGCCTTTTCTCAAGCTCCTACTTGCTCTGGCTATTCCCACTCCCCAGTGTTTTTGGTATGGCTGGCTCCTTGTCATTCAAATCTCAGCTTAATGATCACTCCCTGACTTCCTTGAGGACCCATTTTATAAGCAGCCACTTTGATTCTCACATAGTGCTTACCACTATCTGATATTTTCGTATCACTTTATTATTTGAGTATTACATGTCTCCTCCCTGCCATTTCAATGGCATGTTCATGGGAGCAGAGGCCTTGTCTGTGTTGGTCACTAGTATGAACCTTCCAGCCATCTCTGGCTCAGATACTCAATATATACATGTAGAAATTATGAATTGTTCCTAGTTACCACTGCAACAGTTATACTTGGTATGCACGCCCACACTTTGTACATGCTGAACTCTGCCTGCAATGCTCTTCCCTCTCTTCTTTTTCTGATTAGCTTGCCAGACATCTTGTGTTGTCCAGAAAGCAGGGAAAGACAAGTCTTCTAACTTTATTATGATTTTTAACTTTAAGTACAGAGACCTGTCAGACCTCAGTCTTTTCTCGAGATGATGCACCTATGACCTTCACCCCCAGAGAAGCATGTGAATGATCTTCCTGTGGGACGAGGGAGCATAGAAGAGCATGGAAAATTCCCAAAACCTCTTTACATACATGGAAATTTGCAGTTACCTCCTCTTTCATAACAGAAGAGATGGTGTACAGAGAGGAGGCACAAAAATCACTTCAGCGAGTCATTCCTTTATGACACAATTACATTTAACCACAAGGTTAGACCCATAACTTGAAGAGATTATAACAGTGACTCTCCCATCTCTTTTCAATCTCTGATCTGATTATCTTTATTTCCTTCCTTTGCTCCACATCAGATAACCTCCTAAAACCCAGTTCTGTTTAATATTTTAATCACCTACATACAACCCAGCACGAGATAAATACTTCACTAGCTGCTCCTTACTGGCCTTTGCTACTTTCAGTTTGCTTTTGCTTTTTAATGAAACAGTTTCCAGTTGGATTTTTTGTGGATCAATCCCTATAGCTTGTCACATTTGAAATTCGATCTGTTCCATCTTTCATTCTTTACCAAAAAGAAAAAGAAAATAGGAACTGGAGGATCTAGAAAGAGATTTGAAAGTGATTTCTCTACCCCACAAATATTTTACCCAGATATGTTAGCACAATGATACTGCATTTGGGGGCAGTGAAAAATCAGTAGCCTGATCAGTGCTAGCCTGGTGCTATTGATTATCATTTCTCACTATTTTTCTTCAACTTATGTTATACCTAACGTATTTGACACTAGAGTACTAAGTAGCTGAAGAAAGGCAGATGTGAATTATAGTGTAATTAGGTTCATATGTCACTATGACAGGCAACTGAATACACTTCCATGTCATTGCATACTTTGATAGTAAAACCATACTACTTATTCCATTTCTCTTGCCTGAAGTGGTAACTCTTTTTCTCTGGTAATTCAGACCTGCTTGTCAGTGCCCTCTAAGGGAGATACCCATATGGCGAGGCGGACCTCTCCTGTCTTGCCCTCTGTTCCCCTCAGCAGTGCTTTCGATTGCCTGCCTGTTCTGCTCCCTGCTCTGTCTCTGGTGAATTCTCTCACCTTCCCGTGCCTTTGGCCTGCACCCCAGTTCTGGTATAAATAAATAAATCTTTAAAAAAAAAAAAAAAACTTCTAGCAGTCTAAATCCTAAAGCCTTTACATTTCAGAGTCATTGTGTAAGAAAACCCACTCTATGTACAGGTCAAGAGAAACAACTTCTATACAACTTCTGTAAATAAAAGTGGGTCTGTTTGGGAAGATTAAAATATTGCTATTAGAGAGTTGTACACATAACTATAATTCAGTTAGGTACAAGAAATAAGAGGATATTGTTGTATAAAATGATTTGATGGTGCAGAGAATATCTGGAGTGAGGGTGATAAGAAGTAGATCTCACGATGTGGGGTCTAGTGAGTAGCACTCACATCTGGGAGGGAGTTAGCTTTGTAATGATATAAGCACTAGCTCATCTGTAGATCTGGAAGAACAGAATTTCACAAAAATATGAAAAAAAAGCAACAGTAGTTGAGGATAGAATAGATAGGCGCCCTCATTTTGCAGTTTGCTAGTTTTCTAACTTTGTGTTAATTCATTTAGCTTTATGGAATCCTAGTTATCTATAAAATGAAGATGGCAACAATTCTTACATCACACAGAACTGTTACTATGATCAAGTGAAAGGATGACTATTTGTTAATAAACTGTAAAACTTCATGCAGATATTGTCCTTTCCTTTGTTCTAGAATGTTTGTAACTCTAGAGAAATCATCATAAGTAATAGCTTCATGCCAAGTGCATTTTGAACTCAACCTTTGAAAATCAGGGCCACACCTGTCTTTGTGACAGTAGCTTTATTAGGTGCAGAGAAGCAGTAAAAGAATCTAAGTGAAACATTCTATGGTCAGATAAGGAAATTCCTCCTACATTCTCGCCTAGGGAATTATAACTGGTGCAGTTTGGGTGTTATGGCCTGAAGGCTGGGTATTTGGAACCAAGGCTGCGTGGTCAGAGTCCCAGAGCAAGTCATTCCACCTCTAGAGTGACTCCCAACTTCAGATAAAGAAGTCAAATAAATTGATAAATAAGGACTTTCTATTTTTAAAGGTCTGTGTCTACAGAGACTCTGTTTTTTGGTTGTTGTTTGTTTGCTTTGTTTTACTTTTGTTTCCTTTTGTTATTAGTTTGCAAGTTACCCCGAGCATTAGATATTTTAAATAAATTTTATTTTGAAATCATTGTATATTCACACAGTTGTAAAGAATACTACGGAAAGATCCAGTGTGCCCTTTTCCCAGCTCCCCCCAATGGTAACATCTTGTAAACTACATGTAGTACAGTATATCACAACCAGGATATTGGTATTGATAGAGTTAAGATGCAGGAAATGTCCATAATTACAAAATTCCTACTTGTTTCTCTTGTATAAATAGCCACACTAACTTCCTTTTTCTCTACCTATTCCTTAATTCCCAACAAATAGTAATCTGTTGTCATTTCAAGAATGTTGTTTAAATGAAATCATATAATATATAACCTCTCAGGGTCAACTCGTTTCTCCCTCACTGAGGATAATTAGTATCGTTGCCTCTGTCAGTACTTTGCTGCTTTGTATTTGTGATTGGTGTTCCATAGGATGGATGGTCACTGTTGAGCCATTCATCCATTAAAGGACATCTGCTGGTTTTCAGATTGGGGCTATTTATGAGTAAAGTTGTTATAAACATTTGTGTACAGATTTTTGTGTGAATGTGAGTTTTTGTTTCCCAGGGCTAAATGCCCTGGAGTAAAATTATTGGGTCATTTAATAGCTGTGTGTTTAGTTGTTTAAGAAATCAACAGACTGTTTTCCACAGTGACTGCACCATTTTACATTTCCAGCAGTGATGCCCAGGAATGTAGTTTCTCCACCTGTTCACCAGCATTTGGGGCTGCCACTAGTTACATATATGTATTTTATATGTATTTTAATTATTCTGGTAGCATGTGGTGATAGGGCATTGTGATTTTAATTTGTATTACTGTAATGGCTAATGAGATTGCCTATCTTTTAATGTGCTTACCTGCCTTTTGTCTTCTTTGGTGAAATGTCTCATCATTTGCCCATCTTCTAATTAGATCATTTGCTCTTTTTTACTGTTGAATTTTTGAAAGTTCTTTGTATATTTTATGCTAGTTTTTTTTTAAGATTTATTTATTCATGCATACAGGAAATGGGGTACAGGCCAGAGGTGTGGGAAGTGAGAGGTTTCACCAGAGACAGAGTGGGGAACAGAACAGGCAGATTGACCAAAGTACACTGCTGAGGGGAGCAGCGGGCGAGACAGGAGAGGTCTGCTGCGCCATGTGGAATTCTCACCAGCTGGGATCAAACCTGCGCTGCAGAGGCTGCGGACAGCTTCACAGTGCTGTGCTCAACCACCAGCGCCACCAGGGAGGCCCTATTCTATGCTAATTTTTGATTGGAGGTATGGTATGCAGATATTTTCTCATGCACTAGAGCTGTTTTTGTATCCTCTTAGCAAGTCTTTTTTCCAGAGGCAAGGATTTTAATTTTGATGACATTCAGTTTATCAGTTTTTCCTTTTATGTATTGTGCTTTTGGTGTAAAGTCTAAGAACTCTTTGTCTATTTGTCATCTCAAGTGAAGTATAGAAATCTTACCTTCATTTGCCTTTTTCCATTTGTCATATATTTACCTTGAATATTTCATCCATTTATATTTAGAATTAAATGAAATATTTGTATTATTTTTGATTCACCATTAAACATAATTTGAAAAACTCAAAAGGAAAAGAGAAGTCTATTGCACAAAAGGAAAAGAGAAGTCTATCTTTATTTTTGTTAACTGTGTTCTTTCTTACTGATATACTGATACACCGCAACCTGTGAAGCTGTCCGCAGCCACTGCAGCATGAGTTGGATCCCCAGCCAGGGAGCTACCCACATGGCACAGCAGACCTCTCCTGACTCGCCTGCTGCTCCCCTCAGCAGTCTGTTTCAGTCAATCTGCCTGTTCTGTTCCCCACTCTGTCTCTGGTGAATCCTCCCAACCCCCACACTTCTGGCCTGTGCCCCAGTTCTTATATGCATAAATAAATAAATCTTTAAAAAAAAATCCTCGTCAGATAATCCTAAATTCTGTCATCACACTATAGATACATTGACTGTCACTTTTCACTGAATTTGAGTTTTTTCTGTTTCTTGGTATGACAAGTGATGTTGATTGAAAATGGGATTTTTTTATATTTTATGAGACTCTGGATCTTATTGGAACCTTCTGTTTCAAGCTGGCTTTCTCTGATAGGAGTTTGGCAAGGCAGAGCAAGGCACTGCCTTTTTACTGCTTAAGTGGAGGCAGAAGTCCAGGTCCAAAACTCGACCTCCAGTGACACTTGAGAGGTGTCATTATTGTTCATTACAATCAGCGCTCATTATTAAGCATCACTACTGGGAGAAATAGAAGTTCCAGCTTAGCACATGGTTTCCTTTAACAGTGCAGTAGAAGCCGTCTCCTTTGTTGCTAGTCAGTTTTGAAAGTCCAGTTTCCTCTCTAGGTGTTATCTGATCCCACCCCAGTGAGGGTGTTGGGTGTTGGGGTAACTCATTACAGCCTCAATGAAGGTGTAAGTCTAGGCTATTGCCCTGGACTTGCTGGCATGTGTGGAAATTGGGCCGCATTTTTTTTTTTTTTGGTTTTGGCTAGAACACAGTATTTAATATTTAAAAAGCTTATTATCTTGCTAAGCCGCTCCTTTCCTTCGAGAACATGCTTTTGTTGGAATGTTTCTGTGTTTCCTTTCATCTTTTCCTAGGTTGCTGACTTCTTCAACTCCTAAATTGATCTATATTAGACAAAAAAGAAATAGAAACAACTCACCACAGTGTTGTTCCATGGGTCCTAAAATCTCTAGCTACTCTACCTTCTTTCCATCTTTGAAGTCTTCTTATGTTTGTTTTATATCCAGTGTCTAGGGGTTTAGTTTTACTTAGCAGGAGAAGTAGGGGGAAATGTGTCCACTTTATCTTCCTGGAAGTGGAAATCCTGAGCTTTAATTTTTTAGTAAACTGGGTTTTTCAAGTTGAGTACTTTATGAACATGCAGCACTGTTTAACAAACCAGAAGGACACCAAATCACCTGCAGGAAATGTTTGTTTCTAAGATTTATGTAAGAGAAAAAGTATCTGCCATGTGCTTGGCATTTTATGCATAATTTCACTTAATCCTCAGAATACTCCAACAGGGAGGGTATTTTAACATTTATTTACAGAGTTGAGAACTGAAGTTCAGAGAAATTAAGTAACTTGTTCCAGATTACACAGCTAGTAATTGGCAGAGCCAGGATTTGAAGCCATTTTTGCCCACATTTTTCTCCCACCACCTGCTACAGTCAGCATTTGAGTTCAACTAGGGAAGAGATGATCTTTCCTGCTTTTTTTGCATGCCCATTCCTAGTAAATCCCATGCAACTCCAAAGCAGTTTTCTGTTAGGGGAAACATTCATATATATGTGGTTATGTATAAAAATTGAGATATAACAACACAGATGGGAATCATATACTTCTAACAGGGAGTAATAAATACCTATAGGATCAAATTAGTGAAAGACTCCACTGTGTTAACATATTTTGGTATTGCTTTATAACTTATGATAGACTGATTCTATAGGTGAATAAATACCTACAAAATCATAAGTAGAGAAACTTATTGGAACTATTTATATGAACACTTGTATTTTTATATATAAATTTTTTTTATATTCCCCATACAATTGCGACCTCCTTATTTTGACCCCAATCCCTCCCCTCCCAGCCCCCACCCTCCATAGAGTGTCTCTGGTTCATAGCTGTTTGTTGATTTTGATTTTTACTTTCTTATAGTTATTCTTTTTCCTGGTCCCTTATTTAAGTTTTCTAGATTCCTGCTATGAGTGAGACCATCCGGTATTTATCTTTTTCTTTCTGGCTTATTTCGCTGAGCATGATCCCTTCTAGTGCCATCCATGTTGCTGCAAATTGCATGTGTTTATCTTTTTTATATGCTGAGTAATATTCCATGGTGTATATGTACCACATCTTCTTGATCCAGTCATCTATTTTTGGGCATTTGGGTTGTTTCCAAAGCTTAGCTATTGTAAACAGTGCTGCTATAAACATAGGGGTGCAGGTGCTCTTTGGAATTGATGTTTCTGTGTCCTATGGGTAAATACCTAGGAGTGGAATTGCTGGATCATATGGAAGCTCTATGTTTAGCAGGTCCAGAAATCTTCACACAGCTCTCCATAGTGGTTGGACCAGTTCGCACTCCCACCAACAGTGCAGGAGAGTTCCTTTTTCTCCACATCCTCACCAACATTTATTATTGCTAGTTTTTTTTAATATGTGCCATTCGCACTGGTGTGAGATGGTATCTCATGGTAGTTTTGGTTTGCATTTCTGTGATTACAAGTGATGTTGAACATTTTTTCATATGCCTGTTGGCCATTTGCATTTCCTCTTCAGAGAAGTTTCTTTTTAGCTCTTCTGCCCATTTTTTGACTGGATTATTTTCTTTGTTGTTGTTGAGTCTCATCAGCTCTTTGCAGATTTTTGTGATCAGTCCTGTATCATTAGTGTTGTTTGCAAAAATGTTCTCCCAGTTAGTGGGGTTTCTCTTTGTTTTTGTTATTGTCTCTTTTGCTGTGCAGAAGCTCTTTAATTTGATGTAGTCCCAGCTGTTTATCTTTGCCTTCGCTATCACTGCTTTGGGTGATGTGTCTGTAAATATGTCTTTGATGTGCATATCATGTAGTGTTTCGCCTATATTTCCTTCTATGTATTTTATGGTTTCAGGTCTTATGTCTAGTTCTTTAATCCATTTTGAGTTGGTTTTTGTGTATGGTGTGAGGTAGTGGTCAAGCTTCATTCTTTTGCATGTAGCGACCCAGTTTTCCCAGCACCATTTATTGAACAAACTTTCTTTGCTCCAATGCATAGTCTTTGCTCCTTTGTCAAAGATTAGTTGACTCTAAATCTGTGGGTTTATTTCTGGATTTTCTATTCGATTCCATTGGTCTGTGTGTCTGTTCCTGTTCCAATACCATGCAGTTTTGATGATTATGGCTTTGTAGTATAGTTTGAAGTCTGGGAGTGTGATGCCTCCATTCCCTTCTTTTCTTTTAGGAGAGCTTTGGCTATTCGGTGTTTTTGGTGATTCCATATGAATTTCATCAATAATTGTTCTATTTCTTTGAAGAATAACATTGAAACTTTGATTGGAATAGCATTGAATCTGTATATTGTTTTTGGTAGGATGGCCATTTTAATAATGTTTATCCTTCCAATCCATGAGCAGGGGATGTCTTTCCATTTCTTTGTGTATTCTTCTATTTCTTTTAACAGTGTTTTATAGTTTTCTTTGTATAGGTCCTTTACCTCTTTTGGTTAGGTTTATTTCAAGTATTTGATTTTTTTTTTTGTTTTGATAATAAAAAGAATGGTTTTTTTGATTTCTTCTTCTTCAGATTTATTGTTTGTGTATAGGAAGGCTACTGACTTTTGCGTGTTGATTTTGTATCCTGCCACGTTGCTGAAGTGATTGCTGAGTTGACTTAGTTTTTCTGTGGAGTTTTTGGGGTTCTCTATGTATATTATCATATCATCTGCAAATAGTGATAGTTTGACTTCTTCTTTTCCTATTTGGATTCCTTGGATGTCTTTCTCTTGTCTTATTGCTCTGGCTAGGACTTCCAGTATTATATTGAAAAGCAGACCTTAATGGAAATGCTTTCAGCTTTTCACCATTGAGAATGATACTGGCTGTTGGCTTGTCATAGATGGCCTTTATGATGTTGAGGTATGTTCCTTGTATCCCAAGAATTTCAAGGGCTTTTATCATGAATGGGTATTGCACTTTGTCGAAAGCTTTCTCAGCGTCTATTGATATTATCATATGGTTTTTATATTTCTTTTTGTTGATGTGTTGGATAACGTTGATTGATTTTTGGATGTTGAACCATCCTTGTGTCCCTGGAATAAATCCTACTTGGTCGTGGTGAATTATCTTATGGATACATTGTTGGATTCTGATAGCTAAAATTTTATTGAGGATTTTTGCATGCGTGTTCATTAGTGAGATTGGCCTGTAGTTTTCTTTTTTTATGTTGTCCTTGTTTGGTTTTGGTATTAGTGTGATGTTGGCTTCATAGAACGTGTTTGGTATTGTCCCTTCCTTCTCAATTTTTTGGAAGAGTTTGTGAAGGATAGGCACTAATTCGTCTCTGAATGTTTGGTAGAATTCCTTTGTAAATCCATCAGGTCCTGGGCTTTTGTTTTGGGGGAGGTTTTTGATTACCATTTCAATTTCGCTGCTTGTAATTGGTCTGTTTAGGTGTTCTATTTCTTCTTTATCTAGCTTTGGGTGATTGTAGAGTTGTAGGAATTTGTCCATCTCCTCTAGATTGTTGAACTTGTTTCCATATAACTGTTCATAGTAGTTACTGATTATTCTTTTGATTTCTGTTGTGTCCATTGTGATTTCTCCTCTTTCATTTCTGATCCTGTTTATTTGTGCTTTTTCCCTTTTTTCCTTTGTGAGCCTGGCTAGGGGTTTGTCTATTTTATTGATTTTTTTCAAAGAACCAGCTTTTGGTTTCATTGATCTTTTGGATTGTTTTTTTAGTTTAGATTTCATTTATTTCTGCTTTGGTTTTTATTTCTTTTCTTCTACTGGTTTTGGGGTTTTTTGTTGTTCTTTTTCTAGATCTTTGAGCTTCAAGATTAGGTTGTTTCTTTGAGTTCTTTCTTGTTTATTGATGTGAGCCTCTATTGCTATATATTTTCCTCTTATTACTGCTTTTGCTGCATCCCATACATTTAGGAAATTGGTGTCCTCCTTGTCATTCAATTCAAAGAATTTTTTAATTTCTTCTTTGATCTCCTCGTTAGTCCAGTGGTCTTCCAGAAGTGTGGTTTTCAATCTCCATGAGGAAGGAGATTCCTTGCCTTCTTTTTATGGTTTATTTCTAGTTTGATGCCTTCATGGTCAGAAAAGATGGTTGGTATGATTTCGATCTTAGTATATCTGTTGATGTTTGTCTTGTGTCCCAGTATGTGACCAATCCTGGAGAATGATCCGTGTGTGCTTGAGAAAAATGTGCACTCAGATTTTTTTGGGTTTAGTGTTCTGTAAATGTCTGTTAAGCCCAAGCGCTCTAGATCCTTATTTAGAGCTTTAGTGTCTTTACTTATTTTTTGTCTCGTTGATCTATCCATTGTTGATAGTGGTGTGTTGAAGCCTCCCACTACATATGTGTTTTCTCTGATGTTTTTCAGATATGACAATAGTTGTCTGATATATTTTGGTGCTCCTTTGTTTGGTGAATATATGTTAATGAATGTTATTTCTTCTTGAAATATTGTCCCCTTGATCATAATGTAGTGACCATTGCAGTCTCTTTTTATCCTTTTGAGTTTGAAATCTGTTTTATCTGATATAAGTATAGCTGTTCCTGCTTTCTTTTTTGGTCCATTTGCTTGTAGAATTGTTTTCCATCCTTTAACTTTGAGTCTATTTTTATCTTTTGTAGCTAAATGTGTTTCCTGGAGACAGCAAAAGGTTGGGTTTTTTTTTTTCTTAATCCAGGCTGCGACTCTGTGTCTTTTTATTGAAGAGTTTAGTCCATTTACATTTAGAGTTAATATTGATATGTTAGCATCTGTGTTTGCCATTGTGTTTGTCTTTCCTTTGATTTTATTTATTTGTTCATTTAATAACTTTTTTTTTGACCTTCTTTCATTGTTATTCATCCCTCCGAGGTTCTGGCTTTAGGACTCCTTGTAGTATTTTTTGGAGTGAGTGTTTAGTCGTAATGAAATTCCAGAGTTTCTGTTTGTCTGGAAAGGTCCTTATTCTTTCTTCATAGAGGAAGGAGAGCTTTTCAGGATAGAGTATTCTTGGTTGGCATCTGTTTTCTTGGAGTCTGTTGACTATGTCCCTCCACTCTCTCCTTGCCTGTAGTGTTTCTTCGGAGAAGTCTGATGTCAGTCTGATTGGTTTTCCTTTGAATGTTATCTGTTTCTTCCCTCTTGTCAGCTTCATTATTTTTTCCTTGTCCTGGATTCTTGGGAGCTTTACCATTATGTGTCTTGCTGTATTTTTCCTTTCGTCGTAGAAGTTTGGTGTTCTTCTTTCTTCTTGTATATCAATTTTCAGCTCCTCCTTCACATTTGGGAAGTTCTCTTCAGTTATCTCCTGGAATATTTTCTCTGTTCCTACATCTATCTCCTCTCCTTCTGGGATTCCTATAACTCTTATATTTCCTTTCCTCATGGAGTCAGATAGTTCCCAAAGTCTTTCTTCAGTCTTTTTCCTTCGTACTTCTCTTTCCTTTTCTGTTTTGGTTCTTTTTATTTCTGTGTCTTCAAGAGTACTTATTCGTTCTTCCATTTCATCTATTCTGCTTTCATTGCTTTTCCCAGAGTTCTTTAGCGCCTCCATTAATTCTTTGATCTCCTGCATTTCTTTTACTTCCCTCTTTAGGGAGTCAATTTCATTCTTCTGATCATTGATTATTTTTCCCCTATCATTGTTTTCCTTTATGACTTCTATCAGTTTTTTAATAATGGCAATTTTAATTTCTCTTTCTGGAAGGCTCAGAAGTTCTTCCAAGTTACTGTCGTTGCAATCTGGGGGGTGATTTTCTTTTTGTGGTGCACGTTTTTTCTGAGGAGTTGCTGGGTTGCGTGTGGTTTTTCTACTCCCTACTGTCTGTTTTCTAATTTGCCGTATGCATTGGGACACTGTGTTGCTGGTACCGACCGGCATCTTGGGTGAACTTCCCAGCTCACCTCTGGCTCTTCCAGGAGCCATCTGCCAGTTTCAAGCAGGCTTTACTGAAGAAAGGTCCCTGTTCTAAAGTGGCACTGCAGGTTCGCATTCCTCTGCATACCCAGTCTGCCCCGGCGGTGGGTTCCCGCTCCCGCTCTGGGCTTGTACTGCAGGCCAGCAGGGGCCTGGCATGGGCGAACTTCCCAGCTCACCTTTGGCTCCTCCGGGAGTCTTCTGCCGGTTTCAAGCAGTCTTTACTGAAGAAATGTCCCTGTTCTAAAATGGCGATGCGCTACGCGCTCCCTGTGCGCCTCTGAATGCTTGTATTTTGAGGGATGGAGATATTTCTTCTAGAAGTTAGAATATTTGTCTCCGTATATAGAATATTCCTTTATTGTGAAAAAAAAAAAGACAGATTTCAATCCCTATTTTAGTGTGAAATAAGTTTGGCACAATAATTTCCGATGGTTCTCTGTGTATATTAATGAGTTTAGACCTACTCCTCTCTCTGAAATTTGACTTAAAGAAAATTTTAAATCTCTTTCCTTTTGCCCTTTTGCTTTCCCCATTCTTTTTCCTTTTCTCACTATTTGGAAATACTTGAATTTCTTAGAGTGTTTCTACTCTGACACAACTATGAATAATTCAAGTTTAATCTTGCATTCATTCCTTTCCAAGTTCAAAATCTGACATCTTTTATTTTTCTGTTTATGAACTACAGGCGTTTTGGATATAAGATAGTGATTGAAAAGAAAGACTGCAAAATGAAATGTGTATGAGAGGTATCACTTATTAAAAACATAGTTGGGATTACATGTATGATGAGAATGTTGCTGATTCTCAAATTTTTTTTAAAGATTCATTTATTTATTTATACAAGCACTGGGTACAGTCAGAAGCGCGGGAGGGTGAGAGAATTCACCGAGCCAGAGCAGGGAGCAGAGCAGGCAGACAGACCAAAGTACACTGCTGAGGGGAGCAGCGGATGGCAGGAGAGGTCTGTGCACCATGTGGGACCCTCGCCTGGTGGCCGGGAGCAGCTGGAGATCGAACCGGCGCTGCAGAGGCTGCGGGCAGCTTTGCAACCCAGCGCTCAAAGGCTGCGCCACTGGGGAGGCCATGATTCTCAATTTTTTTTAAAAGATCGATTTATTTATGCATACAAGAGCTGGGGGACAGGCCAGAGGTGCAGGGGTGAGAGGATCCAGAGATAGAGTGGGAAGCAGAACAGGCCGACTGACCAAAATACACCATTGAGGGGAGCAGTGGGCAAGATAGGAGAGGTCTGCTGCGCCATGTGGGTTGCTCCCTGACTGCCCAGGGATCGAACCCGTGCTGCAGAGGCTGTGGATTGCTTCACAGTGCTGTGCTTAACCCCTTGCACCACCAGAGAGGCCCTGATTCTCATATTTTTATACTACTTGATCCCTACTGAATTTAGAGAAAGAGACTGACATTGGCTGATATCCTCTAAGGGGCTGAGCACTGTGCTGACCTTTAAATCATGTTAGCTCAGTTGTAATTATCCTCAGTTTGTCAATTAGGAAACTGGGCTTCCAAGAATTTAAGTAACTAGATGATACAACTGGATTTAAACCTAAGACTTTCAGACCTTCAAGCCATGGTCTTTCCAGGACACTTTCTCCATGCCATATAGAAAAATGCTCTTATGCTGAAAACTAAAAAAATTGACTTAAGCTTAACCTTGCTTTCTAAAAAGACTTAATGAAAACTCACTGGGTTCCTCCTATTCTTCATTCATCTAGTCACATATTGTATTCCTTCTTTCTGGTCCAGTACATCTCAGTTCTGACAACACATCAGAATCACCTGAGGTGCTTTTTAAAAATTTACATGTCAGGTTCTACCCCCACAGAGATTATGATCATTAGCCTGGGATGGGGCAGAGACATCTATTTTTAAAGTCCCCAGCTGATTCTGATGGGCAGTCAGGATTGATACATTGCAGTCTTGTCACTTCCTGTCTTTAACATGAGAGATTAATGTTAATTTTTTGTGTCAACTTAACTGAGTCATGGATATCCAGACATTATTCTGGGTGTGTCTGTGAAGATGTTTCCAGATGGGATTGACACTGAAAATCAGTAGACAGAGGAAAGTGATTACTCTCCCTAATGCGAATGGGCATCACCTAATCAGTTGAAGGCCTGAGTGAAGAGAAAGGCTGCCCCTCCTGCAAGCGAGAGGTTTGTGAGCCCAGACATTGATCTGTCTGGGCTGTCTTCAGAATCAGCTGAAACATAGATTTCTTGGATCTCAGACCTGTCAGCTTTTGAACCGGAAGTCATACCACTGGCTCTCCTGAGCCTCAGACATTCAGACTCTGTCTGGAACTGAGCTGTGTGCTCTTCTGGATCTCTGGGTGTAAGGTCAGGAATGGACACAGTGCAGGTTTTCTAGGATCCCATTCTGCAATGGGTAAAGGACGAGTCAGAGTCCTCAGTATCTTTTGCAGGTCTCCCACTGGGGTTCACCAGGCACACGGCAGGCAGGGGTGCTGGGGGGCCAGGAGGCTGGCAGGCCTCCCAGCCCCCAGCAAGTCTTCACTCTATCTGGGTTCTCTGCCTTCTCTGCTTCTCTCTCGGCTTCTGCTACTTATTTTTCAGCTTCTCTTTCGACTTCTGCTGCTGCTGGCGTCCCTGTGACACCGCCCTTAAAAGTCCAGTCTCTCAGCCCAGGTGTACCCACTTTAGATGCCCGCCATCAGGCATGCATTCAGGACCGCAGGGTTCCCTCATCTATCCTAATGGTGGGAGGGCAGAAAAGCCTGATACCTTTTACCTTACCCTACACTAGGTTACAAACAGCAGATCTTGGAGACTTCTTGGCATCCGTAATGGCATGATTCAGTTATTTTGAATTAATCAATAGGATCTCTCATGTACACGTGAGCAGCTCTCTCTCTTACACACACAAACACACACACACACACACACACACACACACGGTTGCTTTTGTCTTTCTGGAGAAACCTAACTACCACACTCTCTTTTTAATTAAGACTAGACACATTTTCCATCTCAAGTTTTTTTATATTTTTATGTTCCTGGAGACATCACAAGGAAAGCACTTTTTTTTAATGAATTATTTCATATAATTCTTACATCATTTTTCATTTTTACATAATGTAAATGCATTTTCATTTTGGTTATATTCCTCATGCAATTCCCACCCCCTTTTTCTGATCCTAATCCCTCTCTTCCTTCCCCCACCCCTCACTGTAGTGTGTCTCTGGTCTATATTACTTGTTGATTTTGATTTTTACTTTATTGCAATTAGTATTTTTCCTGGTCCCTTATTTAGGTTTTCTAAATTCCTGCTATGAGTGATGTTGTGCCCAAGATCAGCAGACTTGGCGAGCATAGCCTCCTAGAACCCAAAGACAGCCGATGCAAACGCAAAAGGGATTTTATTACAGACTTGAGTCCGAGCTCACAGCACCTACCAACACAGCAGCAGATATCAAGAGCCCCAAACAAAGGAAGCAGGGGTTTTTATAGGGTTAAATCATGCTGGCAGTTACTTATTGGCTACAAGGATGTATTCTTCAACTTTGCCTGACTATAATTCTAAGCTGACTGGCCTGGCTGAGATGCAGCTCCAATTACGGCAAGTTTGCCCTCATTGGTGACCGGAGGGTGAGGGTTGAGTGAGGGTTGAAACTGTCTCTGGAATGCAGTCGTCATTCCCGGAACAGCAAAACCTAAAATTCTAAAATGGCTGTTACACACAAAATGACAAAGCAATGGCTTATGCCTGGTTCCACAACTGAGACAATCTGATATTTTTCTTTTTCTTTCTGGCTTATTTCGCTGAGCATGATCCCTTCCAGCTCTATCTATGTTGCTGCAAATTCATGAGTTTTATCTTTTTTGACTGCTGAGTAATATTCCATTGTGTATTTATACCACATCTTCTTGATGTGGGGCATCTTCTTGGGGCATTCGGGTTGTTTCCATAGCTTAGCTACTGTAAATAGTGCTGCTATAAATATAGGGGTGCAGGTGCCCTTTTGAATTATTGTTTCTGTGTCCTTTGGGTAAATACCTAGGAGTGGAGCTGCTGGATCATATGGAAGCTCTATCTTTAGTAGGTCAAGAAATCTCCACACAGCAGGAAAGCACTTTTAACATAGGGTTGAATGGACATCTTTTTTGGGTTTTACCTCAACATTGATTCAGAATAGAAGGGGTTCAGCCACTAGAAGCTTCCTACCTCCCTGCCCATGTGCTTTTCTCAGCCCACAAAGGCAAGGCTCTTGGCCTCTGTGCCTGTGCCCATCCAGTAGAAGCAGCTATGAGATCAGGCAACCCATGACCTTGCTTCAGTCTCGCTAATATGGTTCTGTCACAGAAAGAGCAGCCTGGGAAGTAAAGGACCTTAATGGTAGGTGCCTGCGGGTTATTCACATAATCCCATTGTCTGTCCTGATGGTCTGAGAGAAGGCTGCTCAGAGTGCTGGCCGGATGGCCAAAACCAAACTGGGGTTCTGAAATCCAGTACCGAGTGGGGAGATGATTACCAAGAGATAATAGCAAGGTGAACGAAAGAAGCTTGCAAGCTAGCCTGAGAAAGCACTGAGGAAGGACAAGGCTGTGTCCATTGTCAACCCAGGAGGCAAGCAGGGAGTCAGAAAAAGGGGGTTAGTCAAAAGGTCAGAAGCCCAGCAGAGGTAACCAGGAGAGAATAGGGTGGGGCAGTGGGAGAGGGTGACAGGAAAGTAAGCCAGAAATCCATGTTGCCTATCTGTGACTCATTTGTGTTAACCACTAGCCATTCAGCCATGAATGGATCAGCTTAGTAAAAGGGCTATGTTGGGGTGGCTAATTTTTCATTCAACTCATACAGCCCCATCCTTAGTCCCACTTAATACATGGTTCCCTCCTGTCTTGAATATTTTGTTTTATTCAGTACATAAACAAGTTTGTGACTTGCTCAAAAGGGCCATGGTTTATAATACCACAAACCAATTTCCCATAAATTTCTATCACACTAATATCTTTAAACATATGAAATGGCACTTTTGGATTCTGCATTGTTAGAATAAATTTTGGTTCATTATAGTGTCTTGTAAAGAACAGGCAGAGGAATATTTTTGTGTTATTATTTGCCCTTTTTTTTTGGCTCTGTTTTCCCAAACTTTCAAAAACAATTGCTAATAAACAAACAAAGCCACAGGAATTATCCATTTCAAGAGCATAAACAGATTTCAAGCCATCAAAAGGAGTCACCAAAGTTCATCCAGCAGTGCTTTCATAACTATCTTATACCAGCACATTGGTGCTGCCATCTGTGAAGATAAATTCATCAGTTTCCAATTCATGCTTACTTTTCAGATGGTTTTACTGTCTCATTTTGCCTAAAATCAACCAATCAACTAACTGCATATACATTTGGGGGGAAAAGAAGATGCCCTGGTTTGGATACTGGAATTTTTCCATTTCCAGAGCAGAAAAAGAAAACCTTTTCCACCCCTTCCCCCTCCTTTTTTAGTACCATAAATGTGTGAGAACTCAAGGAAAGTATCCCTCTGCCAGGTTAGCTTAGTTTCAGATGAATTAGAATGCTTCCCAATGACCCAGGGAAATTGGCAGTAAAGTCAGTGTGGCTGTGATAGATTTAGCAAGGTAATTTTTATCTTCCTTTTGCCCAAACTGGATGAATTACTCAGCTCTCCACTTTGGTTAGATAATGGAAATACAACCTAACAATCAACTCCATTTATCTTTTGCACAGAAACTTTCAAAAGAAATTTGATGTGTTTTCAGTCAAAGCTGTCTTTTAAAAGACTGGATAGTAATGGGTCACTGAAAGTAAAACCGATGCCACCAACAAAATACTCTTTGCTTAATATATTGTCCTTTTTTATCTATTTTTATTTTATTTTATTTTATTTTGTGGGACCCTCGCCAGCGGCCGGGGAACAAACCGACACTGCAGAGGCTGCGGGCAGCCTCGCAGCCCAGCGCTCAACCGCTGCGCCACCAGGGGAGGCCCAATATATTGTCCTTTTGTGCATATATATCAGTGCATGTATTGGTGGTGTTGGCAACACCCTGTGTCATCTGTATTGAGTGTATTGAAGGGTCGGACAAGTGGGCGCTCTAGCCTGGATCTTCCACTCTGGGCATCAGAATCTTGTCTTCCATAGTCACCTGGTATTCACCCAGTTCCTATATCTAGCATAACTGCAGAAAGTGTTGGGTTTTTTTTTGTTGTTGTTGTTGTTGTTTTTGTTTTTAAATCCAGGGGCCTTATGAAGACAACAAGGGGTTATTCTGAAAGTGATTAAAAATACCCCCTGTGATAAGTAAGGACCCAATACAATTTGCTGTAAACATGTACCCCCACCAAACCAAAAAGGAGAGAGTGACTGGTGCTCCTTGTTGCCAGTCACATTTCTCCAAGGACTTGGGCACCCTCAGGGAATGGCCTTCTGCTCCAGCTGGAGTCCTTTTGTGATCTTGTCTCATTGGGTCTGGTTTGTGCTTCTTACTTCAGGGTCTCTTATAAGCTGGTCACACATATCTGTAAGTCTTTGTTTCTTAAAGTCTAGTTCTTAAGAACCAAATATTTAAAATTCCTCTCAGGATTAGCATTCTTCTGAGTGCTAAGACTCCAGTGAAAAGTTGGAAAGCTTTCTGAAGGATAGAGTAACTTAACCAATGAAGGAGAAGTACATGTGCGTGGCTTGGGGGCAACACAGCATTTCCCCAAAGTGGTAGCTCAGGCCGTGGCTGCTTCCTCATTCCATGCCCCATTTATGTATGTCCTGCTTTTGTGCACACAACCCATCCACCAGGGGATTCCCAGTCATACACCTGAAATGAGGAACAAACTTTAACTGGTGCTCAGCTTTGCGGGGTGGGATCCTTAACCCAGCTATGGGGCTAACTCTAATTCAACTACTGCTAAGACTCTTTACTAGGTGGAACATTTCATAGGGCAGGGCATCTCCCGCATTGTTGAGATCCCTGCCGGATTTTCTAACTGCAGTAGAAGATGCAGGGGGAGTCACCTCCTCACCGTGGCATCTTCTGGACACGGTTAACTGTCATAAGTCCCCTCTTTCATACTGTAATGTTGTGGTTTTGCTCTACATGTTCTGCCAGGGTATCTTTCTGAGTAGAATAGAATTTCAGAATCATACAAATGAGAGCTGGAGGGGCTCTGAAGGGTTGAATATACCCAAACTCTGGTTACACAGATGAGGAAACTATAAACTTTGGCAATGTAGTTGGACTCTACATTATTTGTGCCTTCCATTGTAATGTTCCTTCTGCTGTCTTAGCGTGGAATGGAGGCCTTTGTCAGAACCAAGGGTTAACGCCTCTGGAAGCGAGACTCCTTTCAGGCCTCTTGGGTGCTCTCAGATCTAGTCTCCATGTAACATGACCTTCAGCCTTCCTGTCTCTGGACCCTGAAGAGGAATCAAAGCTGTTATGAAACCTTATGTGACATGATGTGGTCAGCGCCACACCTCACAAATTATATTGAAGTAAGTTTTGGAGTATATTCCCATGCAGTACTTTATAGATTATCTCTAAGGGATAAGATAGGCCAACTTCAAGCCAGGAGGATGATTGTGGCTCTAAGGCCAATGCTGGAGCTAGCCCTGCCTGCTGCACCCAAACTTTTGATCCAAGACAATCCCAGAATACTGAGGACAAGTCCTTGGTGACAATTAAAAAGTATCTTTTCTGTTGATAATAATTGTACTTTCATGAGCAGCTGAAGAGCAAAGAACAGTTTGGCTTTTTGAAAACCTATTCTGTTTCCCTTGGAATTAGGTTCGAATCCTTGTAAGGAAGCCAAAGGGAACTGCATAACTTTGACAGAGTTGCTGGAGATTTTACAGAGAAATTATTTTAAAAGACCAGCCAGTAGGAGCAGTTAACAGATCTGCATAACTATAATGCAAATAAAGATTAGATTTCACTCATGAATTACTAATTTTAGATACCTAAATATTAAGACGAGTGAAGCAAGGCTCATTGTGCAATTTCATGCAGAAAATTTCATCAGTTTCTAGGCGAGAGTTTTTGGGTTGTGTTCAAAAAACATTCATGTGCAAGACGAAGTCTACATTCCACTAGTCCTTGCCTTGGGAGGGTCTAATGAGATTGATGTTCCCATGTAGATAAATCTGAAAATAAAATTCCATTAACTAATCTAGTCTTGATTTCACTAGGGATAAAGTATGCATTTTAACAAAATAAGGAAGGAAAGTTTGTTTTTCAGGAAGCTGGAACCATATGTTCCCAGATGCTGATTTGCTCCAAAACTCAGAGAAAGAAGGTTTAGGCTATTTCTTACATGCATGCATGTGCACGCGTGCACGCACACACACACACTGTAATTTCTTAAAACAACAACAAACCCTCCAAAATAATAAATGTTACCAGAACAATAATAAATAATGGCACAAATGCCCATCTTAAGAAACACAGTTGGTCACGTCTTGCACTGCACACCCATCGTCATGTGCTGAGCATTGCTTCCATGATTGAAGACACATTCTGGCAGTTAGAAACATCCACCACAGATTCAAGTGTGTGTCTCAGGATTCCAGGATCACAGTCTGCCAGTTGTTGACCATTAGTGACATAGCAAGTATCACTGAGTTCTGCACAATCTCTGGACTTGCATGATGCAACTGAAATATTACTTAGTATAAGAAAGTACCTGGGGTGAAATAACCCCTCAGGAAGCCTAATAAAGAAGGAAGGAAATGTGCCATTTAAAGTCCAAACTGCTTTCCTGAAGCATGGTCAAATCATACATGAAATACAATGGCCTTTCCATGCCAGAGGAGTAATAGCTCATTTCCTCTGCAAGCCCTGCACCCTTTTTTCCCTTAAGTTTTATTACACGTTTAAGTGTACATGATTGGTCATTCCAAGTGCATGAACTTAAGGCAGACTAAAAGGATCTATTTACCCTAGAAATGTAACACACAATTGGCATGGATTGGACTGAAAGCACTCCACTTTTTTCAGAGCAACCCGTGCTTCATTTCCTAGCACCCAGAGATCATCCACATTGGAACTTATCTGGGCACTTTCTGTTCTCCAGATACCCACTTGCCACTGTCTTTCTGTAGTTCCTTTCCTCCCTAACACAGCCAATAGACCTACACTGGGGAGAGAAATGGAGATGAAAAGGGTTAATCATTTGCGCTAATGGAAACCTGAAGGTCCATGCTAATACTTTGTCATGGGAGTGTCTATAGACTTTGAATAAATAGAGCCTCTCCAGTCTCCCCACCCCCACCCTTTAACAAGCATTGCTTGAGGATTGAGCCAAGAACAGGGGTCTGTTAAAGGTTGGTCTAGTTCCAAGCAAACTGTGAAACAGATGAAAATTAATTTCCCAAGTGCTCTACCACAATCCTCCCCACACATCTGCCCCAGGCCAAAGCAGAGTGACCTATTTCTTCTAAGTACTCAGCATCATCCCGAATTTACAACCAGTTGTAAGTTAAGTAGTGCTAAGGACTGAGCAAAGTACAGTTCTACTCCAGAGCATCTGTATTTAGCTAAACTGAAGCAAACAGTCTGCCAGGGAGACTCAGAGACAACCTCAAATGCAGGTAGAGTCCTTGCATGTTCCATTCATGTGTGTATCCCCAGGGCCTGACCCTCAGGAGTTCAATAAATATTTGCTAAATAGATGAATAAATTAGTGAGTGACATGACATGGGATGGCAGCTCGTGGTCTGTTTGACAAGAAAGGACTCAGCTAGCAGGAACAGCACGAGCAGGGGAGAGCTGCCAGCCAAGAGAGTAGCCTTTGGAGAAGTCAGTCTTTAGCCCACTTCCCTGCTGCCCACATCATGTGTTCACACTGGTGGTCCCCACCCTGGCCTTCTGTTGTTCAGTCTGCCGAAAGCATCATATTCTTGATCCGAGACCAGCAGAAAATATCCTCAACCTCAGACTTCATTGTGCATATTCCAGGATGGTATTTCAAGTGTTGATTTTTCTTGTTTTTTTTTTTTTTTGTTGGTTGGTTTGGTTGATTTTGCTTTTTATAAACAGCCTTGAGCTGCTGATAAAGTAGCCTGGTATGCATGGGTGGCCTTTCTGTGCTTGGCATTATTTGGACTTTCTCTGTTTTCTTAAATTGGTAACAAGATCACAGGAATTTGGATGTTTAGGTTAGGATTTAGGTCTGGATACTACATATAGACTGGCTTTTAATTCCTCTCTCCTTGTTGTATTATTTAAATCCATAGACACTTAGAGCCAGTATGTAAACACCTCCAAGAAGCACAAAAAGAAGCAGCACATGGAAAATAAGGTCAGAGCTGTCAGCTTCTATATACCCCCCTTCAGAAAAACCTGAAGATTTCATATCTTCATCCACATCTTCAGTTGGCTTCACTGTCAATTTTCTTCTCATTCCTTTTATAATTGTTGACTTTGAACTTTATGGAGGACAACTGAGTTAGATAGTTGAGTACATAAGCTAACTTGTAGTAAACTCTCCTAACTCTTACAAAACTTGAGTCTTCTTTTCCCATTCATGAGATTTTCCTGTCACTGACCTTGCTAAGTCAGCCACCTCCACTTTCCCCAGTTCACCACCCCTAAGTTGGAACCTGCTAAATGTACAGAACTACTTCTGGGGTCAGAGAGATGTTCATGCATGAGAGAAGCCCTGGGTCAGGACCATTTATTTTCAAGCATCAGAGAAGTCTTCACTGGTAAAATTGGAAAAATCTGCTGATCTTGTGTTTTGGGGAAAGCAGAATTTGCTGCTAGTTCTTTTCACCTTGATGGTAGTTGCTTTTCTTGGATAAAGTAGGAATCCCCCTCAAACTAGAAATTATGACCCTTGAGACTGAAAATGAACATTGTAAGTTCTAATTTTTTCAAACCTGGAATGGGGTGACAAAGTCAATTTATTGACGGTGATAGGACTAGAGAAAAAAAGCCCTTCTCCAGTGGTTTACTTCCATGCTTTCAGGAATTAACTGTGGAGGAGAGACATGGAAAACAGGCCTTGCCTAATTTTTTTTCTTTTTCTAAACTTTAAAAATTAGGTCATATACTTAACTTGCTCTCCTTTGGAGGTATTTAACACACCTGGACATATTTAGTATCTAACTTTGCCTTGTTAGAAAGTTCTCTAAACAAGAAATGATGTCAATATGGAATCCATTGTAAAATTATCTTTTTTCTGTCAGCCCCCAAACTCTCACTTCTTCCTGACTGTATATTAAACCTAATTGAATGAATAGGCAAGTCTTTAATCTTCATGTTCTCAAGTTCAAAGACAGAGTGTATTCCGAGCCTGGTTACTTGCACCTGACTAAATGGTTTTACCTGTTGTATTATCTAGTTTTAACCTCCACAAAATAGACAGGTGTCTTAAAAAGACTTATAAAGTAATTGTGGATTAAATAATTATGGACCCCAGAAAAGCAAAGACACAAAAATGATAGAAGTAGCACTTCTGTTACTCCTGCTGTTTGGCAACCACATGGCAACGTTACAGTGTTACAACACAAAACAGGGATTCTCTAATTTGATTTGCCAGGTAGTTGGCCAAAATAAACATCCAAAATTATTTAAAATATTACTAGGGAATATGGATGGAAATTTGCATTTTTGTTATGATAAATCTCTAAGTATATTTTGTGTCTTGACTATTGAGAATTATATTAGCTTCTGTAGATAATTTATAAAGAATATAAATTATAAAGGAAATAAGGAAATCGGGGGTATATGTTTAAAATGCATAGAACCCGCTGCTCTAGGAAATGGCATCTACTAAGATTGATGCTCAGAGGTTGGTGGCATTGTCTAAGATAGGGGGAGTGGCTTTAAAGGGCAGGCTTGTCTGCAAACAAAGTCTGAGGGATGATAGGAGGCCCTGGTGCAAAGTAAAGAACTTGCAGGACTTATTGTTAAACCAGGAGAACGGGAAAGATCCATTTTCCCAGATATTTACAGAACTCAGGAAGCATCTAGGGAACGTAAACACAAACTCAGCAAAGGAACTAGTTCCATCTGGAAGTTAGTTCTAGAGCAAACTGCATGTTCATTCAGAGAACACAGACAAAAGCGTATGATAGATCTTGTTTCAAACCTTTGGCCTCTTGCATTTCATTATGAGACCTTTTCTAGTTAAGGCAAACAAACCTTAGAACTTCCACCATTTTCAAAGGTTGCTGGAAAGAAAAGGCCCATGAACTCTTTCCAGGGCTCTTGTACAGGTTTTGCTCTACAGAAAGGATCCCAAAGGGTTGGGTGCACTTGGCGGGGGCACTTTTTTCTCACTTGCACAAAAGCATCTAAATTGACCCATCATGGATACAGTCTTCCCATGAATGTTGAAAGAGCAGCCAAAATTAGAAAAAAAAAATCCAATAGACAGAAATGCTTAAATCTCATGAATATTTACTTTCTTGTATAAAACTGCATTGTCTTTATTTTGCATAATTTATTTTCTAAACAAAATAGCGGGCCTCCCCGGTAAGCTGCCTGCAGCCTCTGCGGCGCCGGTTTGATCCCCAGCTGCTCCCCGGCCACCGGAGGAGGGTCCCACATGGCACGCAGACCTCTCCTGCCGCCCGCTGCTCCCCTCAGCAGTGTACTTCAGTCCTTCTGCCTGCTCTGCTCCCCGCTCTGGCTCTGGTGAATTCTCTCACCCTCCTGTGCTTCTGACTGTACCCAGTGCTTGTATAAACAAACAAACAAACAAACCAATAAATAAATAAATCTTTTAAAAAAATAGCAATACACAACATCAAAACCACTGTCAATGTCTGAGGGGTAGGGTTTGAGACCTTTCCATCTTGTCTTAGGAAAGACACCAATGGAAAAAGCACTAGATGTCAGCAGAGAGACCCAGGTGGGCAGGGCCGCGCACGGCTACTGAGGAAGATATGAGGACCTTATAAAAAGGGTACAAGTCTCCAAGTAGAAGCTCCTAGTTTACTTCTTCCATTCAATATGCATCTCAACCCCTGAAGGGGGGAAGGGATCTCATTAGGAACAGCAGCAGTGGGCTGCTTCCATTTTCTTCTTTTCATCCTCAGGCAGCTCCAGGTCTTCCTTAGTAACTGAGACCAGGTTCTTCCCGTCAAACTCTGTGAGCTGCTGCATTCAATTCTCAGCAATAGGCTGCATCACATACAGCACCTCGAAATCCCACTTTCACACTCCCTCCACAAAGGCACATTGCCCAGATCTTTGTTCTCACCAGTGATGTAATATATGAACTTCTGTTTCTCCTGCATGTGAGAGACATATTCTGAAAGAAAAGTCATGTCTTCTTCAGACTGGGAGGTATGAGCAGAACCTTAAAAAAGCACTGCCGATTAGTAGAATTTTCATCAATTCCAAGCTTCAGGGTTTTGGAGAATGCCTCATAAAATTTCTTATAGTTCTTGTCTTCTGCAGCTCAGAGAAGTGCTCGATGTACTTCTTAACAGTGTCTTTGTGAACGACCTTGAAGATTTTGCTCTTCTGGAACATTTCTTGAGAGATGTTCAGGGGCATATCTTCAGAGTCAACCACACCATGGATGAAATTTAGATGGTCTGGTATCAACTCATCACAGCTATCCACACAACAGACATAGAATTTGATGTTGTTGTTTATCTTCTTGTTTTCTAAAAGGCAGAAGGGAACCAGATGTGGAATGAATAACAGTGGCCTAAGTTCCAACTCATCTTCTTCAAAGTGGTCTTCCCAGTCATTGGTTAGGCTCTTATAGAACTTTCCATGTTCCTGCTGGGTGATGTTATCAGGGTTTCTTGGCCTAGTCTTTTTCAGTTCCTGATCAAAATATTTCTCCTTAATCTTCTTGGGTTGTTTTTTTGTTTTGTATTCCTTACCATTATCATCTTCCTCACCTGAGCCCATGTCTTTAATTTTGTGCTTTTCTTCATCTTTATCGTCTCATTTTTTCCACCTTTCTCTTCCCCTACCTCATCATCACTGATTTCTCTCCCTCTTGTCCAAATAGTGATGGGCTAATCTATGAACTGTAAATGCTTCTTTACCACTTCTTTAACTCGACTCTCCTCTAGGTACTCTCTCTGGTCTTGCATAAGGTGGAGAATCACTTTGGTGTCCTGGCCAATTGGCTCACCGTGGTCAGTACCCACAGTGAAGGACCCCTTAGCAGAAGACTCCCAGGCGTACCGATTATCATCATAGAGCTTCATTATCACAACCACTTTCTCTGCAGCCAGGTAGGCAGAATAAAAGCCAACACCAAATTGCTCATTCATAGCGATATCTGCACCAGCCTGAAGAGCCTCCACAAATCCTTTAGTAGTAGGATCACCAATGGTTCCCAGGTTATACATAAGATCAGCCTTGGTCGTGCCAAGGCCTGTGTCCACCAGAGTCAGGGTACATTCCTGCGGATTGGGGATGCTGGAAATTGTCAGGTCTTTACCACTGTCCAACTTGGGAGGGTCTATTAGGCTCTCATAATGAATCTTGTCCAAGGTATCAGAAGCATTACTGATCAGCTCCCAAAGAAAATTTTCTTGTTGGAAAAGAAGGCATTGATGATGAGAAATATAAATTGGGCACATTCTGCCTGGAAGGCAAAAGTTTCCTCCTCCTCTCGAGGGTGCAATTCCTCAGTCATCTTAAATGAGAAGTGCTACAAATATTAGAGAGTAGTGTGGGTAGGGAATGTGTCCAACTCATGTGCTCTAAGTTGCACAGGGGTGACTCAAGAGAGCTGAACTTTTACTTTTCAACCCAAAGTATTATTTTGAGTAGGCCCAGGTAAAGAAGGTTCACAATGCACTCACCTTCAGTGTTGTTAGATAAGCTTTTTGACATCCAATTGGATGGTGGAAAGAAGCAATGTGAAAAGCATATTGCAGTCACCAAAATCCATCCAGGAGTCTGCAGGATTGAGGAAAAGAAAGCACATTGATTTTGTTTTGTGACCAAGAATTTTTGAGTTTCATGAATAGCGTTTGTTTCCAGAAACTAATGAGCTATGTGTTCTCATTTATTGCCTGCTGCTACTCTTTGCTGAAATACACTGGCTTTGGAGTCCTCAACTGGCTAAGGAGGATGGTTAGCTGAGATTGAGGCTGAGAAGTGAAAAGGGAGCTCATTGGAGGCTGAAGAGGGTGCACCTCTATCTACAAAGCTGGTAGCGAAGTTATCACCCAGGCAGTCGGAGAGCCCAGAACAGCTCCTTGGCAGTTCCCTCCATCGCCGTGTGCTCTGGGTTGCAGAGCGCCTGTAAATTGCCCAGTAATGGCTGGTGCCTCAGCAGGAATAAACATGTGCTTTGAGTTTTCCAAATGAGTCAGACGCACGCTGCAAGATAAATGCTGATTGCAAGCAGATGTGACATGTGCTTTTCAAGAGGGACTGACAGAAAGGGACCGTGCCCTGGGATCTTCCACACTCTTTGAGATGATGGACTGACATTTAATGGAGTCTGGTCCCTTAACATGAAACATTGGGTAGTGGGTGATTTTTTCCCCCTCCCTTCTTTCTTTCCATAAGAGGAATCTACATTTTAAGCCCTAAATGTAAACGTGTTCTGGCTCCAATTTGTCGGCTGACTCTAATCGCCTCAAACTTATATAAACTCTAGGTGAGTAATTTCCCCAAGTACAGTGCCCCCTTGGAATGTGGTGCTGTGAACTCAGATTAAACTTTTAACCTCACATTTTTCTGGTAAGGATTATTATCCATGTTTTTATTGTTTAAAAAAGGCAATGAGAAACTCAAAAATGTCTAGTGTTCTTTCTGCGGTTGGGTTGGGACACCTCTCATGAGCCTTTTCCCTGTGCTGAGCATGCCCAGGGATGGTGGATACACTTGGCCTCCCTGTGAAAGGGTGAGTCTGTCGTGCCAGAATTGAAATTACAATAAACACTCTTGTCTTCCCTATGACACCCCCAACCAAATTGTGAAATGTTTGCAGGGTCCTGCTCTCTCCCAGCTCAACTGCAAAAATCTGGGGTATCTTTTTGCTGATGCATACCATAACCCAGTTGCCAAGTGACAAACATAACACACTCATCAGCAGAGCAGGAGGCCAAGTCCTAATTTCTGCTGCATTTTCCCTGCATTCTGCCACACTTGGCTTTCACTAACCTCATCTTCCAACAACTGGGTCAACATATGCTGAGCTCCCCTAGAGTCTTTGACAGAGCCAGCCCCAGATGCCAAGCTTGAAGGTATGATCTCTCTCTCTGTAACCTCAGTCCCCATCCCTGCCCAGTTAATCACTTGCTCACACCTTCAAATGAGTGTTACTCCACTATAGGGTATTTTTTCCCTGTCTTGGCATTGATGTGAAAACAGCAGGCTGACTTATTCTCCCAGGAGTGTCTAGTTATTATACTTAGTTTTTGTTTGATGGGTACCAAGAGACAACTGGCATGGTATCCTGGAAGAACCGCAGGCTGGGATTCAGGAATTGGTTCTGCTGCCACTCGGTATGTAGCCTTGGGCAGGTCAGCATTTCTGAAAGCACCTTAGTTTATCTATCTGTAAAGTGGGATATTAGACTCAGTGATCTTCTAGTGGAAAAGTAACGATCTCATTCATTTTAATGTAAAGTTTCGAGGAAAGCAAACTCCAAGCCAGTGGTGAAAATGGGCAAGTGTCAAGGTAGAAAGCAGACTGCCCACCATGTGGAACATCATCTCTGCAATGCCTGTCTAATATGTTTTTATGCAACATTCTGCTGTAAACACTGTAATGCTATTTTTATGTTCTATTTTATCATTCACTGGATATTTCAGATTCTTAAACAAATGAGAAACATACTATATTCTGGCACTGGGAGGACAAGGGAGGCTGTGGTAGCATCATTTCCACGCCATTGTTTGGAAAATTGATTGAATAATTGGTTTCTTGTGTTCACTTTCCTCAGCATTTATATGCATTTTTACACTCGCCATGCACCCAGCACCCCAGGTTGCCTCCCACCCCCACATCTGGGCCCCTCTTTCCTATGGAATCAGAACATATCAGGTGCACCTTTTTATGTTCCTGGCTTCATCTGATTGCTGTTCTGTTCTCATCAGTGACAAACAGCTGGAATTTGACCAAGTTCTCAAATGCCTGCAGCAAATGTTGGCCATAGGGAAGCATCCCTGTATTCCTGTCTCCTGAAGAACATTTGAGGGTAGGACGATTAAGGTCTGCTCTGAGGAAGGACTGATGCGACCTTGTTATCCCAAACTCGAAAAGACACCAGCATCTGCACCACCAGCAACCACCCCAACAATCCACATGCAAGTACTGAGATGGCATGTTTGTTACCAAGGTTGGGAACTGAATGCATGGGTCCCAGGTGCTGGTGCTGAAAGAGGAGTATAATTTACTCATGAATTATGTAAACATTTGTGGAGCAACTATTGGATATCTGGAACTGTGGTTAGACATTGGAGATAACAAAGGAAAATGCAATTGGCACTGCCTTCGAAAAGTTTATGATCTCACAAAGGATACAATATATATACATGGTCTACTGAAATATAGTGTAAGTGCCACATTGGTATTATGAATAAAAAGCTATATGAAACAGAGATAGGAGCTATGAGTTGTGATAGGATTTCACTGGGCTAACAGATAGGCAAAGGGTATTCCAGGAAGAGGAGCCTGCACAAGCAGTTGCAGAACAACATGAAAAGGACACAGATTCAAGGTATGAAGAGGGTTAGTGTGGTTGGATCATGGATTTGGATTCATGGGAGAGAGTGGGAAAAGATAAGGCTGGAAAGCCCTTTTGGCTTCTGGAAGACCATGAAGAGTTAATGTTCTCAAAAGGATTTAGTGGAATTTACAGGAGCAGATAATGTATAAAGAAGAAATTAAAATGTAGGAAATATAAAGGATAAAAAATAATAAGACCATGAACAGTTAGTTGTTGATATACAATTTACATAGTGATAGTTGTTAGAGATGGAACAAAAATTTGAGCTTCCTAGATGCCAAAGCAAAAAGGGAGATGTGAACTTTGCTGTGCCCATATGGAAAAAAGTAGTTTCTCAGGAGAAAAAAGGCTTTTGATGGAATGAAAAGCCAAGGGACATTTCTCTGTTGGTTCTCATCAAAGGCACAGTGTGGTGGAAATATTTTCAGCATTATCCCTATCCTCGCAATCTTTGTAGGACTGTTACTTGAAATATCCCTCAATGTAAGCCAATGGCATACTGCCAAAGCATAACTCAGTAAAAGGAGCTCTACATAAGGCCAGAAAGATTCAGTCTAAGCCTGCTAGTTTTTGATGGTTTATTTTGATGTGCAACTAGAATTTAGGGTATCTGGAGGAATAGAAGTCCCCCATATCTTTTAGGCAATCATCCATGAATATTATTTCATACAATGGGGCCCTTAAAAAATATGAACAGCAGACAGTGAACTTGAGCTTCTATCCATTGGCAAAGACCTGAAGTACAAAGGAGTTTGAACTCTGGGTTATGTAATAAAGAAAAATCTTGTTCATAATGTTTAATCATGGATAGAAAATAATTGGTCATCTTGGACAATAGTACAACCCCATGGCTCAGCTCAAACTAACCTGGAAATAGGGTTGGATTACTAAGTAGATTTCCCTGATGTGACAGCACGTGTCTGCTGTGAACTCTAAGTTGAAGGTGGGTGCATAATATGCCCTTGCATTATAGAAATAAAGAAATACTTGTGGGTGGAGAATCTTTTGAGATATGGCCCTTTTCCATAGCAGCAGAAGCAGTTGTGTGAAGCACAAACCCAGGTCTAAAGGCTGTGTGATTGTGGGTAGGTTTTTTTTTTTTTTCCTCAGAAGTAATATTTGCAAATGTCACTGAAACTAAGAGAGTAAGTTTTCACCAAACAAAGAACAAATCCCACATAGTTTTGCATTTTACGACTTGTAAAATATATTCTCATCATTCTCATCAGTTATCTAATTTGAATTGCATAAAAACCATGAGCAAGACTGTTATTATTATCCCATCATACAGATGAGAAAACTAAGTCCTCATCAACATGATGTGGCTGTAAGGGTGGGGGAACCAGAATTGTAACCCAGGCCTTAGATTTTAATTCAGTGCTTTTCTACCTTCCCAAGGTCAGTAGTTTCCCAAAGGAATACTGGATTATAGGGCCTGATAACCATGCTTAGCAGCCACCAGCATACCATAGCATTTATTGGAAAAAACTTGAAAATACTGTAGGTATTCCAGTGCTTCCTGCAATTAACTCAGGAAAAAGGAGAAGTGCTAAAGTGATGCAACGCAAGCATTCCCTGGTTCCTAGAGCTCATGCATGGCCCCAGGGACACACTAGCCAAATAAAATGAGAAGGGTTGCTTTTTCTTCCCTCTATTTAACAAACATAGAAAGTATGTTGCCAGGCCTCCCTGGCGGTGTAGGGGTTAAGTCTCAGCACTAGCACCTAGCCTGAGTTTGATGCCAGGCGAGAACTAACCCACATATGGTGCAGCAGACCTCTCTTATCTGGCCCGCTGCTCGCCTTACCAGCATATTTCACTAGATCTGCCTTTTCTGCTCCCCATTCTGTCTCTGGTGTATCCTCTCACACCCCACACCTCTGGCCTACACCCCAGTTCCTCTACGCAAAAAATAATTTAAAAAAATAACCCACAAAGTGTGTTGCCATGTATGATCAGGTGAATGTGTGTGTTCTCAGTATAATGAAAGAATCGTTTCACAGTGTGGAAACTTCAAATAATCTTACCTGTTAATATTCAGTGACCATATCTTCCCAAAGGTACTTATTCACTGTAAATATAAGGATCAAAATGAACTGTGTATGTTGTAATAATTGCTTCTCTGAGTACTCTACTTAAGTAAAAGTAAACTCTTACCTTTTCCTACCTACTTTTTCATTGAACTTCTAAAAAACTAACTTGTATCTAGTTATTTTGGTGTGGAATGGATAATTTGCAGGAAATAGACTGTTTTCTCTTGGTCCCCCTGAAAATATAAAGATGGGAGGTAAAATTCAGATATCGATGCCACCACTGGCATAATTAAATTGTAAAGTAGTATCCCAATCTTTATACTTTTTTTTTTTATAGAGGCATGTTTTATTTATTTATTTGTTTGTTTGTTTGTTTGTTTATACATGCACTGGGTATAGTCAGAAGCGCGGGAGGGTGAGAGAATTCACCAGAGCCAGAGCGGGGAGCAGAGCAGGCAGAAGGACCTAAGTACACTGCTGAGGGGAGCAGCGGGCGGCAGGAGAGGTCTGCGCGCCATGTGGGACCCTCCTCTGGTGGCCGGGGAGCAGCCGGGGATTGAACCAGCGCCGCAGAGGCCGCAGGCAGCTTCGCAACCCAGCGCTCAACCGCTGCGCCACCGGGGAGGCCCAGTATCCCAATCTTTAAAGATAGACTCTCCTCCTCAGGATCAGCAAGAGTACTTATAACCAGATAGTCACAGGTGCTAAAGAGATGATCTTAATATAGCACCAATAAAAAAAATAAATAACTTGGCCTCCCCTGGTGGCGCAGCGGTTGAACGCTGGGCTGCGAAGCTGCCCACAGCCTCTGCAGCGCTGTTTCGATCCCCGGCTGGCCGGCGAGGGTCTCACATGGCATACAGACCTCTCCTGCCGCGCACACTGCTCCCCCCAGCAGTGTATTTTGTCAGTCTGCCTGTTCTGCTTCCTGCTCTGTCTCTGGTGAATCCTCTCACCCTCCCGCGCTTCTGACTGTACCCAGTGCTTGTATAAATAAATAAAACATATAAAAAAATAAAATCTTTAAAAAAAATTACTCATTTCTGCCAAGGAGGGTATTCCAGTTCTCAGTGGCATTAGCAGACCTGATGACTTGGTACATGTGCACACACTGAAAAACTGAAAAGTAACTCATTACAGCTACTTGCCAAAGGTTTCCAAAAGCAACCCATCCCCAAATTGAATAGGTTAAAATGTTCCAGAATGTTAATTCCTGCTTGCTTCTGTTTAGGCACACACCTTACCAGTCACCCCTTTCCAGTGGGCACCTGCACATACTCTTAAAATAAGAGGATATCATCATCTCCTAAGTCTCTTTTAGTTCAAAACACAGAGTTTTGGAAGTTTAGGGAGACTGGGTTTGTAATATGAAAGTAAGTACACACCTATGAGTCACCTTCTCTCCACATCGTTAGAGACGGTCCATGTTCAGTCAGGGGGAATGAGACCCTCTGACAAACCTGAGACTAGTTTGGGAAACCTATTGTTTAGAAATGGCTTTGCAGTGAAGCTGGAAATTCAGATTTTTTTTTTAAAGATTTATTTTATTTATACAAGAACCGGGGTACAGGTCAGATGCACGGGAGGGTGAGAGGATTCACCCAAGACAGAGTGGGGAACAGAACAGGCAGACTGATGAAATACACTGCTGAGGGGAGCAGCGGGCGAGACAGGAGAGGTCTGCTCACCATGTGGGTTGCTCTGCGGCTGGCAGGGATAGAACCAACACTGCAGAGGCTGCGGACAGCTTCACAGCACTGCGTTCAACCACCTGCACCACCAGGGAGGCCCCTGGAAATTCAGATTTAAAAAGAGCGAAAGAAAAGAGTAAGAGTAAAAGAAAAAGGAGAGGAACCAGTTCTCTGTCAACACACAGCTGCCCACAGCTACCAACACAGCTCCTCCTGACAAACATTGGTTAGTTGGGACTAACAGACGATGCCTGTCCCAACAAGGCGGCAGACGAGGAGTGTGCCAGGTCCTTATATGACCTTTGCTGAACAGTGACATTCAGAAAAAAGGGAATGAATTCTTAACTCCTGGGGATTATAATCCATGCACTAAAAGAGTTGTTGCTTCTGTTGTTTTTACTCCATTAGCACTGAAAAGAATCATTTGCTGAATGACACTGAGTGCCCTCAAATAGTTAATGGAGCATCTCCCCAAAAATCTGAGTCATAGAGTAGTTCCTGCTTTGAAAGTTTCTACTCCAGGTTTCTCTTGACTTTTGCAAAAAATAGCTCCTAGGAGGAGAGGCATCGGCCATTTCTGCTCCCTAACAGACTGGTGTTTGGACAGCAGGGCTGGCTTCCCTTCCTAGATTTTGGGAGCACCTGAGGCCAGCACTTGAGAAATGCAGATGTGATTTGGCAGAGCACTCATGGTTGCTGGGAACTGCCTCAACTGGAGATGTCATCCTGTGAAGTCTATCTCTGTGTGTTTGGCCATGTTTGTTTTTATTTGTACTTTTAATGTTAGAGAAAATTCCATGACGATATTATCTTTGGTCTTCCCACTAGAATACATGTCAGTCATCAGAAAGCTGTGGATGAGGTTTATGGGTACTGTAGCAGAAAATGAATTTGCATTTGTGAACTGATCTGTGAGTGTGACTTTGACCACAAATGAGGTTTCTATACCCATTGGTTGGACTTGGGGATTAGCAGTTTCTCACAAGTGCTATGCCAAGTGTCCAGAGCCATTCTTCAGGTTTGAGTCTGTGAGTGGCACCAAGTGAGCTTGAATCTCTTGGAAGCAGGGGGAGAAGTTGGGGTGATTATCCTGAATTGGTGGAGGAAGATCAGGGATTTGTTATTTGTATTTGTTATCAAGTTTAGATTTAAAAAGCCTTAATGGGGTTACTGTTACAGTATCTTGGGGAATTTCCATTTCGTACATCAGGTCTTTTGAATAACATTGTCTTTTAATTCAATATTTTTTCATTATAATGTTTATAAGAATAAAACAGTCTTGGCCAACATTAAGCAAAATGACTGATTCTAGACCTGCTTTGTTCTTAGAAGAAACTATTGAGGTCATTAAGGGAAGCGTTAATTTATACATAACACTGTCTTTTCGTTACTGCATAGTATTCTATAGCATGGCTCTGTGTGTGTGTGTGTGAAATGGATATATATCTTTTCAAATTCTGCCTGAATTAACTTCCTTCCCAAAGTCACATTGACTCAAAGTCTATCAATTTTAAACTCCATTATATTAATGAGCTCATCTTTTAAGTACTTGTTAAGACTCTTGGGAGAGATGTGGTGAGTTGCTCTACCTTCACGCTAAATTGTGGATAATGCAGTCAGGGTTCCTTCATTCTTACACCTGATTTATACACTCTCCAGGAGTGTTTGTTATATAAGGAAGGGGATACTTGGAACCTAGGAAAACTGGGAAGAAGATACCAAGTTAGGTGCTTCGATTAACTGGCAGGCATGTCAGTACATGGGGACTGAAAGAAGCATTCAGGAGAAAGAAGACAGTGCCTAGCAGGAGAAGAACTCCAAAGATAAACTACTTGTGGTGTTGAAAATGTAAATAAGCTGCCCCTGCTTTGAGGAGGGAAGGTGTGCACTTTCCCAAGGGCTTCCTGACCTGAAAGGGATTAATGGTAGGTGAGAATTTTATGAGTACATTGCAAATAATTGATGTATTTACTCCTCAAGTTTTTGTGAGACTCAGATTTTGTGGCAAAACCTGGCTTTTATGACACAATTAGTTCATATCCCATCATTGCTGGGTGCCTTCCAGTTGTTTCCCCAACCTTCCGTTTCTGTGACATAACAGCTCTCAGCCATGGGTGGCCACAGGTAATTGATGAAATGGCTTCAGTAGATTAGAACTGGAGTTTACAAACTTCACTGGATATGAGGTGGCATTTGGAGAGACCCACATACAGACAAAAACTCTAAGAGAATCTCTTCATAGAGAGGCTGGGGGACGATGCTTTCTCAGACTTGGAAGCCATGTAAGCATCTGTCGTAATGATGGCGCCACACTAATGAAGACTAATGACCGAACAGCCCATTGTCAATGATCCAATTAGGTGAATTTAGTTTGAGTTTATACAGATAACTCTGATTAAAACATCAATCTCATTCAATTTTATAAGGTCTTTATTTAAAATGAGGTGTTATTTGACTATAATAAAATAGTATAATAAGTAGTTTACTGTGTCTTTCCACTTGGAAGCTGAATGCTGCTAATAGTCTTAAAAATTACCATTTCATGGACCTATTATGAAGATGGCTTATTACCATGTTCTTTGTTCCTTATCCTTTCTGCTGTCCCACTGAGACTGTTTTACAGTTCATTAGTCCCTTGATTGGAAGGTAGAAATGAAAGAAGGTGGTGAACCCACACATCTGCCTACTAAGTAGAAGATCTGGGAAACTATTTTCTGAGGAAGATAATGAAGCTGTTGGTTAAAACAGATCTTTGTGTTCCCCATAGATTAATTTTCCTTTGCTTGCCTATATCCCCAGTGTTGGAGAGAGCTAATAGCGAAATGACCTGAGTATTTCTTGGTAGGGTAAAAAGTCAACAGGATTCTTTTTAATATAATATTAATTTGTCACATGCAAGGAAAATCACTATTAAACTCAAGATAGTGAAGATTTAAGAAGTTACACATGGTATGCAATGATTACACTGAGCAATGATTTTTTCTTTTCCCTGTAAATTCGATCAACAAAGATTTTGAATTTTCCTAGCACAGATTATTTTTTTTAAGATTTATATATATACATCACTGTTCATTTTTGTACCCTGTTTGATTTCTCCTCTCAGGTGTAGTCCCCATAAAATTCCCACCACGAAGTCACCCATGAACCATCACCATAGTCTCTTGTAGCACAGATTATTTTTAAGAACTATGAAAATATACCATTGTAATGGGTGTACCTGAATTGATGGTACAGTGAGTGATCAGTCAATTCTCAAATACGTAGGAAAACATCACTGAGGGGTTGTACTACAATATAGCCTTCAAACATTTCAATGGGATTTTACTGGTGGAAATTTCATCATGAGGTTTACTGAAAGAGGTTGTGTCTCTGCCTCTTGCCATTAAATCATTGATGTGGGGGGCAGTGAGAAAAACTGGGATGAGAGGATGAAGTAAAGTAGGGGGAAAAGCTGGTATAAGGATGCTGTAGCCTCCACTGAATTTTTGCTCTTTCTGTGGCACTCCTCCTATTCACTGCCATATGAAAACTACCTTAGTGCATTCTCCAGTTCCTTGTTCTAATGTGAGAGAACACCAACCTAAAGCAGGACATACTTTATCCCCCTTAGAAAAAGAAATAACAAATAATTAAGACCGCAGCTCACAGGAATCCAAGTTTATTAGCAATAAAAGGCAGCTGTGCTGACAACTCTACCAATTAATCTGCCAAAAGTGAGCTTGTCACTGTGTTAGAAAACAGGACTGGAAACATCTAGGGATCTATATAAAGTATAGACAACCATGTTAAAGAACACGGGGAGCAGTGTGGCACCCTACCCTTTAGCCGATGAAGCAGAGTTCTGCATTCTTTGCCTAACAAAACTCCTCACCATGTAGGGAGCCCCTCAGACCTTAGTCATGTGTCCACCTGACTCTGAGTCCATAGGAAGTTCTAGAGGGAACAGAAAAAATTTTAGCAGTTAAATTTCTGAGCCCTCTCAGCATTTTCAGGTATGTTACTTTACTGAATATTCATAATTACCCTTTTAGGGAAGGATAAGCTTCTCAGTTTCCATGGGTGAAGAAACCAAGGCACAGAGCTTCCAAAATCAGGTCTTCTGGTTTCCCTTATCCATTCTTCTTCCATAACCTGTGTTTCCAGGTGAAGTGTCAAGACATGTCTGCCACGAGTTTATTGTGTGACTTTGGACAAGTCACTTAACTTCTCTAGACTCAATTTTGTATCTGAAAAAAGGAGAGGTTATTCTTACAAACTAATACTCTTACCATACAGTCCAGCAATTATGCTCCTTGGCATTTACCCAAAGAAGTTGAAAATATGTCCACACGGAAACCTGCACATGGAGGTATACAGCAGCTTTCTGCGTAATTGCCAAAACCTGAAAGCAACTAAGATGCCCTTCACTAGGTAAATGGATATATTAACTCTGATATATTCAGACAATGGGGTGTTAATTGGTGCTAAAGAGAAATGAGCTATGAAACCATAAACAGACTTGGAGGGACCTTAAGTGCATATCACTAAGTGAAAGAAGTTAATCTGAAAAGGTGACCTACTATATGATTGCAATTATATGACATTCTGGAAAGAGCAAAACTATTAAGGAGCAAAAAAAAAAAAAAAAAACCTATAGAGAGAGTTGTCAGGAGTTGTGGGAAGGAAGGGATGAATTAAATGGGAGAAGATTTTTAGGACACAAAACTACTGTGCAATACTATAATGATGGATACAAGTCATTATACATTGGAACAAAGCACAGAATTAAAACACCCAGGATGAGCCCTAATGTAAACTAGGGACTGCAGGTCAATATAGTGTCAATGTTGTTTCATCAACTGTAACAAATATACCAATGGGGTGGGAGGAGAGTAGAATGTTGTTAATTTGGAAGATGTGTATTTGTAGGGGCAGAAAGTATATGTAAAATCGATGTACCTTTTCTCAATTATGCTATAAACCTAAAACTACTGTTTAAAGTCTTATTTTAATTTTATTTTTAAATGAGTGATTAGAAACTTAAGGTCTCATCAAAATGCTTCTCCAACTTTAATAGCACAAGAGCCATCTGGGCTTTTGCTAAAATGCAGATTTTGATTCAGCAGGTCTGGGGAAATAGCTGCTTCTAACACGTTTTCAGGTGATGCTGCTGCTACTTTTGCATCAACAGCACTTTAGCATCATCATTCTGGGGTTCCAGATGGCTGCGACCACATCCTAGTCTTCAGTCTGCTTGTGATTGGTTCCGAGCCTTGCAGAGATGGGACATGGCCTTAGGGACATTTGTAACTTCTGCTGTTCAGTGATCTGGCAGTTCCCTGAAGGTACCATTCCTCAAGGGCCAAACCACTCTACCCACAGCAGGTTCACTGATAGTCTAGCTTCCTCTAAGGTGGGCTTGTGAACCCTAACACTGTCCCTGGCTACTCTGACTATCCAAAATGTGATCAACCTTAAAGGACCTCTGGGCAATGCCATTCAGGAGCACCTCACTCTTCCAAAGATTTGACTGATTTTGCAGATTAAACCCATATATTCTCTCTCTTTCTCTCTCTCTCTCTCTCTCTCTCTCTCACACACACACACACACACACACACACACACACACACCCTGTACCTGCAACATTGACACATTAAGTTCCTTCAGTCTGACACCCTCTTTGTTCTGGTAGTCAGTATCAGCACTTCATTGTGCTATTTTCTTCCCTTGTGCAGTGGTGATTACTGCTCTTCAGAATGGTTGCAGAGACCACAGACCAGATTTTCATGATCTCTATGAAGAAACATATTCATAAACTCCAAGGGAAAAAAACATGACATGAATTGAAAACTTCTGTCTCTTGTTCTTTAAAATATTCCTTTAAACCGCTTGTTTAGAGTTAGGTCTAATTAAAGTTCTTTAGAAATAGGGGTTTACATATGCCCCATAATAGATGACTGGATCAAGAAGATGTGGACATATACACAATGGAATATTACTCAGCAGTCAAAAAAGATAAACTCATGCAATTTGCAGCAACATGGATGGAGCTGGAAGGGATCATGCTCAGCAAAATAAGCCAGAAAGAAAATGAAAAATACTGGATGGTCTCACTCATAGCAGGAATTTAGAAAACCTAAATAAGGGACCAGGAAAAAGACTAATTATAATAAGGTCAAAATCAACAAGCAACTATAAACCAGAGACACACTATGGAGGTGGGGGGAGGGAGGAGTGGAGGGATTAGGGTCAGAATAAGGGAGGTGGGAATTGTGTGGGGAATATAGCCAAGATGAAGATGCATACATTGTGCAAAAATGAAAAATTATGTAAAAAATATATATAAAATTAAAAAAAATTTAAGTAAATGCAAAAATTGTTCTAGTAAAGAAAAGAGATTGTCAAATCTTGCTTATTTCCTACAATAATTAAAGTCTCATTTCCTAATGTAAAAGAAAAAGAAATAGGGGTTTACTGTTGTTGAACTCATAAAGAAGGTGGATGCTATCTTTTAACCTAATCTTTTCTTATAACCCAAAAGAACACCACTATGTCATTTTGCAGGACTGTCAAGGGACAAAGATAGGTTGAAATATTTGACCTAGATGAACAGACTACCCACTATTCACTCCATTTGAAAATATAGGGATAATTAACTTGGACAACCATATAAACAGCAGGGATCCCCTCCAGAGTGTCTGCCTTCTTAAATCAGTAGATAGTCTCCCAGGGAGCTGCCACAGGGAAGCCATTTAGTGTAGCTGCTATTATTGCTGTGTTCTGAATTGCTCTAATGAATTGTATGCTGTTGTGAGAAGAACTTTTAGGCATTTCAGTCTTTTTGGGTTTATTCCTATGTCCCAACCCACTCATGTTTATCCATTTGGTAGGGATTTGTTCACCTTACTCAAACAAAATTTTTTTCTTCACTATGTAGTCGGTAGTTACTAGCCATTGAATTCCTGAAATCAGACACCTAGAATCACAAACTTATATAGGATCCAAAGGGTCATTTAGCCTAATTCCCTGTCTGATGCCTCATTTCCCTCCATAGAATCTCTGCCGAGTGGGGCCTCAAGCTAGTCTGTGTTTGCACATAAAGGCCTCCTAGTCTTTGAAGAGTTTTTGTTATATAAGAAAGCTCTTCTTGTGATTGAGCTGAAATCCATTATTTCTATCTAGTTCCCATCCTTTAATAGGATTGTAGGGAAAACAAAACAATACCTTTTACACATGACAGGGCTTAAGTACTGATTAGGCTCCCAAGTTTCCTCATTCCATGTCCTTTGCCAGTTGTCCTTATATCAGAGGTCACACTCACTGTCCTGGTTACTCATCTTCTTGTATGCATAAATAAATCTTAAAAAAATAAGGAAAATTTAAAAAAATAACATCCCAGAGAGTGAAATAAAATATTATCTGCCCAAACCATGACAAAATGTGAGCTCAGCTATCTCAGCTATGAAACTTAAGTTATGATTGTATTGGTTTTGTGTCAATTTAAAAAAGATTCAAGAACAAAAATCAAGAAATAAATATGAGTTCCAACCTATGGACAGTCCTAGCAACTCAACCACAGGTTGCAGCTTCTCCTCTACTCCTCCCCCCGCCTCAACCCCCACACCTATGCATGAATGCGTACGCGTGTGTACACTCGCGTACAGGATCCTACCTCAATTCAACCTTACTTAAGTCTGTGACCCAGACTGGTGCCATCCTCCAGGTTCAAATGTGATCAGGCTTCTGGATCTGTTGCGGTCAGTCTTGGCAGCACATTGGAATCAACTGGGCCTCACATTCATTGGCCTTGGGGGTATGATCTGTGTCTCATGATTTGTAGAAACTTCTAGGACATGTCAAATATACCCAAGGCTTAGCATCACTGTTCTAGAGTCTTGATAAATCTGAGGCATTGCTGGCAGTTGCACAGGTTGAGAGAGAGAGAGAGTGTGAGTGTACACACGCGTACGCACTCATGCATAGGTGTGGGGGTTGAGGCGGGGGGAGGTGGGGGTGGAGTAGAGGAGAAGCTGCAACCTGTGGTTGAGTTGCTAGGACTGTCCATAGGTTGGAACTCATATTTATTTCTTGATTTTTGTTCTTGAATCTTTTTTAAATTGACACAAAACCAATACAATCATAACTTAACTTTCATAGCTGAGATAGCAAAGCTCACATTTTGTCATGGTTTGGGCAGATAATATTTTATTTCACTCTCTGGGATGTTATTTTTTTAAATTTTCCTTATTTTTTTAAGATTTATTTATGCTGGGCCTCCCCGGTGGCGCAGTGGTTGAACGCTGGGTTGCGAAGCTGCCCGCGGCCTCTGCAGCGCCGGTTCGATTCCCGGTTGCTCCCCGGCCACCAGAGGAGGGTCCCGCATGGCGCGCAGACCTCTCCTGCCGCCCGCTGCTCCCCTCAGCAGTGTACTTCGGTCCTTCTGCCTGCTCTGCTCCCCGCTCTGGCTCTGGTGAATTCTCTCACCCTCCTGCGCTTCTGACTGTACCCAGTGCTTGTATAAATAAATAAATAAATCTTAAAAAAAAAAAAAAAGATTTATTTATGCATACAAGAACTAGGGTACAGGCCAGAGGGTTGGGAGTGAGAGGATTCACCAAAGACAGAGTGGGGAGCAGAACAGTCAGATTGACTGAAATACATTGCTGTGGGGAGCAGTGGGAGAGTCAGGAGAGGTCTGCTGTGCCATGTGGATTGCTCCCTGGCTAGCCAGGGATCTGCCTCATGCTGCAGAGGCTGTGGATAGCTTCATAGTGCTGTGCTTAACCCCTTGCACCAGCAGGGAGACCCTCTCTGGGATGTTATGAGGCATTCAGGAGTTGGGATGTGAGGGCATATTCGTCTCCCTCCTGAGCTGTCACTGCCCACCTCCATCACACACAATAGCTGCTCACATAAATGCCCAGGTCTTTTTTCCCTCATGTTACTACTAAGCTATTACCCTCATCTTCTATTTTAGCATTCCTCACCAATTTAAACTAAAAATTCACCTTTCATACTAATTACAGTTAGCTAAGAAGGGGTGACACAGCAATTAGCTCCCCAGCTCTGAACTCTGGAATGTGCCCAACTTCCCCATGTGGTCTCAGGCTGTGCTGGGAAACCACAGACTTCCCATGTGAATGGTCCTGTACAATAGACAGCATGGAGATGCACACCAGAAAGTGTGCCCTTTATCTGCAGCAGACACCCCAAAAAGGAATTGTATTTTACCAGGAAGAAAGAAGAGGAAATCTACAATATGTTGACCCACTCAATGCCGCCTTCACCACTCACTGTAGATGCGTGATCTCACCTACCCTGCATGATGATCCTGTGATGTGCATCAATTAATGCCTATATTACAGATGAGAAAAATGGGGCTCCCAAGAGCTAAGTGTCAGTAAGAGGGATGTCAGGATAGGAATGTAGGATTGTGGGCCATGCCCTCTCCATCACACTATACTTTGAGTTTCAGTCCAGCTTCCAGCTTTTGCAAAGTTTATCTGAATCTACTTTTGCATGCCAGGCATTTGCTAGGTTAGGAAAACTTAGTCCAGTGTGATGAGATGCAGAACACTTAGAAGATATTCTTCTTGCCTTTGAGCAATTTGCTATAAAAAATAGTAAGGCAGACCATACACTTGTGAAAATAATTGATCATATATATTTTTCTAATTGAAGTAACATTGCCACGGGTATAGCAGGTGTTCACTGCTACAGATGATTTCGTCACTTTTTCCCCCATAATAACTCTTAGTTATTTCATTACATATAATTGTTATTTTTTAAAAGGTAGCTTAATAGTCCATAGTATATATGTACCAAAGCTTTTTGAACTGTTGCCAAGGAATTGATCCTGTGTTCTTGACTGCATGAAAATTAGAAAGAAAAAGGGAATTTTTTTCATCAGTATATCTGAACGGTTTGTACAGATATACCACAACTTAGGAAAGGTGATTTGTAAGGCAGATGTTTGATAATTTAAAGATACATTCTCCCTAGGAATAATATTTCATCTTCTGGTTATCTGTGATGCCTGTTTAACCCACTGTGCAGCTGGTGTGTGGTGATGAAAGTGCTATCCCAGCTCCACCGCGGGTCTGTCACAGAGGCTTAGCAAAGGCATTCCTAATTCTAGAAAGGCTCCTGTTTCCTCCAGGGTGGCAGTAGCTCTTTTTTCTCATCTCTAGAAGATCATAGACTTGGTATACTTGTTTAACATGCCAAAATAATGAGTTCTTGACATTTGTAAACCCAGCAATTATTTTCCTGATGACAGGAGAACTGTTTTAATGGAACACCGACTACACCAAGTTTCAGAACTACAGAGCACTTGAGATTCAGAGGTCCCTCTCTCCTCCTGTCAGTTGTGTGCCAGACTAATGAAAACTGAGGTTTTAAGAGTAGAATTACATCTCAGTTTTAAAAATTCCTTCCTATATAAATACCCACTTCTGCACTTTTCTGCACATATTTTAGGAAGCGCATTCCCTGCCTGCACTTACCTGACTGAGTCTGGTCCCACAGACTTTGACATTTATAAAAATCTCAACTTCTGTGGCTCTTTGGAAAAGTATTAATTAAACATAAAATTAAAATTGACAGAAATAATAATGTGATTCTTTAGAAAGAACCACTTGGCAGGGGCTGGTGGCCTAGAAGGCTGGAAAAAGATCAGGTCTGAGACTGTACAAGACCCTGCGCCTCTGTCTCTTTCTGCTTCTTACCCACTTTGATCTGCTCTCCTCACTCACGAAAACATATACTCTGCCTGAGTTGAAAGCTGTGCATATGAGTGAGGTCTCTAAGCACTTGAAGCCATTCATCTGTAAGTTTCCAACTTGATTTCTGACATAGCATTCACTGTATTCCTTTCATCCCAGCCCTGGGTCCCTGCTCAGGGACCAAACTAGAACCTGCATCCCCAGAGGTAGTGATGACAGTGTGTGGCGTGGGGGCAGGGGTGGGAAGGGTTGAGATTAGATGTGTGTCCATATAGAATTCAAATGAACGCTATATGAATAGTCGGCCTATGTTCAGGCACTTCCTGTGTGCTAGGCACAGAAAGATACAGTTGTAGTCTCCATTGCAGTGAAAGTTGTGTGATGGGATGGCCTTCACGGGCAGAGGGAGTCTAGAAGTCAGGCTTCACAGAGGAGTTCAGAGTTTTGAGATGGGTGATAGAGGATCAGTAACATTTGAGCAGGACAAGACAAGGGAAGGTATTCCAGGCGAGGGAAAAGCACCTAGCACGGGAAGTGTGAGACAATACAACGTGCTCCGGAAGTCTGAGAAGTCTGCAGGGAGAAGTGGGGAAGAGCTGGGTGGGGGGTTCTATCACAAAGGCCTCTGTGCCATGCTGTCAGCTTATGTTGTACACTCTAGGCAGTGGGAAGTCACTGGCAAATTTCAGGCTGGGAAGCGACATGGGGAGACATAATTGGCATCAAAACTGAGGCATGTCTGCTAAAAATAATGCAAATCAGAGGGAAGTAGGATTCTTTCTTCTTCATTGGGGGGAAAATAAAGCTCTTACCTCAGCTTTGGGTAGAAATTTTTGCCTTTTTCCTCTGGAAATACAGCTTCATCTTCTCCTTTGTGGTTTCTGTGTTGGTGCTTTCGTAATCTGGCCTTGCAAGCAAAGCTGCCAGATGGCTCTGGTCCTTGCAGCCATCAGGTCCTGGGTGTGTTCGTGTCGAGCTTGATGAATGAACTCTTCCCTCGTGCTTCTGACCTTTGCATCACCACCCTCCTAACTGTGCAACTCTGGACTCTCAATGCAGCTGTCATGCATGAAGATTCACGAGCCCCCCTGGGGAGCAGACCACTTCTCTTAAATCACTCTGAGAGGCTGCTTCTTAGTGGGACATTAGAAGCAGTTTTAGTATTTTGAACTTTGACCTGAATATGTTGTGATCACTCTGAAGCTGGGTCTTTCTCTTCTGCTCCTGGTTCCTTTTCTTTCTTCCTTTCCCCCTCCAGTTTTCCTATTTTGCTTTTCTAAAGCGTTTACGTTGCATGGACCTGCCTTGGAGTAAGGGAGCAAGATCAAGTGTTGGGATAAAATGGCTGAACAATCTGCCCAGCCCTCGTCTAACAGGCAGCGCAAACCCTGGGGTGGGGAGGGCATGTTGTTGGGAACCAGATCCACATTTCTCCCACACCCCACTCAGCCCTCACCCATGGGGATTCAGAATCCTTCCTGGTGGTTTGGATGTAAGGTCATCTGTGGAGAGAAAGAGCCAGGAAGAAGGTGTAGACTTGCTGAAAATGAAATGGGTGGCAGAGAAGGGCTGGCATTTGGCATCTCCGGTGAGGCCTGAGAGGGTAGCAGTCTAGGAGTTTGAAAACGAAGTGGGGAAAGGGGAAGGGTATACAGTGTCGGAAGGGTCTTGAAAGGACAAGATAAAATCATGGTTCTGAGTAGATTTCTGGCTCTCAGAACTTCCCAGAGGAGAGCAGCAGAACTGCCATGTGTGAGGAGCTAATTCTCTCTGACTTTGACAAAAATTGGCAGGAAGTCAGTTGTGACAATCTTCATTCTAAGTTCCTGGAGGGCAGGACCTACTGCCTCTGGCTCATCTGCTCTCACTAGCCACATCCTGCGGGGCTCCACGCGATCCTCCTGCATCCGAGTTTGATTCACAAAGCAATACACTTTGGATTTTTTATTTCGTAGCAATGGAAGAATATTCTCAGACCCCTGGCTCTGTCCTTGGAGCTACTTCCCCTAAAGAGTGGAGCAACTTAAAATAGCCATTTGGCTGTCTGCTTCTGTAACACTTTTTGTTTTTGATTCATAACGGGAGCATATAGTCCGTCTCCTGATGTCCTGTCAGCTCTGTGTGGCCGGGCTACCACGGAGCAGGGCGCACTCCAGGAAAAGTGCCAGGCAGCGAAAGTCAACACTGAAAGTCAACAGCGGAAAGTGTGTTGGCTGCTGTTGGGTATTCCACCCACAAGTAATTGCTGTGGTATTTTTAAAATGTCTCTGTTGGGATATAGGCAGGGCTGATACTCAGCTGGGGAGCACTGTGGTGCAGCTCCTGATTGATCAGTGCCACGCCAGAGCCTTACTTGGTACCTCAACCCTAGTTATGGGGTTTGGGCTGATGATATACACAATCACACATTCTCCTTTTGGTTGAGCTGGTATTCGGAATTTGGGATGTCTTAACACCCGAACCAAACCACAGCCCTCTCAGTGGGGAAGCAGTGCCGGCTTTAGCCCCTGCTTTCCCCCAGCCCCACTCCTCGCCAGGCTTCAGCCCAAGAGGGAGCTTTAACTGTGTTTAGTTGGTGGTGTCCCTGTGAATCCCATGTCCTTGTGCTACTCCACCGGCTTCCCTATCTTTCTTTGGAAGGTAAGTCCTCCAAGTTCAGGCCCTGAACAGACAGAGGGTTAAAGGCTTCTGAAGTAAAAAGTAGTACTATCTTCAAAGCTACCAGCGATGCCACGGATTCCCTCCCTTACAGCATGGTCCATACTCAGCCTAGCATGTATCTTCCAGATGCTTGGGGAGGCTCATTTCTTTTGTGTATCAAGGACTGTGCTTCTGCGGGTCTTAGACTTGGATGCCGAGGAGCAGCCATTGCTGGAGAAAGGAAGAAGGTGGCTTCTGTGCCCACAGTGACATTACCAAGTTTGCAGGGGTTCAGCTCAATTCTCAGTATTCTTTATGACTTTGGGTCACCAGCCTGATGGGCATCAGACTCCTGCACCCGGGTGCTAGGTGCTTGGAGTGCTGGTCTCTCGATGCCATCTGGAAGCCATTAGCACTGAAAGGGTTTCAGCTCCTGGCTGTGCTCTCAGGGTTGCAGGAGGCACAGCCCAGCATAGCCCAGGTCCTAGGAGCCAGGAGCCTTTTGCTTCCTGTAGGATTTCCAGTTTTAAACCCAGTAAAGTCCTCTCTTCCCAGCCACTGCAGGTCCCCTTCTCTCCCTCCCCTTCCCTCCACTTTTGGACACAGAGCATTGACCCTGCATCTCTCCTTTTTCTGTAGCTTGCCCACTTTGTAGATTGGAAGGGAGGGGGTGTAGATACTTTTAAACAACCCCCAGGAATGGAGTTGCATTATAATTTCTGTGCTGGGTGCATTTTGTAAAATGGAACATCCCACAAGAAATGTAGAACTCCACCCTCTAGCCATCTGAAGTAATGATAGTAATATCGTCGTAATGGAAAGCCGCACCTGGTAATGTGCTGGGAGCTGTATTTGTCTTACTCTAATTCTTCGGATAGCCCTGCACAAGGATGCTGAGTCTGGGAGAGTGAAGCAGCTAATGAAAGAAACACTGGATTCTAACCCAGGTCGGCACAATTCCGAAGCCCACACTCTTTCTGTTCTACAAGCTCATGCCCCTATTTCGGCCTCCATAGGTTGGAAGCCCTGGGAGGACAGAGGAGCAAAAGAGGAACAGACGTCTGCAGTTCACACTAGATAGTCCAGTCATGGGTTTTTCTAAGGAAGCAAAAGATCTTTTGAAAGGAAACTCACGCAGTCTGTCAGCTTCTTGCCAACTCTACTATAGTACAACCTGCCAAAAACAGCCAAACTTTGTTTTGGGTATGAAAGCAGCTGTTATAATAAACTCCTCTGCTCTACCTCTTTTTCCTGTTATGGTGGAACGACTGTTTAAAGTAAATGTCTCCAATACATGGATTTTCTGGGGTCATGAAAACATTTTTTAATTGGCAGGCTCCTACATTTTTTGGTGAAGTTAGGAAATAAACAGAATGCCACACACCATCTCAGATCCATGCAGTATGAAGGCTGCTGGATCCTAGAGGCCGTATTCCCTACTCCTCACCCCCTGGCTGGAGCCTTCTCAGGCTTTGAGCTTGTTCCAGAATGATTGGATTTCTGCTTTTTGTCTCTCAGGACTTCTAAAAGCAGAATGATGGGCAGGAGTGTACAGAGCATAGTTCATGCCTGGATTTGAATTCTGGTTCTTATTTTAACCCCTGAGAATACAGTTGGGAGTACAACTGACAAAAATCTCTGCCTGCATGAAACTTACATTCTTGTCAGGGAAGGTTAAAAAAACAAGGAAACTAGATTGCATGTTAAGTGGACATATGTGTTATGGAGAAAAATAAAACAAGGAAGGGGGATAGAGAATAGGAGGGAGGAGTTTGCAACTTTCAGAAGGGTTATCAGAGGAAACCTCTTTGACAAGGTGGCATTTGAGAAAAGACCTTAAAAAGGTAAGGGGGAGCAGGTATCCAGTGGATGGTATTCTAACCAGAGAAAACAGCAAATACAAAGGCCCTGTGGCCACATGTCTGGTGTGTTAAGGGCACAGCAAGTAGGCCTGACTGGAGTAGAAGGAGCAAAAATGAGAGTAGATAAGGTCAGAGAGGTTGGGGCTAGGAGGTAGATGGTATAGAGGTCCTGTAGGCCTCAGTTCTTTAAGAAGACCTCAGTTCTTCTCAGTGAGAAGAGACACAACTGGAAGACCTTGAGGAGAAGAGGTCCATGAATCAAGATGAAGCCAGATGTGTAGAAAGGACACTTCTGGATCATTCACTACAGCTGCTGCTCCTGCTCTTGGTTCCCACAAGGACAGCTGCCAACTTTTTGAGACTGTTTAAGTAGGACATTTCTTAATGGGACATCTGGGCCTCAACTGTCAACATTGTATTTGTTGATTTTAACAACAGATGAACTTTCCCCAACTTCTCCTGTATCTACATCTAGCCTCCTTCCTTCTTCTGAATGATTTTGTCCTTTGCTACATCTCTACATTGGATTATTTAATAATGCCACTTAGCTGGCTGCATAGATGACTGTGGTGTACCCCCATACTTCATGATGTGCTACTGTGAGTCTGTGACCAGAATAGCCCTGCACAAGAATGCTGAGACTCACAGATAAATATTGTGGGGAGCAGAACAGGCAGATCCACTGAAATATAGTGCTGAGGGGAGCAGGGGGCGAGACAGGACAGGTCTGCTAGATCATGTGGGTCACCTCCCTGGTCAGGGATCGAACTTATGCTGCAGTGGCTGCAGAAAGCTTCATAGTCCTGCATCTTAACCCCTTATGCTACCACGGAGGCCCCTTACAACATTCTTTAGAAAGAACAGTTATGTTTCTTAAAGTTATGAAACATATTTTTGACAACATGAAGGTCTATCACCCAGGGTCTGTTTTGCATCCTTGTTCAGTGACTAAATTGCCAGGAACTCACCTACTATATTAGATCATTTATTCTTTGATGCACCTCATTGTCTTTGAAACTCCTCCAGTTTCAGCAATGCTTTACAGACATGCACATGAGCTGAGTGGTTGAAAACAACAACCTAAGCCTTCAGTATTTTGGAAGCCCAACCTTTCCTTGGGTCCTCTGTGGATCGAGGCTCGAATGCAAGACAAGGTCCAAACTTGGAAGAGGAACAAAGAGAAGAGCCCTCTTCCAAAGTGTAGTGACTTTGGAACAGTATGGGGACAGAAACATACATTCCTAAAGTCACACTGGCATGCACTGGCATCTTCTGGTACCAGAGGCAAGGTGTATCTGTCAGATGATGCTCACCTGCAGACAAACAGTGGTGCATACCAGGTGGAATTGGGGGGAGGAGGGTGCTACTTCCTCTGGGCACTAGATTCTACCACAATAGCCAGTTCTGCCCAATTCAGAGAAATCTTCAAGGGGCTCTTAGCTGGGACTTAAGGGAGTCAACAGAAGGATTTGTTGAGAGTGACTGATCCCACGCCCTGGAATGCAAACCCTGCACAGTTTATGGTACATAATTATATACAAGAAACTATAAAGGACATACAGTGGGTTTTGATATCAGGTTCCAGTTCCTCCTGACTAAGGACCTGGTAAAAACCCTTCATCAGTGAAGCTAAGGAAATAGTTTTGGTCCTGTCTGAATCCGTTTCCATGTGTCCAGCCTGCGCTTTCCCCCAATGTTTAGTCTCTCTGGAGATGGCTGCTCCTCACATCACAATCAAAAGCATCCACATGCCCTCTTACTTACCACTATCGAGGAGAAAAAGCATGACAGTACAAACAGGATCAGACATGAGAAGCTCAAATTTGATAAATAATAAGCTTAGCATATAAATTGTACATCATGAGTCTGCATTTCTACAATTACATGGAAATTTCACAATTTTCATCAAGATGGAAATTTAAAAAGAGGAAAACTATAAAAAGTACTTTCTTTAGACCAGTGTATCTCACTGTCTGCTACCGCCACCATTTGAGTTTTGTTCTGGCCACAGGGATTCTTGAGTCATGGTCCTCACTAACTTGAATATGCTGTTAAGAGATAAACTGAAGCATGTTAAGAATTTTAGAGTTTGAGTAAAAGTCAGTTTGATTCAGGCAGCACTGGAAGAGGTTAGGAGCCTATATACACAGGAACTCTGTGCAAGACTTAGGCTGAGAAAGTGTAGAAGCAAAGAAAGATACTTTATTTGCTATAGTTTAAAACCTAGTTGACTCTTTGTGATTTGATTTCAAACCTTTAGGCATTTACATTGGGGTTCACTTTGGTAGGCTGCCAGGGCTTTCGAGCCACCACAGTCTAATGGATTTATTTATTTATTTATTTATTTATTTGTTTGTTTGTTTATTTATTTATTTATTTATTTATACAAGCACTGGTACAGTCAGAAGCGCGGGAGGGTGAGAGAACTCACCAGAGCCAGAGCGGGGAACAGAACAGGCTGACCGACGAAGTACACTGCTGAGGGGAGAGCGGGCAGCAGGAGAGGTCTGCGGACCATGTGGGACCCTCGCCAGTGGCCAGGGATCAAACCAGTGCTGCAGAGGCTGCGGGCAGCCTCGCAACCCAGCGCTCAACCGCTGCGCCAGAGGGAGGCTCTAATGACTTTCTTGCTGTATTGATTTAGCAAATTATTTAGCAGTATCAGTCTCTCAGTGGGATTCTTCATCTTCTGCTGCAGAGCTGTGATCTCTGTTTCCTTTCAAATATAGGAGGTTCAGCTTCTTTCTCCTGGAAGATCAGCCTCTTCAGAACACTTTCTTTGTCACAATATTATACCCTTGAATCACTCAATACTTGGCATTGTGTGATTTCATATTACCTGGTATCAGTAAATAACAGTTTTTCAAGTGTACCCTCACACAACAGTATCGGTAGCAAATGTTGTTTTACACCCGCTTCTGCATCAACTTCAAGGGTTGGAATAGTCTGCTCCGAGAGGTGGTTCTGGCACTTCAGGACCATGGTGCTTGACCTAATAGAAATGAGACAGTGCCGTAAAAATACATGGAGTCAGTAGTTCCTATCAATTTATTCCCTATTTTGTGTTTCATGAGGGCTGATGGAAGGAGGGGAGTTACAATTGGGGAGAAATCCGAAATGCATTTAAAGAAGAATGCTTTCGTTGTCTAGACAGGGTACCTGCCTGGGGAGGGTTGATCAGATAGATGGGCAGACACAGTATCTGGTTCCCAGCTTAGGTGCCACATGAAGGCTCCTGGCTGAGGGAGAACTAAAAGTGTAAGTCCTACCCTGCTCTGAAGATCAGGTGTGCAGATACAAAACCTTCACATGAGAAGCAGATAGGCCCACTGGGAAAGAAGAATCACCACACTTTAAAGGTGGCGGCTGGCTCACTACTCCTTTCTTACCTGACATACTTGCACCATTTTGCCCTGGGTGTCCCTGTAATCTCACATGACACCTGTGCTCATTTCATGTTCTAGTTTGTTTTCCCTTCACTCACTCCCTGCAAGCTGCTCTTTATCACTAACAAAAATAATCCATATCATCTCTGTGTCCCAGTGAGCAAAACAGACACTCCACCTCGGCATCGCCCGGCGGTGAGACGCACGTGACTCGATAGCAGGACCTGTTGCTTATTTTCATTCCCTCATGCCAGAAGGCGCGCCTCTTTCTCCTGTCCTGTCTAGATGGCCGTAAGTCTCTGCTCTTTCTCTTCAAAAACTTTTGGTTTTGTTTCTCCACTCTGTGCCTCTTTCCATCCTATGCTCAGGCTGTATAGCAGAAACCTTTGAGAGGAGTCCTCCCAGAGCCCCCGACTTTTCCAGCTCCACTTGGGTAAACGTTTGTCTTATATGATTTATGCTCAGTTGCGATTGCGTCTAGGAAGTCTGAAGGAGTAGAAACAGACGAATCTTCCCACCAAGCTCAAAGCAAAGAAGACTTCCATGCAGTCATCCTATAGATAAAATTTATTAATTATATAACCACACCATCATTTGGGGCTTTGCATGCCCTAATAAATTAGTTCTTCTAATTTTATAAGCACTGTCATAACCACAGTTGTAAGTGGGATTTTTCCTTTTACTGTAGTATATGTGCTTTTGCTTTTTACTAGGTGTTGTTTATTAGGTGTTGTTTCCCCTAAGTGCTGTATAAAGTGACAGATTGTTTCAGGGAAACCAGTAGGTTGTATTTACAGGTGGTTGGTTGTCTTTACTAGCTCTGCTGCTAGCACAACTGCTTTCCAGAAGGAAGGAACCGTGCATAGTAGCTGGAGCTATTAAGTCCAGACCTCATTTTATTCCTCATTTATGAACAGACTGAATTCTTCGATTTCAGTTCCTCTTCAGGATCATGAATAATATGAAGATAATGAAATAGTGCTGTCTTTGTTTTTGCAAGATGCCACTGCTGGCTTGTCTTCATTCAAACCTCGCCTTCAAGTAATTTCCCTTCCCGGCCTCAGGAAGGAAGATCTCTGCTTGGCCCTGTCTTAAGAGGGTGTACGTCCTTTGCCAAGCCAACCCTGGCATCCCACTGTGTAGTCAGGACCAGACCAGTGCCTCTTCCTAACCAGGAAGGATAGTTTAAAGAATAAGCAGTAAACTCATACTATATTCTAAACTGTATACAGGTTTTATTAGGAGTTAATGTAAAGAAATAGATGTTGCAAATTGGAAATGAAATATATCAATGACTCCATAGTAAGTGGTTCTGATATTAATCCCAAATTGCACATTCACTGGGGTAGTGGAGAAAACACTTGAGATAGGTCTGAATTGGATGTTGTTTGTCCTAAGCCTGTTTAACCAGTTTAAAACTTGATTAGAAGCTTGATCATTTGGGAAGTAAAATTCATTACTTGGAGCATAAAGTACAAATAAGTAATTACATCCTAAGAATTTCATTTCACTTGCAACTGTTTTTATATTTTCTGCATCTCTGTTGAGTAATGTACCAGAGCTGATGTGGCCCTGATCATAATCTACAATTTTCTGCTGCAAGAGATCAAGTTCAAAAGGCATTCTGCTTTCACTCTGAGCAGTGTAGCTAATGTATTTCTAGTATTTTTCTATTTCTGTTTCTGGATTTCATTGTTGCTGTCACTGATATTTGTATATCTTATGAGTATACAGACGTTTCATGCTCCTTTAAGCTCTAGTGTTGTTTTCTGCCTAGCAGATGGAATTTTAAAATTAATGTATGATTTTAGAAGGCAAAGAGAATGTCTTTGAAACTGAAAAGTGTCTTTCAAAATCCCTTTATGTTTATTCCTCTGTGTGAATCCAAATGTGTCTTCCATAACTGTGTGCCCGTAGGCACATTCACCTGGGCTCCGCCTCTTTTTTTTTTTTTTAAAGATTTGTTTATTTATGCATTCAAGAATTGGGGTGCATGCCAGAGGTGTGGAAGTGAGAGGATTCACCAGAGACAGAGTGGGGAACAGAACAGGCAGATCCACTGAAATACACTGCTGAGGGGAGCAGCGGGCAAGACAGGAGAGGTCTGCTGCGCCATGTGTGTAGCTCCTTGGCCGGCCAGGGATTGAATTTGTGCTGCAGTGGCTGTGGGTAGCTTCATAGTGCTGTCCTTAACCTTTTGCGCCACCAGGGAGGCCCTGGGCTCCACCTCTTAACGTGGCCTTGCTAACTCTAGATGGGGACAGATCAGTCCTTCTATATGTCCCCTCACATTTACTTAAATGTGTGGAGAAAACTGCTCTCAGGTTGGTTAGTCAGGGTTACAACCAAACTGTATCTGTGGTATGAAGTTAACAAGATGTGCTAATGTCCCTGGGAACATAAGATTATCTACCCCCCGTAGAGATTATGAATTTTAAATTTGTTAAGTTTCCATGAACATTTTAAGTTCCAAACAACTAGTTTGTACAAAAATATCACTGCAAGCATGCATAAAAGGTCTGTATAGCCCCGAGGGGGAGAAAAACACCAGTGGTCCAATATAATTTCTACCATGCTCAGAATCAACTATGCCAGTGATCCTGAACTTCTCAGTGATCACTCCGTACAGACAGTGCGATTGTGGATTTACTTAAATGTGCTGCATCAGTCTGACCAGGTTGAATGGTTTGCTGGCAAATGTTTAACCATCAGCTCTCCAGAGAGGCTAAAGCCTGATTTGTAGCATTTGCTGATATCTGGTGGAAATACTCTCAGCATGACCAATTTCAGGGTACCTGTGTGAAGTCACTGAGCATGGAGCTGTGAAAAGATATAAATAATTGGGTCTCACCAATTAGTATAAATTGGCTGCTGCATGCCCCTTAAGAAATCTGTGGGAAATTGTGAATTGGAATTTTATTACCTTAGAGATCCGTTTAAGAAATTATCTCTACTAACTGAAGAAAGTCAGTGTGTGTTTGTACAAATATATGTATGTATCCATCTTTTTATTCAGTTATTTTGATTTTAAACATTTTTTTTTAATTTATGACTGACGTAGACATTTAAATAAGTATACATCTTCCCACTTAATGTACATTCAGTCATAATTCATTACATGCTCTCTGGCTTTCTTGCGTAGTGGTTTCCCAGTTTTATTTTCTGGTGTCATTGCTTTGACCTGAACAGCCATAGCTGTCTGCTGCCTGAAAAGGTTTATTCTTCTCTCTTTGTCCAGTCTTAAATCAAGTGTGAATGACAAGCTAGTGAATGGGGTGGTCCTCATGAAACGTGGGGCCACACACTTCTCACAGCTTCATGGGCTCATAGACTAACACAGATCCCTCCCATTTCCCTCATGACTTATTTGCCAGCTTCACTTCAACTCTACTGATTCATTTCTCATCATGGTTCAGACTGCTACATTTAGGGCAGAATAGATCAGCATATCTGTCTTTCTGCCTTGACTCAACTTTTTCTTAATTTAAGTGATCTCAATACTAGTCTTTATTTGGAGAAAGTAAAAGCATATGTTCATAGAAAAACAAGGAATGTCTGTCAGGCTGGTTACTGATTGATATTTTCACTTACATTAAATTCCTCTCCTCCTTTTCACCAAAACACGAGTTCTGTTGGTTTAAAATTTTTCAATAGGTATGTAAGAGGTGGTGGGTTGAATCTTTTTTTTTTTTTTGCCAGCACCTGCTCTGCAGCATAATTTCCACATGTCTCAACACCAATTCAGTGATAAGCAACAAATACATTATCATTAACTGAGACTTGCCTGCTCAGCAAAGCATCCCACCATCATTATGTTACCTACTCAGCTGCCCCTAGAAGACATTTTATTTTATTTTTTTTTAAATAATAAATTTTATTTTTATATTCCCCATACAATTGCAGCCCCCCCCATTCTGACCCCAATCCCTCCCCTCCCGCCCCCGCCCCCCTAAAAATGTCTCTGGTTCATAGTTTTTTGTTGATTTTGATTTTCACTTTCTTATAGTTATTCATTTTCCTGGTCCCTTATTTAAGTTTTCTAGATTCCTGCTATGAGTGAGACCATCCAGTATTTTTCTTTTTCTTTCTGGCTTATTTCGCTGAGCATGATCCTTTCCAGCGCCATCCATGTTGCTGCAAATTGCATGTGTTTATCTTTTTTGAATGCTGAGTAATATTCCATGGTGCATATGTAACACATCTTCTTGATCCAGTCATCTATTTTTGGGCATTTGGGTTGTTTCCAAAGCTTAGCTATTGTAAACAGTGCTGCTATAAACATAGGGGTGCAGGTGTTCTTTGGAATTGATGTTTACCCAGAAGACATTTTAAAGCAACATCCCCCCAAAGAAGTATTGGATTATGGGTTTACTTTTCTCATCTTTGCCCTATCAAATGAGCCTTCTGAAACTGAAGAATAGAGTGAAGGACACCAAATGTAGAAATGTTGTTGTGCTGTTTAAGAATGTTGGAATCCATTTCAGCCATGGAAGTGTCTCAAGGATTGGTTTGTGTTCCTGTGATTATTAACTCCCACTGCTCTATTGTGGTCAAAAGACTCTCTTCCTTCAGGTCTCAGGCAGGATCCCAACTGCTTGGGAGGAAGTGGTTCTGAGTATCTGGGTTTTGACTGTCAGACCCCTGAGGTGAATGCCTCTCCCAGGACATCTATACCTTGGCCCATAGGATGGTGAGATCAGCATGTCACTTGTCACCTAGAAGACTGGTTGCAAAGGCGACAGAGAAAATTGTGAAAACCCCTGAGAGATGAAGAGGTGGCTGCTTCCCATGTGTATGTGAGGGAGTCACTTGAGGGGGTGATGAACCCACTTTTCCATGGCTAGGATCCATTCTCAGTCATATATTTGCCAAACTGCATGACATGCAGAATACAAAAAAGTATTAGTGTGTTTAGAGAAATGCCAAAGCAATACTGCAGAAAAATTAAAACCCCATACAGGAGAGATGGGAGCCTTGAAAGTGGCAATGAAAGTATTTGAAAAGCATAAAAAGAAGTGTGCATTTATGGCATGTGAACATGCTGACAGTGTTCAGGCCCAGCAAGGCCATATAGGAAAGGATTCATTGAGGAGGAAATCTGTGGGTAAGTCTTTAAAAGAAGTCATTTGATGGGAGACTGTGTTGTGGGGAAGAAGAGGGCAAATCTCAAGACCTGGAGGGAAAAAGCACAGCCTTTGTGGGAGTGCGGTCCAGATACCCTACTCCTTCTCCCCATACTCCTTCAAGTTCTTGCTGAAATGTTATTCAGTAAAGCTTTCTCTGACTCCTCTCTTAGAACTGCTGTCACCTCCTCTCCCACAATTCTTTTTACCATGCCTGGATTTGTCTCCATACCATTTTTCACCTTCTAATATTAAAACATCTTCCACCTGGAGTGTAAGTTCCAGAAGCATGTTCTGCTTACCTTATACCCAGTGTCTGGTACATAGTTGGTACTCCATACTTATTTCTTGAATAAATAAGAGTTAGCAAAAAAAGAAACATGATGAAATGGGCAGTGTTTGGGGGCCTAAAGTTCTCTGGTGGAGAATGTCAAAATCTGGGAACCTGAATCTTAGAGCCCGGGCTAGCCAGCGTATCACTGGGCTGGGCAGCAGAGTCCATCGGGCTGTGCTTCCGCACTGGTGAAATGGATGGACCTTGGCCGACACACAGCTGATGTGCCTGCTGACTATGAGGTGCTGAGAAACTGCCCGGTGAGGGGATGCTGGATGGTCAGCAACCTGTTTAAGTCAGCTGGTGCTGTCTGATAGCTGTGGAAAATTACTATAGATTTCTGAACCATAGGGCCAAACTGAACCAAAATAATTGGTTTTGTTGATGTACAGTAGCAGATTTTATTTTTAAGGGGAGTTAAGAGAAATCAAATTTTTTATCAGTATTTAATAAACACTATTCTGCCTCCTTCTTGTCTGCTTACTTATCTCACCCAACTCCTACAGACTTGAACCACAGGTTGTTGTTTGATTCTGTGCATGAATGAGCCATTGTAGACTGGCTTCTGAGACTGATTTCAACCAACTTGTCTTGGACTCAAGCTTAAGCTTAGCAATGCCCCTGCTATTCCCTGGTTTGCCTTGAAATTCCCTCCTCAGCTCACCCCATTCCAAAAATTCCATCACCACTGGGGGATGATTCCCCAGAAGGGCTAATAGACCTCACTAGCCAGTCTGACCTCTCACAGAGATAATGAATGTTTATTTAGGATGGAATTAACTTGCTGCTCCGGGTTGTCACCACAGACTAGTAAGAGAGAAATTACAGCCTGTAGAAGCCTCAGGCCTATAGTAGTTAACTTACCTGAGACTAAATTTTACAGTTCATTTCTGAGAAAGGCTCACCTATCAACATTCAAAAGGATGTTTCTGCATCTCTTTATCCTGATCGAACACTCATACAAGTCTAACCTGTCAGCTTGCTGCTGTTTATCTGGCTTTGTTTTGTTTTCCACTTCCGGAAGTCAGTACGTTTGGAAGAACAATGTGTGATAGTATGTGTTCAGCTCCAGCATGGCCACTCACTGACCTTGATTCCCCCCACTCACCCTCCTTGATTCCCGCTTTGCTAAAATCTACCAAATAGGATCATAATTCCTACTTCCTACTCTACAGGGATTATAAGTAATGCAGAAAGGGTGCTTGGCACTTATAAAACTCAGTAATGCAGCATCGTCTTCAGCAATCCCTCAGTGCATGTGCAGCAATAGCAAACTCTTACCCATTAAACAAATGTCTAGTGGCCTTCCAAATAAAGTGTCTGACTCAATTATACAACAGACTCTGATGGCTGAGCTGAAGTTGTATTTCCATGAGTCCTTTTAATTAAAAGATTCAGTGCCTAATCACAGAAGGACATTGTTTGGTAGTGCCAGATAATGAAGTAGTTAGGGCTGCTGAAATGCAGCATCAGGATTGTTGACAGTTCATTCCACGCCCATAGAATAAAAAGAGTAAGAAGAGAGCCAAGAGGAAGGGGGCCAGCTAGGAGAGACAAATGTAAGAGATGTTATACTCGAGCTCCCTGATGAGCAAGAATTCCTCTCTCAGAATTGAAAGCATTTGCATACAGTTCATATAATAAAGGATTTTTTAAATTATAAAAACCACAGAGCAAATAATAGCCCTCTTTGAAGTCTATACTGAGTAGTATCATCACATCTGACTTTTGCCTACCATTCTTTCTTAGTACAGAGTTTAGGTTTCACATTTTTTTGACAAATTACATTTATTTTTTAATTGATGAAACCAAAGTAGAACTGGCTGCTTTTATATATATATGAAATTTTTTTAATGAAAGACTATATGCTTGATAAATGTGCAGAATAGTAACATAACGTCAAAATGAACACTGAAAAGTTTAAACTCATTCAACTTTTCTAAATGATTTTTGTATCTTGATGAATCCAGAGATGCTATGACTTTGTATTTTGCACAGGGACATGCTTTCCACTTCCAGTTCTTGTCCTACTTCTGTTTTCATGATTCTTCACATTGTTTAGGAAACGTGGCATAAGAAGGTGTCCAGGTTTGGGATCTCTATTTGGGGAACTAAATTACTCCGTAATTAAAAAAAAATTCTTTTACTAACTAATCTATGTCCCATCATTTCGTAAATGGTCTTTATAATAACGAAAAAATAATTATTTGCGGGAAAAAATGTTTTATGTATTTAACTTTTATGCTAGAGATATTGCCTAACATCCCAGTAACTAACCAGAATGTTAACTCTTACTGTTTTGTTGCTTTTGAGGGCATTTTAATTACAGGAATTTATTTGAATCATCAGTTTTACTGTTAGAGCCCAATCTTTCTCATGGGCTTATGGGAATATATGCCACCAGGCAGTAGATTAATAACTATAAAAAAACCACATGAAAAGGTCACTGCAAATCTCAGATCAAAACTTGTGGTTTTCTGGATTTTGCAACCTACCAACTTTTTGAAGCTTCTCTCTAGTAACATGATCTTTAAGGCAACACCACTGAGCTATAGACACAATAATGAAAACAGCCCAGAAGAGCCCCTACTCGCCCACAATCCAGCCTTCACCTGACGAGGAAGGGGATAAGTAGCAGGAATTCATTCCAACAGATGAGCTGAGCCCTCGCTTAATGATTTATATTACAGAAAAATATGATCATGAAGGAGGCTCTTTTGTTCTCTAAAAAGATTGGACAAACAGACTGGATTGGAGCCTGGACCACAGCACTTGGGAGGGCTCTTTATGGAGAACCACAGCAGAAAGGAATTCCCTTTGCTGGTGAATTCTTCTGTGCCTTTGCACGGTCATTCCTGCAGTGTTTGAATTATTCTCTCCAATCAGCTAACCACCCCCAATTGGCAGCCCCACCCAACCCCCACTCTTCTGACTTTAAACATGTGTTATTGGAAACAGGGCAACACGGGGAACTTGAGTTTGGGCACTGGGGACCAAATTATCAGCCTATTCTGTACTTCCGTAGAATACTCAAGGAGTTAACCACAGTGATTCTGGCTTCCCTTGGCCCTCCAAATGTGTATAATAAAGACTTGGACAATGGAAAATACATTCAGAACATGAGCCAAAAATCAAGTTCAGTGGGAGAGCATTCAAGAGGAATAGCCAATGGAAAGGCATGGATCCTTCAAACACATGCTGTCTGTGGCCTGCTGAAATACAAACGTGCTCTTTAGGGCCAGGTTTTTTTGATAAGCTAGAGCTCCTGGTGTAAAGGGGGCAAAACAGTCTCATTTCTTGAGCTAGAATCTCTTATCTGCTGCACACTGCAGATCCGTTCCCTTGCCCCTCCTACCTCCCGCCTCTCATGGGAACAAAGTCCCCAGTCTCTGGAAAGTAATGCTAAGAAAACAAACACTACAAAGACTTGTAACAGGGGGATATCTCTCTTGAATGTTTTTTGTGACCATCTAGGTTCAAGGAGGAGGGGGTCCCTCAACTACGTGAGCCAGCAGGGTCTCTTTGTAGTAGGCATCCATATGTTTGGCCAGATGTCCTCCCAGCGGAGGGCAAAAAGGGAAAGATAAAACAGAATTCTTATTAAAAATAAGTCTCAGGGGGGAGAAAAAACAAGAAAAAGAAAGTGTGTCAAGTGGAAAGGGAGACCAGGCAGTGCCATCTGATATTGATTAAATGCTGATATAGTCAGCAATGAGAAATGCACATCATGAGGAGGTGACCTTGCTCTGCAGAATGTGAACCAGTGACAACTGTCTGGGAGCAAATCCGCATGAATACTTCAGGTACAAGCTATCCCATGGCAAACAGTGTGCACACATGACAAGGATAAGAAGGAAAGACCCCACATTGGGTGGGGGGCCTCGCCTTACTTTCCCACCAGTGATACCATGCAGTAGCCCCAGATTCTGTTATATGCCATAACCTCCACTCTGACCAAATCTTGCAAGGCTCTTCTAATGGAATGTAATAAATAGCCCTGGAGAGGTATAAAGAGCTCACCCACCACAGTACTGAAATCCAAAGGAATGACTCCCTGCCCCTGTACCATCAACCATAAAAGTGTCATTCATTGAGCTCCTGTGTCTATATTTTATATTCTGTATTTTATAGTTGTCACCAAAGCAAGTTTATTGTCTCTGAACATGAACTGTGGCATGTTTGTGTTTCTACCTTCCCCCACTCCCAATTCCAAAAAATATTTTCACTATAACTGGATTAAGCGGTCTTTATTTTAAAACTAGGAGCATGTAGAGAGCCCAAGAACTGATGAGGGAGTAAGTGAGTCTTCCTGTGTGTCTCTGTGTTCATACTTTAGTGAGCCATCGAAGATCTTTTTGTGTTTGTTTTCTTTCTTGGCATCGTTACGAGGACAGCAGTATTTTAGTACAGGGTGAGGCTGGATTCCAATGGGAATGGAAGAAAAAGCTTCCACTGAGATTGAAGGCTCTCACACTAGGATGATGGTAGTGGAAATGGAAAAGAAAGACCCAAGAGAGGTACCAAGGTGTAGTGGAGAGAACATGCGCCAGGCAGACCCAGGTTTGAATCCTGGCTGGGATGTCTTTGGGATATCGTTTACTCTCTCGCTATTGTGTTTCCATGAAGGGTTATTATATGGATTAACAATGCTGTGTGTAAAGAAACTTGCTCAGAAACTGGCACAGTATAGAGATTGAATGAACATCAATGACTAGGTGAGATGATCACAGGAAGATTAGCAGATAGTGAATTAGAGAATAGATGACTGGATTTGAGAAATAAGGACAGAATAATTGGAGAATGATTACAGAAGAAGATGTCAGTTGTCTTTTAGTTTAACTTCTTGGGGGACTGGGATAGTAGTTTCTAGGTTGGATGGAAATAAGAACACTCAGTAGAAGTTGTTTGGGAAGGGTAGTACCAGGTCAGTTTAGGACATGAGAGGAGGCACTGAGACATCCAGGCAGCAATAAAAGGATAGAAAGAAAAAGGAGTCAAAGAAATAGGAAAACTGATGTAGAGAAAATGATTTATTCAAGGGCCATTTGATCACTGAATCTGATTTTACCCTGAAGGAATTAGCTAACCAACCATCCAGCTTGACCATCTTCTAAGCCATAGATCCCCAAAGTGTGTTTCTCCAACTAAGCACCAACTGGACCTCGTTAGAAAGGCAGAATCTTAGCTCCTATCCTACTGAATCAGAGTCTCTGTTTCAACAATGCAATTTGTGAGCACAATGCATTTTGATAGCACCATTCTAAAGCATGGTCTTCATATTAGCAGCATCAACATCCCCTGAGAAATTTTGAGAAATCCAAATTCTCAGACCTCTTCTCAGATCTCCTCAATTAGAAACTCAGTTTTAATGAGCCCTTCAAGTGAGTCTAGCACACCCTAGAGTTTGAGTAAGACTGCCCTAAGTCATGGAACAGATTGAACCCCTGCACCGCGGGTCTATAGCCCAGAACACGGGAGAGATTGGTAAACTCTGAAAGTCCTTGTTCTATGCTGTTCCTGTCCTCATTTTGCATTAAACACAGCTGAAGAACCCTTTTCACTAAAGAGGGCATGATGCGTAAAATTATAAGCCAAAGGAAAGAAACTTCAGCTGTGCTCTAATCCCCATGACTTTCCATCAAAAGTTAGCACAATTATAGGAGATCAGTCCTTTATATGCTATTGCTCCCAGGGGATGCTATCAGTAAGACACACTTAGGGAAACAGGGCAGAGAAAAGAGTCTTCTGATACTCTTTACAAGGTGATTTTCACATTAAAATGTCCACAGTCTTTGTCTTCTGTGTTTCTAATCAGTCGATGGAAAGGTCCCTTTTTATGGGTTAGTTTCTGGACTCACTTGCAGAAGTGATGGTGGTTTATTCTTAGATCAGAATGTTTTTCAAAAAGTTGAACTGTGAGCAGTAAAAATTTACCTCCTCTCATCAAAAATGTCTGGTTTTCCCAGTTGTTCTGTGGTTGTTATTCAAATAACTTTGATAACTTAAAGATGTCTTTGTACATGTACAAAAATGGTTATATACTAAGCGTTTTAATCATAAAATTACCTATATTTTTTGCTAAAGATTATAGTACATTATATCAGTGGAATGCTGGTAAACCAGTTCTGGGAGTATGATAATGTGCAATGTTTACCAATTTCCATGGTGTAAATATTCCCTCCAGGGCTGATTTCAAGCTACCAACAGTTTAACAACCAGCTCTCCAAATTCCTATGTATCTGACAATTGGCTCTTCCAAGTCAGTAGGAACTAACTTGAACACACCAGTGAAATAAAGGACAAGTCATAACTTTAAAAAAAAAAAGATTTATTTATTTATACATACAAGAGCTGGGGTACAGGCCAGGGGTGTGGGAAGTGAGAGGATTCACCAGAGACAGAGTGGGGAACAGAATAGGCAGATGGACCGAAAACACTACTGAGGGGAGCAGCGAGCAAGAAAGGAGAGGTCTGCTGTGCCGTGTGGGCATCTCCCTGGCTGGGGATGGAACTCATGCTGCAGTGGCTATGGATAGCTTCATAGGCTGCGCCTTAACCCTTTGCACCACCAAGGAGGCTCCAAAGTCATAACTTTTTTAAGTTGTGTGGATATACAGTGAATTCTCCTATAGTGGATTGCTATAGTTCCAGTAATGATTGAAAAAAGTAGATTGGGGTATATTAAATCTCTTGTCACATAGAGGTAAGATCATATAATGGTAATGATCAGATTGGAATTTGATTTCAAGGTATCCAATGAGACAAGGTTATATCCTATTTTCAAATCCTTTATAACAGTATCATAGCAATATTTGAAATAGTTGTTCGCTAACATGGTATGGTTACTTTTACAATACCTCTCATCCTATATATAGTAAGGCATATGTAAAAACTAGTGATAGTATTTGAACCAAAATGCAAAAAGATACTTTTTGATTATGTTTTTGGTTACTGTTACTAAAATTTAATTTCTCTTACAGGGATTCAGGAAGGAACACAATGTACCAAATGTAAAAATAACTGGGCACTGAAGTTTTCTATCATATTATTATACATTTTGTGTGCCTTGCTAACAATCACTGTAGCCATTTTGGGATACAAAGGTAAGTACTTTTTCTTTTCAAATAGCAAGTTATCCTGTATTAATTGAATGGGAGGGGAGACTCCATGTTTGCAAATATAGTGTTTCAATAATGCCTAAATGCAAAATTTAGTAGCACCATGAGCTCCATCTGTGCATCTTGAACTTCTTAAAGCTGTGGGATCTGAAAAGGGGGAAGCAACAATTCCTTTTGATTCAATTCAACAACAGTAATGGCCCTCTGTAAGTTATAAAGATTTTTCCTCTTTGTTGCTTCTCCTATTTCCTTTTTTTTTTTTCTTTTTTCTTTTTGGGTCTTATCTTTAAGAGGCCTCCTGCACACCTGAGAGTCAGCACATACCAAATATAAGATCTCCAGAGATATGACTGACTTCACCCAGGGACTGGCCAACTAATTCCTTTTTTCAAACTCTTCATCACATTTACTGTGGTCACTATTGTTCACAAAGCTCTATAAAAATATTTCCCTGTAGAAATTAAACACAGGCAGCACTACCACCTCAGCCATACTTTATGGGCCTTTAGGGATTCTTTTAACATGTCTGGTTTAAGGTCAGTGGATGATTTTTGCCTGAATCATCCAGACTTGCAGATAAAGTGGACTCCCACTCCACACCCCGTTCCAGACACCACAGGTAGAAGGTGTCATGATTCAAAATCGTGAACTGCATAAACTTTTATAGCAAACAGCCATGGAAACCTTCCTGTCAAAGACACATGAGACAGACATCATCTGGTTTCAGCAAGAGGCAGATTTGGGGTCTACTGATCTTCAGAATCTTCACTCGGCTGCCATCTCAGCTGCCTTCCCTCAGAACTGACAGGGTAACAGTGGAGAATTCCCACACATTCCTCTCTCTGTTCCTAGTCCCATAGACTTGACCTAGAGAGAGAAAGATTCGAAGTGAATTCCCTCCAACTTGGAACTCCTCCCACCCCTCTGAGCCCAGTGTTTAGTGGTTTCCTGAGGAAACACAGTATATTGGAATGAAAATGGGCCTGGAGCCAGGTGACCCAAGTTCAATTCTTAATTCTTCCATTTGTATTACAATTGTGAATGTTTATTAAGTGTTTGCTGGCATGCCAGGCATCATACTAAGTCCTCTGCATGGCTCTATAAGAAGCCATAACCAGTTAGAGTTTCCCATTTTACCATCTGTAAAATGGTAACAGTAATAGCATTTTTCAATTATGATGAACAAAGATGATGTAATTGAATCACCTGCCCTATTTTTGGTCTCAGCAGAAAGGCTATGTCTCTGTTCCTTGCTTCCTCATAACTATATTTATACAGATCTAGCCATTAGAATGGCAGCACATGTTAAAAACACTCAGGATGGTGAAGGCTTGTTATCCTCCCTATAAGACTATACCCAGTTTTATGTGCATCCTTTACCGTGCTGATGGATGAATTTGGGCAGTGAAAGTCCAGAAAATTACCAGAGCATTGTAACCATTTGTAATGAGTTAATCTAATGTGGCATTAATGGTGTAAGTGCTAAAAAAGGCAACTGAATCATGATTAGGACTGGACTGAGGCTGAGGTTTGGGAAGGAACCTAGTAGAGAAAAGAGGGTTTTTATGTCCTAGGTAAATCAAACTGTCTCTCCTCCTTTACGAGGTTACTTAGGTCATTAACTGACTTCTCTATAGTTTCCTGTCAAACCCAGATAAAAGAGAAGTTTAAAGTAAAACAGCCACTTAATAAGTATCTTTGGCCTTCAGTACCATGTGATCATTTACTACCGAAACAGAGATAAGAAGGGTTTGACAAATGGAGATGAGAAAGGTTTGCTATTTTGTAAGTTTTATCTCTGCAAGAAAATAAGGTCCAGGATGATTATGCTTTCAGAAGAACAGAAAGATCCAAGGAAGAAAGTCCCCCCCCACCTTTTTTTGCTTATTATAAAAATACAGATAGTCCCTTGACTTCTGTCACACTGGAAAACCCTCTCTACTCTGACATGTTTTGGTCCATTTGCCTGAATACCTTTTCTATGTTCTCCACCTAAATGGCTCCTTCTTTCCCTTCATGTGTCACATGCTGTGAGAAAAACCCCTGAAGGATGTGTAAGGCACCCTCCTATTCGCTCCGATGGCGACTTTTCACTCTTAGCCCATCACACTGTATCATCATGGCCAGTGGGACTGTCCATTTTACCAACCTCACTATAATTTCCATGAAAACAAGAGACTTTTTATTTATTGTGTCTCTGACTAGCACCTAGTTTCATGGTACTCCATGGAAAGATGAAATGTGGATCAGGGCTGACCTCTCTAAAAGCATCGATTGATCCCCAGGGACCTCTAAGCAATCTGCTCTTAGGGCATTGCCATAACTCCAAGTCCTTCCTATAATCCTAAAATCCTGACCCACTCTGCAGCATAATCTGATCAGGATGAAGTGGAGAGAGATTTAGGGAGCAAGACAATTGCCCCTCTTTTCTCTCCTTCAAGTCCCCCATCCCTCAGGCCTTTACTCACAAAAATAAGATAATATAACATGCAATTTGGGTTTCCAAATACAGTCTTAATGAACTAAAATGTTGATATTTTCCAGATGTGTTTTCTCTTTACTTATATGATTCCTTTTTCTTGCTGATAAGATTCTGGTGACCCAGCAACTTAAGAGACAGAAAGATAAGACCTATTCTCCCTTCACATAGCTCCCTTTGAAGTCTAGAAACACTCTGTATTAAAAAAGAAGAAAGAAAGAAAAAAAGAATATTCAGTAAAAGAAGACATTTCTCTGAAGCAGTTGAAAGGAAATAAAACAGAAACTCCTTTATCAGTTAGCAAAGGCAATTTCTACTGTTTTCTGCAAAACTGTTCTTTTCCTTGAATGTCACACAACTACAAGTTAGACTATAACTAAGTTCCTTCTAGAGGATTTGCTAAACAAGTCAAAGTACTGCCAAGTTACTCAGACAGGGTGTGGCTGTGTCCATGAGACTCGTCAGCTACTTCACATGTTCTTGGACAGTTACTGCTTGGTGCATCCTCTGCCTTGGAATTTGTCTTCAGTTATGGGGGCTTTCTTGGTATAAGCCACGTCTTATGTCCAAGGGTTTCTGTTTCCTCCAGAACATTCCCTGAGCAGGAAAATCCTCTTTACTTGTTCTTCCCAGCAGGGATCCATCTTAAGGTAAAATTAGGATAGAGGACGAAACCTGAATACTCCTCAATAAGGAGAAAGAGAGAGATCGAGCAAGAGAGAGAGAATATTCAGTGAAAGAAGACATTGATGAATGACTTGACATTCCTAATCATAATGTCTACCTTGCTGCTAAGCCAGCTGCTGACAAAGAAACAATGGCAGTTGGATAAAAAGGCTTGGATAAAAATACATCAGAACATACCATATAGCCCTCATTAGAATCTAGGATAACACCCCACAGCCATATCTTCTGTGTTTTTGTAATGGAACCTGAAATGGTGTTCAAAGTAGAATTGTCTTTATTGCATGCTATGGGAATGTAACTAAATTACTGGGAATTCTCAGCAACCAGTGATAGCCTGGTGGAGTCTTAGGATCATGAGTCAGGAGCTCTGTACTCTGCTTTTGCTCCCTGTCCTTAAGTCCTAGGTCTACAAGTTATGTCTCTTGTTCCTCAGTATTGATGTGAAGTTACAGAGAAATTCAGATTTTGGATTCAAGCTCTTGGTCGGCTGTCCCACTTAGTCACTTAACAAGCTGTGTGGATCTGGGCAATATTACTGAATATCTCTGAATCTCAATTTCTTCATTTGTCAAAGAGGAGTTATTGAGATTAACTGAAGTGGTGGTGCATTCTAAGGAAATATAGCTAACGTTACTGGGAAGTCCCAGGTACTTACAAAGAATGAGCACTCAGTAGGTACTGGCTATGATTACTGCCATTCAGAGAAAGGTTCAGTTGCTGTGATATGAAATCAAATCACCAGGAAATGCTTAGCACGATGGGCTGGTCAGGCTTGAAGTGGGCCTTAAAGGATGGTTGGAATCAAGACAAAAGAAGAGGAGGCTAATGCCCCAGGCTAAGAAATGATCCCAAAGAACTTTTATGGAAAAAAAAAAAAAAGAACTTTTATGGAAAAAGTATTATTGTCAGAATATCCTGGAGATATAGGCTCTGTGTGCTTGAAGAGGGACTGCTCTTCAAATATAACACCTAAAGTGTTGATATTCTGAAAAAAAATTCTCTGGCTAAAAAAAAAAAGTTTCCAATAAGGGGACATCCATGAAAAAATAGCCACTTATAATAACCCTTCTGTGTTCCATGGTCCCCTTCTTCATGTGAGAAAGAGCTACAAACTGAGGTCTGTATCCAGAGACTTGGAGTTTCTGGGGAAAGATAGTTTGACTCTGCCAGTTTTCCAGCCAGAGAATTTGTGCTAACAGGAGTAAAGACCAAACGAATGTGCTATGACAGCTAGTGTTGGTTCTGGATATCCCTCAGTCTAGTATTTTTATGCAGTAGCCACCCTAAGGTTTGCAACTCCAGTACCCAGATCCTATTTTTAAACACAGACACACACGCCCCAGTGGGCAGGGCAAATAGTTTTTCTGCTGCACTAAAGAAAATCCTAACAGGTTTGGGTTTTTTTTTTTTTTAATTTTAAAATGAATGTATTTGTTTCCTTTACCCTATACAATTCTGAATGATCTGTCCACAACAGTTGTGTGTTTTTTAAAACTAAAATGGAAGAAAAATTAGAGAGGGTAGAAAATGACTGTCAACATATTTAGAGGTTTTTTTGGCTTCTAAGAAAAAAGGGGAGCATGTAAGTTCCTGTGTGTGGTTTGAGGACAGACTGAGGCATGTGTTTTGACTTGAGGATCAAAACAGAACCTAAACTTGTAAACATTCCATATTTTACTTTTTAAAAGTTTTGTTTTGCTAAAATGCCAGTGAAACATTTTGTTCTTAAGAGTTTCCAGGAATGTAGGCGTATGCATGCCTATCAAACAACCTTAAAGTGAAAATTATTATAACTGTACCTCTGTGCCCATATAGTTATTCTCAGAATAACAGTGATTACTGAGGAAAATGTCATATTCATTGCTCGTGCTAAGGCTTTGCTGGGTTGGTTGGTTAGTACGTTGTTTGCGTTACCTCTAGATCAGTCGACTTTTCACAGGTCTTGGTAGCCAACAGGCAGATTCTCATTCATTCAAATAAATGGCATGATAAATAAGTGTGTTGAACACACCTACTAAGTGCCATACATTGAGCTGAGAGCTGGAGATAAAAACTGAATACGAATTTTCCTGCCCTAAAAGGATCTTATAGTAAACAAGCCATGATGACATAGAAGCCAGTTTTATGAAAGGGAAATACCTGCCAAGAGAACTTCCAGCAAAGGCTTCCCACAGGAAGTGACGAGCTGAGTTTTAAAGAGCAGTAGGACTTAGCTTGGTGAAGAGACTAGGGAAGGACGTTGTAGGTGGAGAAAGAACACATGGAAAGACTCAGGCGAGAGAGTGCTCTGGGTGCAATGCACACATTTCATTATGGCCACACTAGAAACCAGAGGGAGAACATAAGATTCTCCAGGGAAGGGGCCAGGAGCCATGAAACTAGTTTGCTTCAGATCAGACAGACACCTGGGAACTTCTACTTCCTATTAGGAGCCAGGAGAATCTCATACAGGGAGCACTTGAATAGAATAAAATGGATCTATTAGCTCACAATAGGCAAAGCATACCCACACTTAAAAATTAAAGTCATTATTTTAAAATATGTTGATACCAAGGACAATAGACTGTCACATAGCAGTCAGTTTTAGAGAATAGACTCTTACTAGACATTTTAGAAAGAAAAACTTGAATTCATACCCATAGAGAATGGCTGCCTTTGAGAACAAGAATAGAGGTTTTTATTTAACACCATCATTAACTGTCCCTGTCATGTTACATCAGGTAATGCGTAGGAACCACAACTATTGGTTAATTATGTTTGGAAACCCACTTAGGCATCCTCTTGGGAACTAAAAAACTATAGTGTCACATGTTACTAAAGAGTAGCAGATATTTGGGCCTCAGTGTTGGCACTCATGACAGAGTGGCAAATACTCTTCCTTTTGGATTCCTTTTACAGTGACTTTGCTTATAGACTTGAGTTAGATGTTCTTTGTTGTGGAATCTCCTTCTAGATAAGTGAGTCCCAACTGCCAGAAATGGCAGGGAGTCTGATGACAGATAAAATTTTGGAAATTATCACAATGTTAATGGCCCAATTTAATTAATTAGTTAAGTAATTAATATAGGTATATATAATTAGGTGATTAATAGGTATAGGTATATTATATATAGGAATGTTATATGTAATTAAGTAATTATATATAATTATATATGGGTTATATATAGGTAATAATATATAGGTGTATTATATATAATTAGGTATTTAGGTAATTAGGTATAGTCAATTAGTTATATATAATTAGGTAATTAATATAGGAATTCATACAGAATTAAAGACTTCTATAATACATAAAAATTTACAAATTAGTTCCAAACTAATGGATGGCAATACATCCAAGGCAATACAGAATACTGAGAATGGTTAAGAACACACAAGTCTCATGTAAGTGACATCATCCTGTACTTATCTTTCTCTTCCGGTTTATTTCACAGCATAATCCCTTCCACTTCATCCATGTTGCTGCAAATGGCATTTACCTTTTTTGATTGCAGAGTAGTATTCCATTGTGTATATATGTCACTTATATGGAATATAGGAAAACCAAAGGATCAAAGACAAACTTTAAAACCAGCCCTCAAAAATTGGTCATAGATCATCAGCTTTTGGGGAGAGGGAGGGACAGGGTGAGAACAGTGGCAGGGGAGAGCACAGTGGACTTTGGTTGGGGATGATGCATGCTTAGGTGGTAGGAGTGCTACGGTGACTACACCCAAGGGGAAAAATCATATACTGTTAAAACACTAGCAAGGATGTAAAAGAATGGTACCTTAATAACAAGTTTAAAAATTAATTAAATATTTTTTTAAAAAGAACATACAATTCTCAGCCAAGTAAACTATCTACCACTGGGTTTTGTGACCAATTATTTTTCTAAAAAAATAGTTTTTCCCCAATATTTGGTTTAATTGATACTCTGTTTGATGCTGTTTCTGATATTCTGTAATAAAATCCTTTGTTGGAACTGAAAAATAAAATGACCAATATGTGTATTAATGATTGATTTCCAAATCTTAGTTGTAGAGAAAATGGACAATGTTACAGGTGGCATGGAGACATCTCGCCAAACCTATGATGACAAGCTCACAGCAGTGGAAAGTGACCTGAAAAAATTAGGTAATCTGCAACAAGAGTAATTATAAAGTTGAATCCCCTGACTCTACGTTGTATAAATGACACAGCTTTTTAGAATGACATTACTATAAACTCACATTTATCTAGAAGTACATTAAATTTTTGTATTGTATGCTAAATCATTTTTCATTATTTAATTCAAAGACTTTTAAAGCTGAGTTCGGAGTTGAACCCCCACCTCAAACACTTATGTGCCAAATAAAATCCAAAGACCAAGCCTGATCAAAACCACTAATATCCTTTATTAAACCACCTTTTGTAGCCTGCTTTATAAATTCCAATTTGAAATATTTTAAACTACATAGAATTATCAGGATTAATTTTAAAAATGAAAAATTCGAGCCCATTCCCTCCTTTGATTTTTATTGGAGATAGGTGGATTTTACTAAAGGCAGAGCAGGCTTACATAGACCACAAAGTTTGTATCTCAAATACAGTACATACCTGTTCGGTCTCTCTAAAGCCTTTAACCTCACCTAAATATTCCTCTGTACCAGCAAAGTAACAAACATGTCTTATTCCAGGCGACCAAACTGGAAAGAAAGCTTTAAGCACCAACTCAGAACTCTCTACCTTCAGATCAGATATTCTGGATCTTCGCCAACAACTTCGTGAGATTACAGAAAAGACCAGCAAAAACAAAGATACTCTGGAGAAGTTACAGGCGAGTGGGGATGCACTGGTAGACAGGCAGAGTCAACTGAAAGAAACTTTGGAGAATAACTCTTTCCTTATCACTACAGTAAACAAAACCCTGCAGGCATATAATGGCTATGTCACTAATCTGCAGCAAGATACCAGCGTGCTGCAGGGCAATCTGCAGAGCCAAATGTATTCTCATAATGTGGTCATTATGAACCTCAACAACCTGAACTTAACCCAGGTCCAGCAGAGGAACCTTATCACTAACCTGCAGCGCTCTGTGGATGACACGAGCCAGGCTATCCAGCGAATTAAGAATGATTTCCAAAATCTACAGCAGGTTTTCCTTCAAGCCAAGAAGGACACTGATTGGTTAAAGGAGAAAGTACAGAGTTTGCAGACACTGGCTGCCAATAACTCTGCATTGGCCAAAGCCAACAATGACACCCTGGAGGATATGAACAGCCAGCTCAACTCCTTCACGGGGCAGATGGACAATATCACCACAGCCTCACAAGCCAATGAGCAGAACCTGAAAGACCTTCAGGATGTCCACAAGGATGCAGAAAACAGAACAGCCATCAAGTTCAACCAGCTGGAGGAACGCTTCCAGCTCTTTGAGACAGATATTGTCAACATCATCAGCAACATCAGTTACACAGCCCACCACCTGCGGACGCTAACCAGCAACCTGAATGAAGTCAGGACCACTTGCACAGATACCCTGACCAAACACACAGATGACCTGACCTCCTTGAATAACACACTCGCCAACATCCGTTTGGATTCTGTTTCTCTCAGGATGCAACAAGATATGATGAGGTCAAGGTTAGACACTGAGGTAGCCAACTTGTCAGTGATTATGGAGGAAATGAAGCTCGTAGACTCCAAGCATGGTCAGCTTATCAAGAATTTTACAATACTACAGGGTGAGTGAAAATTCTGAATTTATATTCGCATTAATTTTCTGTCCCTGTATAACAGGTTACCCTTAGACTTGGCAATTTAAGACAATGAAGATTTATTATCTCAGTTTCTGTGTATCAGAAATTCAGGAGTGGCTTACTTAGCTGGGTGGTTCTGGTTCTGCATGTCTCATGAAGTTGCATATGGTCACGGCTGCCATCATCTGCAGCCTTACTTATGGCTGGAGGCGCTGTCTCCACTGTTCACACAGTTCTGGGCCTCTCAGCTCCTTGTTGGCTATCGGCAGGAAACCTTGAGGTTCTTTACCCTTGAGATTACTTGAATGTCCTCACAGCGTGGCAGCTGGCTGCATCCAGAGTGGGTGATCTGAGAGAAAGCAACAAGGAAGTCACAATATCTTTTATGACCTTACCATCACTTCCACCATATTCTGTTCTTTATAAATAAGTCACTAGGTCCAACCCACGTTTATGGGAGAGGAATTAAGTTCCACATCCTGAAAGGAGGTATGACTAAGAATTTGTGGGCGCTCAAAGAAGCTCCATTAATGTTGAGTAAAAGGTTGGTTAATTAGGGTTTTCTCAGTACTTGAGTTATTTCAATGCCATTATAAACTTGGCTTCTTGGAAAGGAAGATTAATTCTTTTAGATCATTAAGATATTCCTGTTTCCTGGTGCAGGGGTGAATTGGTGGTGGGAATTTTACAGGGACTATACCTGAGAGGAGAAAGCATATATTGCACAAAAATGAACAATGATATAAAAATATATTAATTAATTTTGGAAAAAGATATTCCTGTTTCCAAATATCATAGCAGAGGAACACAGCAACTGTAAGACCACAGAGGAGGAAAACTATGTGCATTTAAAGTCTGAGTTTTACTCTCATCCAGGTCATTCATATAAATCGAAAGTCACTGGCTCAGACTAAATCTATTCTGAAAGATTTTCAGCAACCATATATTAATAGTATTTTCAGCCATAAAATATTTTCACAGGATTGATACTGAAGGTACTATGTGGAAGATGGTATACTATGTATACCCTCAGCACCTGGGGGTATACAGACCAGATGGTCTTTGACCTTGCGTAAAATCAAGAGAACTTCAAGGAATCACAGACTGACTGTAAGCAAAAGTAATACTACTTTTCCAATAGGGGATAAATACAGATTCTATACACTGTAGAATGGGGAATTTGTCTCAAGACCCAGAAATATTTGAGAAGAGATGATCAGAAAGGATGATTTATGAGCTTTCAGGAAAGTAGCCATTGTTGGGACATATTAAGAAGAATGCACTAAGGAAGCAACAAAGGAACCTAAGCTAATTTCCTCACATTAACAGAGTTAAAGGATTATTTAAACTAGGGAAATATTTATTATTTTTTTTGTGTATGTGGTAAAATTTATTTTTTTTCTGAATTTTTTAAATTTAAATAATAAATTTTATTTTTATATTCCCCCATACAACTGCACATGCCCCATTCTGACCCCAATCCCTCCCCTCCCGGCCCCCACCCCCCAAAAAGTGTCTCTGGTTCATAGTTTTTTGTTGATTTTGATTTTCACTTTCTTATAGTTATTCATTTTCCTGATCCCTTATTTAAGTTTTCTAGATTCCTGCTATGAGTGAGACCATCCGGTATTTTTCTTTTTCTTTCTGGCTTATTTCGCTGAGCATGATCCCTTCCAGCGCCATCCATGTTGCTGCAAATTGCATGTGTTTATCTTTTTTGAATGCTGAGTAATATTCCATGGTGTATATGTACCACATCTTCTTGATCCAGTCATCTATTTTTGGGCATTTGGGCTGTTTCCAAAGCTTAGCTATTGTAAACAGTGCTGCTATAAACATAGGGGTGCAGGTGCTCTTTGGAATTGATGTTTCTGTGTCCTTTGGGTAAATACCTAGGAGTGGAATTGCTGGATCATATGGAAGCTCTATGTTTAGTAGGTCCAGAAATCTCCACACAGCTCTCCATAGTGGTTGGACCAGTTTGCACTCCTACCAACAGTGCAGGAGAGTTCCTTTTTCTCCACAACCTCGCCAACATTTGTTGTTGCTAGTTTTTTTAATATGTGCCATTCTCACTGGTGTAAGATGGTATCTCATGGTAGTTTTGATTTGCATTTCAACTAGGGAAATATTTAAACCAAAAAAAAAAAAATTTATATTTCACCGTGGCATTTGTCAATGAAAACCTTAAGAACAAGATAGAGAAACAGGTGCTGGGTTACAGGACACTTAGATGGATTTATTGGTCATGTTTGGTTTCCATACTGCCTAGCCAATTACTACAAGCTCAGCAGTTTATAACACCCATTTCTTTTTTCAGTTTCAGTGGGTCAGAGTGTGGCCCAACTTAGGCAGGTTCTCTGCTCAGCGTTTCCCCCAAGCTGCAAGTTCATGGAGGGGCTGTGGTTTCATCACAGGCTTGACTGAGGAAAGATCCATGTCCGTACTCCCTCAGGTTCTTAGCAGAACTCATCTCTTTGGGTTTGTGAAATTGAGGTTCCTGTTTTCTTTTTGGCTGTCCATTGGCAATTGCTTTTAGCTCTTAGAGGCCACCCACAGTTCTCTGACTTACAATAACCTCACAACATTGCAGTTTCTTCAAAGCCAGCAAGGGTGTCTCACTCCATTGGCTAAGATGGAGTCTCATATAACGTAACCCAGTAAAAGAAGAAATAGCCCATTATCTTTGATATTAGTGAGGTTCCACACTCAGGGGGAAGGAAATACAGACGAGCATGAAATACACCTACTGTGTGCCTGCCACTTTGGTTGAATGGACCAAATATAGGCCTACCTTATTTTAGTGCACTTCACTTTATTGCACTTTACTTTTACATAACCAGCAAAAATATTAGGCTTAGATGATGGTTAGCATTTTTAGATATAAAGTTTTTTTTTTATTGAACCATGTACATAGTTTAGACATTATACTTTGCATACTTAATATTCTATAGTATAGTGTAAACAAATCTTATATGCACTGGAAAACCAAAAAATTCATTGTGCTTGCATTATTGTGATATTTGCTTTATCGAGGAGGTGTGAGACAGAACCCACAATATCACCAAGGTGTGCCTGTATAAAAAGTGGTGGGTAATGAGCTATAAATCTGGAAGCAGGTCAGGATGACAGATGGCAGAGCCCTGTTCAACAGCTTTGTCAGTGACTAGCATAAAGACATGGATGACCTGGAAATTCAATACTTACATGACATGAAACCACATATATTGGCCAGTGGTTGATAGAATCATAATACAGAATAATGGGAGTTTTAGCTGACTGCAAGTCACTAAATATGTCTGTCAGGGAAATGAATGTGATTTTTGCTTACTATATCTTACTCTCTATAGTATGTCAACACCAGCCCTGAGGTAGGGGTACTTCAGAAGGGACACCTTTCAAGAGGGACAGTCACAGACCAGCATGCTCAGAAAATGATAGCGTCTAGAAGCCATGTGCTGTGAGGAAAGACTGCAGGCCCTAGGAACTTTAACCTATAAGAAAGACTGCTCAGTGGGGACTAAGGCAGCCATCTACAGCTATTTAATAAGAGGCTATCATATGGAAGAGATTATTTAAAATCTGAGGGGATCCAGGGGGTGAAACAAATACTAATGGGGGTTCATTAAAGAATATTTTGATTTTATATAATGTTCCTTTTACAAATGGATGTTGCCTGAAAGTGTAAGGCTTTTCTTAGTTACAGAAGCTGGACAATTGAGTCAGAGATATTGTAGGTATGAATCATACTCTGAATAAGGATGGTCCTTCAACTGTTAAGAAAGTTCTTCAGTGCTTGATCTACTTTTTTCCTAATTACTTCTCAACCTAAATTCACAATGAGGCAGATCTCATCCAGTGTGTAACCTCCTACACTAAGAGCTTTCTAAATTTCTCATGGAATTGTAATATAATCAAGGGTGGCTTAACAACTGGGATGCATTCTGAGAAATGTGCTGTTAGCTGGTTTCTTCATCATGTGAACACCAAAGAGTATAATTACACAAACCTAGAGGGTATAACTGACTCCACACCTAGGCTGGATGGTGTAGCATCTAGGGACCAAGAGTCCATGTAGTACATGTCATCTGTTATTGACCAAATTGTTGCCATACAGCACATGCCTATAACTTAGTTGATCCATTCATCACATTCTGGGTATTTTCTAGCAGTAGATTTCATAGTTTGTTAGCTGGTCTTCTACAGGGAAATATCTGACATGTTTAGTCTACAGTGTAGCTCATCAGCTGAGGAAGTATATCATAGTTGAAGATACACAACCGCAGCTTTAAATTAATGTTACCATTATTATGATTTGTTTTTATCAGCTCATATTGAGTGTGAACATACTGAGTGCTTTTCACAAATCACCCTACTGAGTCCTGACAACTCTATTATACAGGTACTTAGATCATTCCCAAATATAAATAAGGACAACTATTCAGGCTTAGATTTAAGGAACATGCTCAAATTTACAGAAATGATAAATATCTAAACAGAAACTGAGCACATGTTGTCTGGTGCCAGAAACCATTAATAATTACTTTTAGTTAATTATTAATTATTTTAATTATTATTTTAGTAATTATTAATAATCACTAAAACCCCATTAATAATCACTAAAAATGAGTGCCCTTCCTTCATATCCCCAGATCCACCTGGACAAGTCTGTGAGGATAGGGGAGTTAGGATTTCATTCTAAGTATAGGGGGGCTTTAAATGAGGTGGTGACAACAGGATTTATATTTTTAAAAGGTCATTCTGAGTGCTGGAGGGAGAACAGATTATAGGAAAGGGAGGAGGGAAGCGGGGCTTCAGGGAGAATCTATGGACCAAGAATGGGTGGCTTGGCATGGGATGGTATCAATGGAGGTGACAGAAGTGAGTTGACCTGAGAAATTTCTCAAGCCAACCAAGCTGTCTCCTTTCTATTCAATCCATTCAACTTCTTCCAAAGCATTCTTCTTCTTCTGGAATGCCTACCAGGTACCCTGAAGAACAGAAACTGGGGTAGGAACTCATGTCCACATGCTTCCTTTCACATTTCTCCAATATGTACAGATCTAATCCCTGAGGTAAAGATGAGATAAAACAGGAGGGAGCAGGACTGGACTAACAGTGGCTTATGTTGGGCTTGCCTCTACTAGATTCAAAATATTCTTATACTTTCCAGGAAGTTCTAATTGACTCACACTTAAGGAATCCTAATACTTACAGTACAATTCAGTCACATAAGACATTTGCTTCATTGGGCCTCCCCGGTGGCGCAGAGGTTGAGCGCTGGGCTGCAAAGCTGCCCGCAGCCTCTGCAGTGCTGGTTCGATCCCCGATCCCTGGCTGCTGGGCGAGGGTCCCACATGGAGCGTAGACCTCTCCTGCTGTGCCCACTGCTCCCCTCAGCAGTGTGCTTTGTCAGTCTGCCTGTTCTGCTCCCCACTCTGGCTCTGGTGAATTCTCTCACCCTCCCGCGCTTCTGTACCCAGTGCTTGTATAAATAAATAAATAAATCTTTAAAAAAAAAAAAAGACATTTGCCTCATTAAGAAGAAAGGTGAAGCTAACTGATTGCACTAAAGCTAGATGGTAAGGTGGAAATAGATGTGAAAATCACCTGTAGAATCCCAGCAACAATTATTTCTACATCCATAAATCAAACATCTTGTTAAAAAGTCTTATTTTTGTTACAAATCATGTAAAGATTTTTACCTTCACATAGTTCATACCTCATAGTGCATACTCTTGGATAGGAAGTTTACCTCACCTCCTGAGCTTTTATTCTGTAAGCCAGGAGATTGTAAGCTGCATTCCCTTAGTGCATTAAGAAGGTTCCTTTCATTTGCTCTTCTGAGAAAGGCATAGGATTTAGTAGAGGTAAAAGACTTGGAGTTCTGGAATTGGACAGATTGGAGTAACAATGCCAAATCCTCATCTTCTCTGTGCCTCACTCTCCTTGTCTGTGTCTAGCTTTTAGAGTTATTTGATGTGATAATATAAAGCACTTAGTGCAGCGCCTAGCAGAGGGCTAGCTAATATTTAGACCCAGGTGTAAGTTCAATTCCTATTTAAGATTTCCCTCTGATACAACCCAGCTAATGTACTATAGTGATAAACACCAGGTTCCTGGGCACAAGGAATAAAATTGTACAGATAGGGTTAAGGATGATTTAGAGCCAAAAGTACTTACTGCTGGGTTTCTGGCACCTAGCCCTGGAGAGGAATCAGACTTGGGTGCCACCAACAGATAACATTCATTCATTTCTTTAATCCTCATTTGTTGAGTATGCCAGTAACATTGCCAAGCATTTTGGATAAATTGCTTTCATTGTTAAGTCTTTTTTAGGTAAGAATTATTGGCATTCCGCATTCTCAGGGGAGGGACCTCGGGCACAGAGGGCCTACATAATTTATCCAAGGTCAGGCAGCTAATAAATGATAGTGCTAACCTCTGTCTATTTCCAAACCCATGATTCCAAAGCTACCTGCCATCTTATGGCAATTTATGAGAACAGATGACACATTTGGAGACTAAAATACAGGCTAATGTGTTTCTAAGAGAGCAATCAATTAAGGCTCCCATAAGGAATTTGACATTTGAGCTGGAATTGAAAGATGAGCTGGAAGGTTGAAAGGCCAGGGGACAACATAGGATGGGGACAAAGCTAAGTGGATCAGAGAAGGCCTCAGTTTTTCTCATTGTCCACCCCATACCCTTTTGATATGCTTCCTGAAAAAGACTGTTCATCTGGGGAACCGTGAGAGCAGGTATTCTGAGGCATAGATGCAGACCGTGGCCAGTTGGTAAGAAACAGTCAAATTACCAGCAAGGCTGCTAGATATATGATCATTATATGAAATAAATTTTATTTACATATAAAAAAATTCTAAAATCATTAAAAATATAATTCTCAAAACAAAAATAGGCATATGTGTAAATTTAATCAAAGATGTGCATTTACAGAATAATAAAACTTAGCAAAAGGTAGTAATGAAAATGTATTAATAAATAAGTGAAAGACAAATCTAACACTTGATATTGTAAAAGATGTCAATTAACTGCAAGTAACATATTAACATATGTATATTAATGGTACATAAATTCAATGCACTTCCAAAATCCTGACAGAATATTTTATAAAATCTCACCAGCGTATCTGACAAAGACTAAAGATAAAGACACTATGAATAAGTTGGGAAGACTCAATCTACCAGATATTAAGACTTACAAAGCTACAATGTATATTTTCATTAAAATGGTTAAATATACCTACTTTCGTGGACAAAGAGCTTCCATGGCTTTCTAGAAGTTTAAGTTAAACATGAGGTCAAGGATGAATTGTTCTTCCATTGCCAAATACCATCATTTAAATCTTTTTTTTTTTTAAATAGAGGTAACATTAGTTTACAACATTGATTGTATTTTAGAGTTACAGGACCTCCCCCTTCAGGTGCCTTAACACATCTCACCCACACCAACTAAGCACCCAAATCCACCACCATAGTCCATTGTGCTCCCTCACTGCTTTGTACTCACCTCTCTGTAATCTCAGTTCTACAGTCAAATTTCTAGTTGTTGTAATTTGTTTGACTTTATCTGATCATTTGTTTTGTTTCTCTATATTCCACATATAATGACACCATCCAGTATTTGTCTTTCTCCTTCTGATTTATTTTGCTTAGCATAATCCTCTCCAATTCCATCCAGGCTCTTGGAAATAGCAAGAGTTTACCTTTTTTAATAGCTGAGTAATACACACACATACACACACATACCACATCTTAATCTGCTCATCTGTTGTTAGGAATTTAGGTTATTTCCATAGCTTGGCTATTGTAAATAATGCTTAAATAAACATGAGAGTGTATATTTCCCTTCAAATTAGTCTTCATATTTTTTGCATAGATACTTAATAGTGGAATTAATGGGTCATATGGTACATCCACTTTTAAGATTTTGAGAAACCTCCATACAGTTTTTGATGGGAACTTGATCTGTCTATATTCCCACCAACAGTGTAAGAAGATTCCTTTTTCTCCACATCCTCACTGACACTACTTGCTCTGGCCTTTTTGACATGTGCCATTCTCATAGATATGAGGTGAGGTTTTTTATTTCCCTGACACCAGTAATAATGAATATTTTTTCATGTACTGTTGGCCATCTAAATGTCTTCTCTGAAGAAATGTCTGTTTAGCTCTTCTGCCCATTTTTAATCAGGTTATTTGTTTTCTTTTTTGAGTTGCATGAGTTCTTTGTAGCTCTTGGATAGCTGCCCCTTGTTGGATGTATGGTGTGCAAATATTTTCTCCCATTCAGTAGGGTGTCTTTATATTGTAGAAATAGTTTATTTTAGTGACAGTTTCTTTTGCTATGCAGAGCTTTTTAGTTTAATGTAGTCCCAATTGTTTATATTCTTTTGTTTTCCTTGCTGTTGGAGATGAACCCGCAAAGACATCTCTGAAGTCTATGGATTTTTTTTCCTTCCCACTGCAACCTTTTATTTTTTATTTTTTTAATATTTTATTTTATATAATTCTTACATCATTTTTCATTTTTGCACAATGTATGCATTTTCATTTTGGTTATATTCCCAATACAATTGCACCCCCCCTTATTTTGACCCTAATCCTTCCTCTCCCCACCCCCTGTAGTGTGTCTCTGGTTTATAGTTGCTTGTTGATTTTGATTTTTACTTTGTATTAATTAGTCTTTTTTCTGGTCCCTTATTTAGGTTTTCTAGATTCCTGCTATGAGTGAGACCGTTGATATTTTTCTTTTTCTTTCTATTTCGCTGAGCATGATCCCGTCTAGCTCCATCCATGTTGCTGCAAACTGCATGTGTTTATCGTTTTTGATTGCTGAGTAATATTCCATTGTGTATGTGTACCACATCTTCTTGATCTAGTCATCTATTTGGGGCATTTGGATTGTTTCCATAGCTTAGCTATTGTAAATAGTGCTGCTATAAACACAGGGGTACAGGAGCCCTTTGGAATTAATGTTTCTGTGTCATTTGGGTAAATACCTAGGAGTGAAATTGCTGGATCATATGGAAGCTCTATCTTTAGTAGGTTGAAGAATCTCCACACAGCTCTCCATAGTGGTTGGACCAGTTTGCACTCCCACCAGCAGTGCAGGAGAGTTCCTTTTTCTCCACAACCTTGTATGGCTTGGAGCTTTTTGCCTGTGTTTTCTTCTATGTATTTTATGGCTGCAGGTCCTACATCCAAGTCTTTTATCCATATGAGTTGATTTTTGTATATTGTGTGAAATAGTGGTCTAGTTCCTTTCTTTCTTTTTTTTTGGCTGTCCAGTTTTCTCAACACCATTTATTGAAGAGGCTTTCCTTTCCACAGGGTATATTCTTGACTCCTTTGTTATAGATTAACTGCCCACATAGGTGTGGGTTTATAGCTGGACTCTCAATTGTGTTCCATTGGTCTGTGTGTCTGTTTTTGTTCCAGTACATATCATTTGATTATTATAGTTTTGAATTGTAGTTTGAAGTCTGGGAGTGCAATGCTGACATTCTTCTTCTTTTGTGTCAATATTGTTTTGACTATTTGGGTTCCATTTGTGGTTCCATATGAGTTCCAATGTTCTATTTTTTTTTTTTGAGATTTTTTTTTTAAGATTTATTTATTTATACAAGAACTGGGGTATAGGTCAGAGGCGTGGGAGGGTGAGAGAATTCACCAGAGACAGAGTGGGGAACAGAACAGGCAGACAGACTGAAGACAATGCTGAGGGGAGCAGCGGGTGAGTTAGTAGAGGTGTGCCATACCATGTGGGTTTCTCCCTGGCCAGTCGGGAATTGAACCCATGCTACAGAGGCTGCAGACAGCTTCATAGCATGGTACTCAACCCGCTGCGCCACCGGGGAGGCCCTCCAATGTTCTTTCTTAAATGCATTGAAACTTTCACAAGGTTTGCATTGAATCTGAATACTACTTTAGGTAAGATGACTATTTTGATAATGTTAATTCTTCCAGTCCATGAGCAGTAATATCTTTCCATTTCTTTCTGTCTTTGTTTGTATAGGTGCTTCACTTCCTTTGTTTACTTGTGGATATTTATTCTTTTGATGTAGTTGTAAAAGGGATTATTTTCTTAATTTCTTCTTCTTCTAGCTCCTAGTTTACTTTAAGGAAGACAGCTGAGTTTTGTACATGGATTTTGTAACCTGCCACTGCTGAACTGCTTTGTTGTTTCAATTAGTTTTTCAGTGTAGTCTTCATAGAGTTATTTATGTATATATATTCCCATGTCACCTGCAAGTAATGATAGCTTTATTCTTTCCCAATTTGGATTCCCTTTATAACCTTTTCTTTTGTAATTGCTCTAGCTAGGGCTTCCAATGCTTTGTTGAATAGTAGCAGTAAAGTGGACATCCTTGTCTTATACCAAATCTTAGTGGAAAAGCTGGCAGTTTTTAACCATTGAAAATGATGTTAGCTGTAGGTTTGTCATATATGGCCTGTATTATGTTGAGGTATATCTATCTATCCCCACTTTTTCCAGGGTTTTCATCATAAATGAATGTTGAATCTTATCAAATGCTTTCTCAGCATATATTGATATAATCATATGATTTTTTTAAAGATTTATTTATGCACACAACTGGGGTACAGGCCAGACGTATGGGGGGGTGTGAGAGGATTCACCAGAGACAGAGTGGGGAACAGAACAGGCAGATTGACTGAAATACACTGATGAGGGGAGCAGCGGGCGAGTCAGGAGAGGTCTGCTCTCCATTTGGGACCCTCGCCAGCCGGCCGGGATCAAACCAGCGCTGCGGACAGCTTCACAGCGCTGCGCTCAGCCACCTGCGCCACCAGGGGAGGCCCTGGTATAATTCTTTAAGGCTATTCTGTCCTTATCTATTTTCTGTCTGGTTGATCTGTCCACTGGTGAAAGAGGGAAGAAGTCCCTAGTGTATTTTTCCCAATGTTTGTTTTCAGATTTGATAGCAATTGCATTTTATGTTTTGATGCTCCTCCATTTGTTGAGTATATATTAATGTTATGTCTTCCTGATGTATTGATCCATTAATCATTGCATAGTGTCCATCTCTTTCTTTTATTACCTTTTTTTAGCGGAAATCTATTTTATCTGAAGTACAGCTATCCCTGCCTTCCGTTGGACTCCGTTTGTTTATAGGATTGTTTTCCAACATTTTCTCTGAGCCTACCTTTATCTTTGGAACCCAGATGTGTTTCCTGGAGACAACATAAGTTTGGACTGTTTTCTAATACAACCAGACACAACCACACTTCTGATTGGTGAATTCAGTCAATTTATATTTAGAGTGAATGTTGGTATAGAAAAGTCTGTCATGTTTTCCTAATGATTTTATTTCATTGTTCAGTTCTTTATGGATATTCTTTGCTTTGATTTAGATAAGAGAACTTTTTTCAATTTTTTTTTTCCTTCAATATTCTTACTTGGTCTTGAGCCCTTGGAATTTTCACTACAATGCATCTTGGCGTAGGTCTGATTATGTTAGACAACCTGGTGTTCTTTTAGGTTCATGGACTTTTATATTTAGTTCCTTTCCAGGTTTGGGAAGTTTTCCCTATTATTTCTTTGAAAAAGTTTTTTGTTCCCATCTCTCTCTCTTTCCCTTCTGGGATATCCGTTATTCCTATATTCCTTCTAGTGGAGTTGGATAACTGTCAAAGTGTTTCTTCAATTCTTTGTGTATCTCTTCCTCTGAATTCAGTGAATTATCATTTTCAGGTCACTGATTCAATTTTCTATAGCTTTTTCCAGAGTTTTCTTGTTTTTATAATCTCTATTGATCTTTTTAACCTACATTCCCGCTATTTTCTTATTTAAAGCTTCATTTTCGATCTTCTTTACTTTCATTTCTCAGGACATTCATTTTTTGAGTTTTTTTTAAAAGATTTATTTATTTATGCATACAATAATGGGGGTACAGGCCAGAGGTGTGGAGGGTGAGAGGATTCACCAGAGACAAAGTGGGCACAGAACAGGCAGACTGACTGAAATACACTGCTGAGGGGAACAGTGGGTGAGACAGGAGAGGTCTGCTGCACCATGTGGGTCACCTCTCTGGCAAGGGATCGAACTTGTGCTGCAGTGGCTGCGGTTAGCTTCATAGGTTGCATCTTAACCCCCTGCGCCACAAGGGAGGCCCCATTTTTGAGTTTTTATGTATACCTTTGATCAGCTTTTCTGTGTTTTCTTACTTTTTTGAATTTTATTATCATGGCAGTTTTGAACTCTTATCTGATAGGAACAAAAGATCGTCCATGCCTTTTTGACTGGGTTCTGGAGATCTGTTCTGTGTGGTGTGGTATTCCTCTGTAAACCCAGGTTGCCATTTGTTGTGGGATTATTTACTTTCTAAATATTAGAACATTCTAGATTCAGTTCTAGATTCAGGGGACCCCAGGGAGGATTCTACTGGCAGTACAAACAGACTGCTCAGAGTTCTGGTTGTATTCAGGCATTTTTGGAGCTTGTAATGGCTTTACCAGCAACCTGGTATTCTAGCATTTCAGAATTCTCAGTCAGTGAGCCAACCATATGGTGTTGAAAGCAAATCTCCAATTTGTTGTGTATGAGACATCACATGTCCCTCCATGTGTAGCATTACCATTTTCTTGACTGAAGTCATGTTGTTACTGCACAATCTTACAAATATTTCCATATCATTTGACTCAGTGTTTTTAGTTTTGTTTTTTTTTTATAGAGGCATGTTTTATTTGTTTGTTTGTTTGTTTATACATGCACTGGGTACAGTCAGAAGTGCGAGAGGGTGAGAGAATTCACCAGAGCCAGAGCAGGGAGCAGAGCAGGCAGAAGGACCGAAGCACACTGCTGAGGGGAGCAGCGGGCAGCAGGAGAGGTCTGCGCGCCATGTGGGACCCTCCTCTGGTGGCCGGGGAGCAGCCGGGGATCGAACCGGCGCCACAGAGGCCGTGGACAGCTTCGCAACCCAGCGCTCAACCGCTGCGCCACCGGGGAGGCCCTCAGTGTTTTTAGTTTTAAGGTACTACTAAGGATGGCTTAATCTTCTTTTCAGTTAATCTCCTCCCCCCAAAAAATATCCAAGTAAGCCCTAAAAATGATGGTTCATCCAACTATTAATATACTGTAAATGATAGTAGTGTCCCAGGTCCTAAAGGAAGAGATATCCCTGCCACTAATAATCTACCCTTACAATGATCCAGTGCTCACTTTTAAAATGGTTTAGCTCTTTTTCTCAGTGCTATTTTAAAAAAGAAATAATGAATTTATTTAGTAAAAGACAGAAGATTTATACAATCTGAAGAGAAACAGAGTATAGATCTCTGTATCTTAATGAGCAAAATATATGAATAAATGAATCCCTTTATGTATGGGATACACAGAGGAAATGTTCACTTAGCCCAGGATGAAGGCAGAGTGCTGGCTTCCTTCTGTAGCCTGGATCATTTTCCCAAGACTGGGGCGGCTGTGGATGAAAACATGGATAACAGTGTGTTGGCCAGTTTATCCACAGCCATGAGTTATTCAACCTTATATTATTAAAAGAGAGACAGGTAACTTATTTGTGATGCATGTAGTGCTGTGTATGAAAAATTCTGGGTTTTTTGCTAATCCAGCTAGGAAAGCCATCATAGGTAGGATTTTAATCTTTATCAAAGGCAAAAACTTGCATTTTCTCCTAATATCTATTGCCTTTCTTCATAAGATCTGGAAGTTAGCATCTACTGGTATTTTGTGCTAACTGTGGGATCCACATTTGATGCCATTTTTCAAATAAGTCACAGCGTCAATGCAGAGTGACTGGCATATTCCAGAACAAATTCCAATTCAGAGAGAAATAGTGTAGTACACCACTAACTACACAATCCAGAAGAAAAGGAAATTTTAAGAAACTACACAATCCCAGAAGAAAATGAAATTTTAAGTTTTCCCCACTATCCAAAGGTAGAATGTTCTGATTAGGTAGGTCACTTTTGGGTCTGGGAACACTGTTTTCATTAATTTATATGCATTCCCAGACACAAAAAATAGAGTACCAAATTATACCAAATAGGAATGTTCTACTTTCAGATAGTGGTAGAAACCTGTAATGAACAGCTGTCACCCCAAGTAAGGAGGTCTTAGACTCATGTCTGGAGAGGAAGAGAGAGTTGTGTGTCTTTGGAATTCTCTCAAACAGAGGAAGGTGTCTGGAAGACATACAACTTCTCACTGCATAGTCTGTCAGATTATGGAGAAAAACCCCTGAACAGTCACTATTTCATGGCCATTCTATTTCCAGATGTGAGTGACTGAGAAACACTGATTATTGGAAAATCCATAAAGAGGATAAAGAATTTCTAAAGCACTTGAATTTTCCAACAGGCCTTCCTCATTATTTGGATTTTTTTTTTTTTTTTTAGTTCAAGTTTTTATTGAGTTAATTTGGAATTTTATTTTATTTTTTTTAATCTTAAATTTTATTTTTATATTCCCCCATACAATTGCAAATGCCCCATTCTGACCCCAATCCTTCCCCTCCCGCCCCCCACCCCCCAAAAAGTGTCTCTGGTTCATAGTTTTTTGTTGATTTTGATTTTCACTTTCTTATATTCATTTTCCTGGTCCCTTATTTAAGTTTTCTAGATTCCTGCTATGAGTGAGACCATCCGGTATTTTTCTTTTTCTTTTTGGCTTATTTCGCTGAGCATGATCTCTTCCAGCGCCATCCATGTTGCTGCAAATTGCATGTGTTTATCTTTTTTGAATGCTGAGTAATATTCCATGGTATATATGTACCACATCTTCTTGATCCAGTCATCTATTTTTGGGCATTTGGGTTGTTTCCAAAGCTTAGCTATTGTAAACAGTGCTGCTATAAACATAGGGGTGCAGGTGTTCTTTGGAATTGATGTTTCTGTGTCCTTTGGGTAAATACCTAGGAGTGGAATTGCTGGATCATATGGAAGCTCTATGTTTAGTAGGTCCAGAAATCTCCACACAGCTCTCCATAGTGGTTGGACCAGTTTGCACTCCCACCAACAGTGCAGAAGCCCCCACAGATTTATGGTCAACTAATCTTTGACAAAGGAGCAAAGACTATGCATTGGAGCAAAGAAAGTTTGTTCAATAAATGGTGCTGGGAAAACTGGGTCGCTACATGCAAAAGAATGAAGCTTGACCACTACCTCACACCATACACAAAAATTATTTGGATTTCTTAAAGCTAAACATAGAACATAAACAAAAGTAATTGAGAAGTTATTTTATATTTGCTGTTATTCCCAATAAATTAGAAAGTTTTTTCTCTGTTTTGGCCTGTTGTCACTGTTGTTTCACTAGAATTTTCCAGAACTTTCCATAATGCTACATTCAGTCATGGGGATGTAGCATGGTAACTTCACTGCTCTTAATCAATAAGACACAATTGTTTCTCAACTACAAAGGTATTAAGTTACTTTTTTAAAGGAAATAGATCTGACATTGAACACTCACCTTCCCTGTCTTTAGCAATTGGCCTAGGCTATAAACCTCCACGGTTAAACACAACTTAGCTTGTAAATTTCACCATTGGATTCATCTTAAGTGTGAGTCAGGAATGTTATCTCCCCTGATCATTCCACAGGTCAACCTGATAGGTAAGATGAAGCTGTACTTATTAAAGTGAGGGATACCTTGCAGGTTACTATTCCCAACAAACCTTTCCCTTCTGGTCTCCCCGTGGCCTCAAAGCCTTAGCATTAGTGCACACAGTCTTTTGACCTGTGATTTGATAAGCATTTGCTGAATTGCACATTGATTTGTGTGAAATGCACATTGATTTGTGTGAAAAGCACATTGATTTGATAAGCATTTGCTGAATAATGACTATGTGCCAGAGACTGCTTGCTACTAGATGAAGGGCCTTCTAAGACCAAACAAGAGCTAAAAGTTTAGAGAAGGAGGAATATCTTCCATCTGGAGAAACCTATGAGGATTACATAGTGGGCGAACAGGAATTTTCCAGATGGCTATAGGCAGAGGAAATTGAAGAGGTGAAATGTGCAGAAGTGCAGAGGAAGACAGAATAAACATATCTTGATGCCAGATGATCAAGTAGGGGCTAAATATTCAGGAGCAGTAGAGATCAGAGATGTGCATGAGGAGCAAAAATGTGAAAGAGATGCAGAGTGGGATGAACAGAGAGGAATTCAGTAGGAAGAGCAGTTTGGCAGTTACATAAAAATCTACCAAAAAGATAGATGAGTAAGAGTGAGGAAGGACACCCCCACTAGGCTTGTGACAGTAACAGAGCTGTGATGGTATAGTGGGGGTAGGGGGCAGTGAAGGGAGGACATAGCCAGTAAAGATGCCAATTACAGGCATGCCAGGTTGGAGGTGCTGGCAGGATACCCCAGAGAAAATCTGACTAGCAGGTGGAAATAAGGACATGACTCCAAGGCAGCTGATGATAGGAAGAAGCAACAGGAGCTGGTAGGCAGAAGTCAGTGGAGCAGGTTCAGGGAGAAGGTGCTTTATCCCCAAATCTCCTAATGTTTCCCACTTAAGGAGCATATAACCTAGAAGGAATGCAGTGAAGCTAATCCTAGACATTAGCATAAACTCTTCTACAGCTCAGTAGAGGGTCCTGTGAATAAATCTGTGGGCAATGTTATGGGTAGCCTTGAATAAGGAAAGCTGAGTCTTGGGCCTAGGTTCTTGCTGAGGAAGAAGAGACTGGTAAGTTGGGCTTGGGGTTCTGGATCATATGAAGCTACAGTGATGTCTATCAAAGCAGAGGAGGGAGGGCAAAGAAAGATCCCCAACAGAGGTTGGAAGAGCTGTTCTATAGTTCTGTCTGCAGAGCAGTTGTTGGGGGAGGAAAGGTAAAGAAAACTCAGGGTGGAAGACCTGCCCATCCTTCATCTCAGCACTTCCATCCTTCCAACCTTAAAGATTTTCTGCTTCCTTAGAAATAACAAGTATGAACGTTTTGTTGTTGTTGTATACTTATTCCTGTAGAATGGTAGCATCTCAGAAATTCTAAGATTCTGTCTGGGGAGTTAAATATTTGAGGAGAGTATTATAATATTTGAGTCAAATATTTGAGAATAGTATCCTCTAAGATGAATCCACTTCAATTCTTGTCCCAGCACCACTACTGGCTTGTGATCTTCAAAGTTTTATTCACTGAGGAGCTAGCAGAAGCATTCGTGGCATGGGAGTTATGTTCCAGGCTTCCACCTGGAAAATACTATAACCTGGAACAAAGAGCTTGGCTTCTCTGGTCCTCTGTATTCTCAGATGTGTTGTAGGACTAAAATATCTTAGACGAAGTTCGGGTGACACAATGTGTGTGAAAACATTCATTGTACAAGTCCTGGTCATGATGTATTTGTGTAAAGGTCCCAGTCACCCCTAACAATTTAGGGGAAACAAAACCATCCTATGTTAAGTGAACTACTTTATGGGGTGGAAAGGATAAGCAAGTATTTGCCTTCCTACCCCTGCCTTTTTATGGGAGGACTGTTTTTTCTTCCTTTGGTGGAAAAATTGTGTCTTTTTTTCCTACCCTACAAACTAATTTTTTCTCTAGCCCACCTTTCCTATTTTGGTGATTAGACTAACCAATGGAAAAACCAAAACTCCTCAGGCCTGGCCTAGCACTGTTTGCCAGAGAGACCTCCTGTCACCCTGAGCTGGAGTGTGTCAGCCCTATGGACAGCCATGTCTCCAAAGCACCGGGGGAGGAACAGGCATGCCATGTGGGATGTGACAGAGGGGAACAGGCCTAGGCAAGAGTTCCTCGTTGAGGGAACTCCAGGTTTCTCAACACTTGATGGGTTTTTTTGTTTTGTTTTTATTTAATTCAACTCTTTGTCACATGACATTAGTGTTTGTCATAGAACAGGTGATAAATATTTGCCAAATCAATGAGAAGAGGAGAAAATAAACAGGAGGGGATCTTAATGCCAACAATAATCGTGTAAAGCTGTCCCTACCCCTAAAACATCCATAAATCCTAAAAAGCTGTGCTGTTAAGATATATCCTAAATTCTGGGAGCAGGAGGAGGTGAGCTAATTAAAAAAACTTGTTTAAAAAAATTGCCATCAACGATAGTATGGTAAAATAAGCACTCTTTAACATTTTTTGTACATACAGATTTTATTTTAGCTGGAGATTTTTTTAAGAAGGGAAATTCTTCATCATTGTTCACAATGGTATCCATATTTATGCCATTTACTTTTTTGTTGTTTTTTTAGGTCCTCCTGGCCCCAGGGGTCCAAAAGGTGACAGAGGACAGCAAGGACCCCCAGGTCCCACTGGCAATAAGGGACAGAAAGGAGAAAAGGGAGAGCCTGGTCCACCTGGCCCCACTGGTGAGAGGGGCCCAATTGGGCCCATTGGCCCCCCTGGAGAGCGTGGCGGCAAAGGATCCAAAGGCCTGCAGGGACCCAAAGGCTCCCGAGGGTCCCCAGGGAAGCCCGGCCCTCAGGGGCCCAGTGGGGACCCAGGCCCTGCAGGTCCACCAGGCAAAGATGGACTCCCAGGCCCTCAGGGCCCTCCTGGCTTCCAGGGACTACAAGGCACTGTGGGGGAGCCAGGTGTGCCTGGACCTCGGGGACTGCCAGGCTTGCCTGGGGTGCCAGGCATGCCAGGTCCCAAGGGCCCTCCTGGACCTCCAGGCCCTTCAGGGGCAGCGGTGCCCCTGGCCCTGCAAAATGAGCCAACCACAGCACCCGTAGCCAATGGTAAGTCTGAGCCATCTTTCTCATGTGGGGAGGGCCAATGTGTGTGCTTATGGCTGGGCCAGGCCCCAGTATGCAACTCCATGCACTGCCCATGCCCCATTTAGTTCAGCAGCGAAGGCACCATGCCGGGCTGGCACACAGCCTGCTGCTCTCACAGGCATCCACGCCAGGTGGCGTCACTCAGGCACACATGTTTCTCTCTAAACACTATCAGGTTCCCTAGTGCTTGTTTATTTAGCTAGGCCAAACCCTAAGGGACAAAGGCATCCATCCCCTAACATTTCTTCATGAAAGTCTGAGGCTGGCCACCCCCAAGCAAGCCTGTCTTTATTTCACACCCTTCACCTGGGGATAGACATCCCTTAGTTAACATGTAATGTTCCTCATGCCAGGAGTTCATTTCTTTTTGAGAAGGTACTATGGTGCCGTTGAGTCCTTTGATGATTAAACCTCTGGCAATACCTTTAATGTTGAGATAGCAACCCAGCCCATTTTACTGTCCTTTGACCCAAACACACTTGATTTCCCTTAGTGTGGCTCAGGTCGTCTCTGCTGCTCTGTGAGCTCAGTTTGGCTTCTGTGTTCTCACATCTAGTTGTTTATGGGTGCCATCTGATTCCAGACTGATGTTGAACATCTGTGCCTTTGCTGCCTCTTGCTGTTCTTTCTGTCATTGTAAAGACTAACCCAGACAGAGGAACAAAGACCCAGGCATAGATATCTTCCAGATTATGTAGCTTTAACTACTGTGTGCTCTGTAGTCCACGTACCAGTCTTTGCTCCCAACATGGTCACGCATGTCAGTCACCATCTCCACACATGGACACGGGGCTGCTCTTGGTTTTTGACCAAAGGAGGCCATTTCGGGGGCCTTTTAAATATAACTGCCTTTGTGTGTTTTTACTCACTATTTTAAACCTTCACATTCCTAGGCTGCCCACCCCACTGGAAGAACTTCACAAACAAATGCTACTATTTTTCGGTTGAGAAAGAAATTTTTGAGGATGCGAAAATTTTCTGTGAAGACAAGTCTTCCCATCTTGTTTTCATAAACACAAGAGAAGAACAGGTATGTCTGGCATACTTGGTTGAGGAAAACTGTAATTTAAGGATAGTTTACATCTGGAAATTGCATGCTTACTGAGGATTCAAAGAATCAAGAACTCGTAGTCACATAAACACAGAAGGCTGCATTATGGAGATTTGGGGTCTAGCCAGTGACTAGAAGCATTCATGGCATGGGAGTTATGTCCTCTTGCTTCAACCTGGAGGATACTGCTTATCATGCCTTAGAGAAGCAGGGTCCTTCCAGTGACTGTTAAGACGGTCCTAATAGAAAGAGAAGCCAAGAGCCATAGCCCTATAAGGGTACAGTGGGGGGCAAGTGACCAGGTACATGACCTCAGTAAGGTTTAGAAAAGCAGAGATGGCCATGGGGGCAGATCCTACATGTGATAGCAATGGCAGCAACTCAGTCGGCCCCTACTAGCCAGGCACTGTATGGGGCATTTTCTTGTTTAAACCTCACAGCCACCCTGGAACCTGAGTATTTTTAGCCCCAATTTTACAGATAAGTAAACAGAGGCCCTGCAATATGTAAATGCTTTATTTATGGGGTAACAAGTTAAGTGCAGATTTGAAACTGAGGTCTAGCAACAATATCAATACTGTTCATGTGATGCCACACTGTTCCAAGGGCCTCCTTCCTTTCCAAGTATCTCCAGGAGCCACAACCCTGGAAACCAATGCCTCCCACAGCAACTGACTAAGAATAAGTACAGTCAGCTTCCTGGGCTTAAGAATATACAGACCTGGTTTGAATCCAGCTCAGTCATCATCATCTTGGTGATACAGACTGTTATGAAGGCACAAAGACTCATTGAATGGGACACACTGGACCTGGCCCAGGGGAAGAACTCACCAAAGCTATGGCTGTTCCCAGAACATGGAAAGGATGGGTGGTAGAAGAGGAGACTGGAATTCACTTAGTGGCCTGGGAGACTCAGAAACAGTATCACAAATGTCAAAGCCCCCAAATGCAGGGTGCATGTTCTGACAAACATCCTCTTTAGAGATTCATTTTTTCCTTGAATGTTTAAAAAAAACAAGTTCCTGGGACAGCTGTTCCAAAAAATACTAACTCGCTGATTTCTTTTTCAGCAATGGGTAAAAAAGCAGATAGTTGGGAGAGATAGCTACTGGATCGGCCTCACAGACTCAGAGAATGAAAACGAATGGAAGTGGCTGGATGGGACCTTTCCAGAGTATAAGTGAGTACTCAGAAACGTACAGACTAATGGTCAGACTACTCTTGCTCTGTGTTTTTTTGCCTCCTGCCTTATTCCTTATAGTTCTCCATTAAAGACCCTTTGTTCTAGTTGCTCCACAAATGGAAGCTGCAGGTACTAGCTTCATACTTCATGTAGGGAAATTGTAGGTGAAAATCAATGTACTGTAATGTTGCTTTTTCCTTCTTCTCATTGAGTAAATTTCATTTCTATTAAGAAAAACCAGAGGCTCATAGCAACACATGCAACCATATTTGTGGCCAAGGAGTTCTTTAACTGCACCTGTGAAGGAAGCTCAGACCTCTCAGATATGCTCAGGACTCACCCAGGCGTGTTTGGGCCAGGGAGCTCCCTTCAGGATGACACTGTTGGTGTCCCTGACCCCAGTTTGGTTTCTGGCCAGACGGTAAAGAACATTATGATTCTTCTATATATGGGAAGTTCAAATACAAAACACAGCGTCTGGGATAATGATCTCCTAAAGGTTTGAGGAATCCCTGTAAGTCAGATGTGACTTGAGTTTTGCAATGGATGAGCAATATAGTGTCTCTTCAAGCCACATCCTACCCATGGGGGAGGAGGGGGGTGTCTTGTCAGCCCTTCCCTAATCCAAACCAAGACTCTAGAGGTGACTAAATTACACCAATTTGAAAATCCCTTCTTCCTGCTCTTACTTTGCCTTTGATATGAAAATATACAACAAACTACCAAGTGGAGCAGAATTTATAAAGCCCACCTCTGAAAACCTTTCCTTTGCTGGAGACAAAATAAGCAGAGGCTCAAGCAGTTGTGAGAGCATCACAGCTTTGACACCACAGCGCTGCAGTACTGGAGAGGAGAGAGCACGGGGGTTTCAGGTCTAGAACAATGTCACCAGCACATAGCAAACAAGGGGGAGGAGTAGGTCAGACAGAGCTTTAGAATGTGTGTGCATGTATCTGTAAGGAGGAATGAGGCTACTTTTGTGCTTTTAAATAAAGCATATGAAGAGCATGACTAGAGGAAATAGGTGGAGATCAGAATGAGGTCATTTATTTTAAAGGGAGTGACAAAATGTCATGGTGGAACATTTGAAGATCTTTGGTCTGTGCTGAAGATAAACCTCAAACTACCACCAAGGCAAATGACTGTCTGCTGGCATGACAGACATTCTGTTTCCTCTGCACCTGTCCTTGGAGAGAGGAAGCTGCACCACACACTAGCACTTGGATATTTGGCTGATAGCCCAAAGAGAGTGCACAACACAACACAGATGCACTCGGGAGACTCAAAACCTTTGAGAGAGTTGACAGCTAAAATCAGAGCAGTGGAAGGTTGGAGATGGGGATGGGAGGCAGAGATTATTCAAGGAAAAGATAAATCTGTGTCTTTGACAGTCAAGAGTGGCAGGACTTAAGGGAGTCAGAAAGGAACTTTAAAAAAAGCCTCCTGGACTTTTCTCCAGCCATAAACACAAAAGAGGTCTGGATTAGAATCAATAAGAAATCCAGTCTTAAGCCTTCCTCCAAGGAAAAAGTAGATTAGCACATGTGGAATGGATTGAGCTGGAACATTAGTGTTTACACTGACTCTCTGAAGGTAGGACTTTTCTCCTATTCCCCAAGCTTCAGAATGATTTGGAAGGAGAGTGCCAGCATTGAAACCTGGGACCAAAAAAAAGTCTACAGCACCAGACACCTTCCTGGGACCTCTGTCTCCAGCCACAGCCCAAACTGTGCTTCTTATTTTCTACCCAAAGGAACATATGTACATGTAAAACTCCCCAGGATCAAATTTTAAAAGGAAGAATAAATTAGGTAGACACATTGAGATTTCAATAACTACAATCTAATTTAACTTGACATGTAATAAACACTGCACAAACTAGAAAAAGCCAGTGCAGGGAGAGGAGAGAGTACGTGCCCTGGAGTCTGTGAGGTCTGAGTTCCAGGCCTTAGCTGTGACCTTGTGCAACTTACCCACTCAGACAAATGTCCATGTCTTCATCTAGATAGGAATGCTACAGAGGACCTGGCTATACCATTATTGTGAAAAGTAAAGTGATAATGTATATAAAGCACTTAGTATGGTACCTGGGCTACGGAACAAGCTCAACAAATGTTACCTGCTCTTATTGCTAACATTACTGATATCATTACTACTATTGTCATAATCATAATTATTTTCCTACTAGTCAGCAGTTGCAGAATAGTACTACCTGATATTTATGTATCTTACAGCATCCTGATTGAGATGCCACAAACAGTATTCTCACTTACGCATCACAGCCAACTTGTGAAGAATGTTCTCCACTGTGGATGGGGGTTAGGTCTCAGGTTGTCTGGGGTATCCCATCAGAATGCCTCCCCAAATACTGTCTATTCAGACTTGCTTTCCCTCTCCTCTTTACCTCTGTGGCCTCTCAGTACTAACCCATCTGATTCCCTTTCCAAAAACCCCAGCAATTATTTCTGGACCCAGCACCTGCCCATGCCTTGTCCAGGATACAAAGAAGTAACTGTCCTGCTTTTCTTTTGTACTGTTTCCCCAACCCATAATCACACATCTTATACATTCAACACTCAGACATCTCATGCATTCACATACTCATGAATCAGGCCTGGGGACCCGTGGGAGCTCCCGTTGGGTTCTTGGTGAGGAAAGAATTCAACCAGGAGACCAGATTAAGGCAGAACAGCAGAGATTTACTGATAGAAAAGGATAGGAAAGATCTCTGGGCAGAAAGGGACCCCAAGTGGGTAGCTACTGGGGTGCAGAAGAGCCATGGGTATAGCAGGCAAAGAGTGAGGGTTTGGTCATTGAGTGTCTCCACATTGTGTCTCTTGCTCATTGGTGGGTGCCCATGGGATCTCCTAGGTTACTGAGGGCCACTGAGTTTCCCACGTTACCTGGCCTGCCTTCCTGAAACTATCCTTGGTCCATTGCTTTAGGATTGTTAATATGTTGCTGTTCTGAATATTCCATTTTTAATTGGGTTGGACCATCAGTTGTTTCCCATTTAGTTTGATAAATGGAGTTGAGATACCTGCTCCTTATTCAGATTGACAAATGGGCTGAGGCACCCCATTTCTGACTGCCTGTACCCATTTCCTAACTTCCTCATTCACTCATAAGCACACACTTACTTGAAGCCCTTTTGCAGCTATCTCAGACTTTTGTGGTTGCTATCAGAACAAACAGATAGAGAAGCCAACAGACTGAGCTGACTTCATTGATGTTCTAGGGAACATATCACCCAACAACTCCAAATGCACATTCTTTTCAAATGTATGTGATATGTTCATCAAGATAAATTATGCTAGGTCATCAAACATATCAGCAAATTTAAAAGAACTCTCATTATGCAGAGTATGGTCTAGGAAACAAAATTAAATTAGAAAGCAACAGAAAGATATTTGTTAATTACCAAGTATTTGAAACTAAAGGGCATACTTCTACATAACCCATGGGTCAAAAAAGAAAATCACAACAGAAATTTGCAAATGCTTCAAAGAAAATGAAGACACAACATGTCAAAATTTGTGAAATGTAGCTAAAATGTTTAGAGGTGAGCATTTATAGCTTTAAAATGCATATATTTGCCAAAAAAATAAGCTGAAAAGCAATGATCTAAGCTTCTGCTTTATGAGGGTAGAAAAGAAATAATGGCCTGAAAGCAATGAAATTGAAAAGAGATAAACCGGAGAAAGGATACATGAAATCAGGAGGATGCCAACGCTGATCTTTCTTGATGGATGAATTGCAAGTATGTCATTTGGCAGGGGCTGTCCCTACTGATGGAGGCTGCCTGGCAGGCACAGAGGCATCAAACACATGTGGTCCTCTGCTCTCTTGTTTAGAGCAGAATCATAAATATCATTTTAAGATCTTACCCACCCTGATTATAGTTGCCTGCTTTGGATGATCAGAGAGGTGATATTCTTCCTGCGGGCTTCCCAAAACACACTTTAAGCTCTTCTGTTCCTCTTGCCCATTTCTTGTTCTCTGCACAGGACATCAATGGATTGCAATATGCTGTCAAGTGACATGTAACAGCTTTCATCTCTACAATGCAAAGAAAATATGGTTGCCTTTCTGTCCATACAGACTGCTCCATATAATACTATATATTACATCTTTAGAATATGCACCCATAGGGTGGTGGGGACAAGAAGGGAACTTCAGCAACAGTGAGTTCAATTATAACAGTCTGGACCATGCTTCTTGTTTCTATCAGAGTAACACTGGCTTAGGTCACTACAGAGAAATCATCCACTACACAAACCCTTGCAGAGGAAGAAAAAATATACAGCAAAGAAACAACTCTCACTACTAAGATTTTCCTGTTTTGAGGCCAAGCTTTTACCAGCAGAAGTTTCATGGCCATGTAACCTCAGCCAATCTTGTGGTTGAGGAGAAAGTACTAAGTTGTGAGGTTGGAGGGGACTATTCCCAAGAGTGAAACTTTGTTCTCAGTCTCCATTAGGATAAACCCCAAATCCCATAAAGGTTCACACCCATGAGCTGGTGCACTTGTGTGTTTCCAGCTCACTGGGACAGTGAGTCCTAGTGCTCCCCAGGTCCCTGGTGTACTGAGCATATGCTGTCCAAGCATACATGTGTATTGCTACCCAACCCCTTCTGTGGCCTGCATATTTTAATATGGGATTCAAGGATTTCTGGCACAAGCTTCAGCCATTCTTTCCAGAATCTACCAGTGAATGAGGTTAAGGTGCTGAAATTCTTCTCCAAAATATATTCTGTTTATCTGATATGTTCTGTTCTGTTTTACTACAAAAGGAATTTGCCACTTCTCACTCCATGTGATTTTAGCTTTTCCAAAGAGATGCTTTGAGACTTTGGTGCTCAATCTACAAGAAAAATTGCCTTTGCAGCCTGGTTCAGGCTACATCATCACCCCACCACTCTGGCCTCACCTCCGTCATTCTAGTCATGGCCACATAATTGCATTCTATCTCAAAGAAAAACGTTGAGCACTGGATGTGAAGAATCCCAATAATCTGGGGAAAAAATGAATAGTAAATAGTGATAAATATCTCCTTTCTTATCAATCAGTTCTTTTTTTTTTTTTTTTTTTTTTTGGCTTGTCTGCAGATCCATTTTATCCACACTCCTTAAAATGACAAGGAAACAGAGGGAAATAACCAGGTCTTCTGTGAGAAGTCATATTTATACATTTTCTCAATTAACAGAAAGAAGAGTATCAAATGTGCCATTACTATACATTCAGGAATCACAGGTCTCAAATGCTATAAATAAAATTGGACTTGAGGGCCTCCCTGGTGGTGCAAGGGGTTGAGATGCAGCACTATGAGGCCACCCGCAGCCACTGCAACAGGAGTTCGATCCCTAGCCAGGGAGGTGACCCAAATGACGCAGCAGACCTTTCCTGTCTCACCCGCTGCTCCCCTCAGCAGTGTATTTCTTTTTTTTTTTAAGTGATTTTTCACTTTTTTAAAAAGATTTATTTATTTATGCATGCAAGATTTTCCATACAGGCCAGAGGTGCAGGGGGTTAGAGGATTCACAAGAGACAGTGGGGAACAGAACAGGCAGATTGACTGAAATACACTGCTGAGAGGAGCAGCAGGCAAGACAGGAAAAGTCTGCTGTACTATGTGGGTGGCTCCCTGGATGGCTGGGGATGAAACTTGTGCTGCAGAGGCTGAGGACAGCTTCACAGTGCTGTGCTTAACCCCTTGCGCCACCAGGGAGGCCAAGCAGTGTATTTCAGTATATCTGCCTGTTCTGCTCCCCACTCTGTTTCTGGTGAATCCTCCCACCCACCTGATCTCTGGCCTGCACTCCAGCTCTTGTATGCATAAATCAATCTTTAAAAATAAAATAGGACTTGAATCCCTACCAGACCAGCAGAAATACAATTGCACTACTCAGGTATCAACATTTCCAGAAGGTCCCTACAAGGTGGAAAGAAATACACAAAAAAAGCATACCTGAAGATAAACTACTTTGCCTTCCAACTTCCCCTCTCTCTGGCATCACTATGGCAGTCTGAGGGTTTTAATTAATTTGTTTCTTGCCTGTTACCTGTTCTCTGCACTGCTGTACTACCATCACCTGGATATCTGATGAGTAGATGAATATTTCTAACTCCTCCTAAGTACCATCCCATTTTCATTCTTCTCAGTTGATGGTTTCATATAAATTATCTTTTCAACCTATATTTATTAACCTGAGGCCCATTTAAAAAAAAAAACCAAAATATTTGGTATGGAGAAGTCAATTAATTCTACCTTATTTGTCGATCTTTAACTGTAAATATCAACTGCCACTGTCCTCTGGTTTTGGTGTCTTATTGTCACACATGAAGGGCAATATGGTATCTATCCCTGGGTGACCCCAGGACAGCCTATGGTTGCTGAGGTAGTGAGTCATTTAGGAGAAGTGCCTCCTGCTGCAGATGTTTTCTTTTTTTTTTCAGACCCTCCACTGGAGGCGAGATTATATCCTCTTAGGCAGTAACCACAAGTTTTTGTGCAAGACCTGCTTCTTAGAGAAAAGTTAGCTTTTAAGTTTTGAGTCTTGGAAACATCTAATTGACTGCATGGAAACAGAATCAAGAACAGCAAACCCTGGCAAAGTGGTGCTTTGAGCAGCCTCCAATTAACAAGCCCCAAGTGAACTCATCCTACAGAAAACTTGTTTTTAAGAATTTCTCTCCCAAAAAAGCCAATGAAATGTATGAGTCATTTTCAGTAAGATCAATTTACTACTTCTTTATAAAGTAATTGACCCTCTACAACTTAGCCAGACAGCCATAATCAAGTTATTTGTGCTTATAGGTTCTTATAAATATATATCAAAGGCCCCTCACTTTCTCTACTTGACACTGACTTATTAGAGGCAAGATATCAAAATGTATAAGGAAATCTCTGCGTTCCCACAAGAATGTGTGTGAATGTACCATGTATTTGGAATATACAAACACATATGTCTAGCAGTCAGCATCCCAGTACACGCTAGAAAGTCCGCATTCATCTAACTGTTGAAGGATTTACTCCTTCATTGTTTAAAAAAAAAAAAAGTTCAATGAACTGATTTTATTGTGCTAAAGAGAACAAGCCTGCAGGGAGATACTGCATTACACACTGCTCTGCAAAACAGCTGCTTCTTATTCTGTATAAGAACATGCGTAGACTATTAAACAAAGCATTTCATTCCAGGACAAGTGACAAGCTACACTTTTGTTTTTCTGCATTTCTCTGCTACTCATGGGTAAAGAAATCGTCTGTTGGACTTCACAAATAACACTCAATTTCTGTTTTGTTAAAAGAAATTGGAAAGCTGGACAGCCAGATAACTGGGGTCATGGCCATGGGCCAGGAGAAGATTGTGCTGGCCTGATTTATGGTGGGCAGTGGAATGATTTTCAATGTGAAGACATCAATAACTTCATTTGCGAAAAAGACAGGGAGACAGGTAAGCAGCAGATTTTAAGAGGGAGCTGCAGAGTGTAGGGTCTACACTCTGAAAGGTGGTAGAGTTAAGGGCTCTGAATGTAGATTCTGCAATTGGTTCCAGTCCTGGTTCTTTCATTTATTAATTGGGCAAGTGATTAACCTCAGGGGAATAATAACAGTGTTGCAGAGTTTTGGGATGTCCTTAAATATATTAAATGTGTCCAGTGTATTAGGGGTACTCCTCAATGTTATTAGACTAACAGGCCTAGGTCATTGTAACATTGTCATTAATTGTTCTTTACAAGCTCCGATGTTAGGTCTTTTTCATAGCATTCCATAGACAGACAATGCAGGTATCCAAGCATTTAATGCCACATGCATTTATTGAGCATCTACTACAGGACAGTTGCTGAGTAGATAATGGGGGCATACAGTCTGTACTCCTTATAAGTTCAAAAAGCCAAAGAGACTTTAGGTGATTTTCTTTCCTTCAAAAATACTTATTTAAAGCTTGATTTAAAAAGTGACATTTCAGAATGGGGCATCTTAAATTTTCTCATTAAAGGTAAATTTAAAAGTTTACATTGGGAGAAGGAAGAAATGGGGAATGAATGCCAAAGGACATGAAACTTCTTTTTGGAGTGCTGAAAATGTTCTAAAATTAGATTAGTTGTACAACTTTGAAAATATACTAAAAACCACTAAGTTGTTTAAGTGGATGAATTGTATCTCAGTGCCTTTATTTTCAAAGTTGACAGTAACAAAAACCTCATATTTTTCTCAAATTATTTTTGGTAGTAACTGAGGTACAAATTATCCATATACCCACTCAACAAACATCTATTACTTACCTTTGATGTGCCAGGCATTGGTCATCCATGTGCTCAGGGTCTTGAGCTGCAAAAGAAACTCTCAGCCTGGTGAGTTGCAGGGGATAACCACAAATATCTAAACAAGATATTATAGTTAGAGTGTCACAGGTGACCTAGATTTATGATTGCGTTTTGTGAACATTTGGGATTTAAGTTGGAACTAGGTTCCTTGGAAATGGAACTTACCTTTCACTTACTCTAAATGAGAATTTATATGGATTTCTTTGAAAAAAATTGAATTACTGAATGATGTATTTTAGAGCCTTCCCTTAAAAATACATGTTCTGTTTTTGAGTTGTACATTAACATTGTTCTTTAAGAAACACTAATGCCCATCCTTTTTGTCTCTTTTAGTGCCATCATCTGCCTTATAATGGACTGTGATGTGATAACGTGTACAAATTTTCAGACTGTTTTCAAAGGCAAAGGATACTTCTTTCTGATTGCATCACTTTCTCAACAGATTGGGGGGAAGCACTGAAAACCAATTGAAAACCAATTACTGAAAACAATTGACAGCTATTGTTCTTTACCACCCACCATCATTCCAGAACTTGAAAACTAAAAATGCCCCTCAGTGTGATGTGTTGATTTTCAGGATGCAAATGGACTGAATGGCATAGCATGCTCTCAGCCAGTAAAGGTGCAGCTAGGCAAGTCATAGCTTCCAAAGTGTGGAATGCGCCAATCAGAAAAAGACTATTATTGGTTGTTGAGCTGTAAGGAAAACTTAAACATATACTGTGTAAACAGTACCTTACATTTCTAAAACCCCAAATGTAGGAAAATTATGCAGACATACAGATATATAGGCTAGCTCTTAGTAATAATATGAAATATACTTAAAGAGCTTTTAAAACTTCGTATTTTTGTACAAAAGATCTGCCTTTTACATTTTTCCTTTTCTCCTTTTTTTTGTCATTTTACCAATATAATACATGGAGCCAAAGAAAACAATGGTACTAATAAAAACTCATAGGGTTTCTTCTCAGATTTAATTTTACCCAGTGGCAGAGAGTTTTTTTCAATTGTGGTTAAAAAAAAAATGTGTGAGTGTGTATAGATATATATTTTAATGTATCATTTCCTCAGAGGAATCAATCACTTGAAATGTCCAGAAATATTCTTGCAGATTTTGCCAGTGTAGATCAAGCCTGAGCATATACATGACTCAGACAAGTGGGCCATGCATTATCACCAACCGACACTCTCGCTGTGTCCCTGGCCAGGTCCAAAGTGGTCAACTCAGGATATGCATTTACTTCATTTTCGTAGGAGTCAGGATGGTGGAGAGGCATCTGTTAGGAAGGGCAGAGCACTTGAATCTGGCTACCTAGAAGGCCCTGTGTTGTGGCTGATTCATGAACATACTAGGTATTGGACCCATACCACAGCTGATAGTAACTGTCAGGAAAGTATGGTGTCACATTCGCCAAAGGCAGAGCTACTAGAAAGATGGGGACAGCTATATGCTACCTGGAATGTTTGTTTTATTCTTAAGTCAGATTTTAAAAAAGTGTAATTCCAAGGCACATGTATAATGAAATACAAGAATAATTTTTTTGCCCCTGTGCTGAACTCTTGTAAAGAACCTTTCCTCTGAGCCCATCTTTCTTCTACTCCTTGACGTGCCATTGAAAAGTCTTAACATGAAATGTGCTCAAAATAGGCACTAGATATCACTGATGGTCAAAGGTAAGATTTCCATCCAGCAGATTTCCTCTCCTCCTCCCCATGGAGCTCCCCAGGCAGTGCTGCTATCTATCACAAATAAAATGGTAAAAAAAATAAAGACAGAGTTTGACTTTCATACCTGCAGCTGTGTGGACTATGTTGTCTTGCCCATTCATGCCGTCTCTGCAGCCCAGGAACAGCCAGCGCCCTGATGCCCTGTCCATGTGGTCTAGTCAGGCTGGCAGGACCCACTGTTGTCTGAATTGCAGAGGCCCTGTGACAAAAGGCAGATTCTCTAGAAGTGCTTCAATCAGATAATCTCATGTTATCCTCCCAACAGCCCATTATAGCCCAGGGAGGTCACCATCTCTGAGGAGTAAGGCAGGATTCAAATCCATGCTTTGAAAGTGTTCTAATTTTCTTTAGGAATCAAGATCCTTCTTGGTAGCACACTGAATAAAATCAGATGAATATCACACATGATGAAATAGCTCATATACTCTTTATATTTAGCTATTTATACACCTGCTTACAGGTTTGTAATCACCTGCTTACAAATGATATTCTTTTGGTAGGAGAATTTTAGTAGATGTATAAATACCCTCAGGTACCTGACTTGCTACAACCTATGAAGAGGTAGAAAGCAATTTTTTTCCAAATAACTCTTGGAAAAATATGAATGTATGGGAGGTGGGGTGAGGGTGGGGACACTTTTCTTCTATAATTGATGTTCACCAACTTCCCTCCCCAAATCCTTCCAATTTGTAGCAGCTGGAGTTTAACTTATATCGCACAAAATACTAATAGCTGTTTCCATTTAAAAAAAAAAAAAGATATTTAAGGAAGTGGAAAGGTACATAAGTCAGGCAATAATATCAAGCATGTGTATTCTGCCTCAAATGACAGTTGATCTCTTCTTGAAAAAGTGAACATGTTAAATCATGATTCAATCGATAGGACAATAATGGTTTAAATATACTTAGCATTTTCACATATATTATCTCTTCTAATCTTTGCATAAACCACATCCCTATGTTAGAAATGAGGAAGCAAAGACTCAAATTGAAAACTTACCCATCACCCACACTGCTGTCATAGTCACTTTCAAAAATGCAAATTTGATCAGGTTCCTCATTTTTACATCTCCAAGTCCAAGTCCATCCTACTCCTGACCTCTAGCTTAACAGCCTTCCAAAGGATCCTGCTATCCTACAGAACATACATGCGGGGCCACAGGCCCTTGATGACCAGGTTTCTAACCATGTCCCTAAGCCTGCCTTCCATCTGCAACCCCACCCCTGCTTGGCGACAGACAATAGCATTATAAAGTATTTTCCTCCATGGTCATTTTTACCCCCATACTCTATCTGGATTGTTTTGCTCTATCTTTTTTGCCTAGAAAATACCTCCTTTAAAATTCAGCTGAAGCCATCATTTCTTACTAGAATTCTTCCCCATTAAATATACCCCACCCCACCCCCACCCCAAGGCAAAGTTGATTCCATGCCAAATACTATGCACAATTCCTGTGGGTAATACAAAGAAAACTCTTAAAATGATTGAATAAAGAGAAAGATGCATGTGTTTGGTCAGTTATGAAAGGTGAGAGATGCTAAGCAGGAGAGATAAAGGAATTCATACTGCTAATGTACAAAATATAGATCAAAATGAATGGAAGACTGAGTTAAAGGAATCATATATAAAATAGTCGTTTTGCTTACAAAATATGGCCTTAAGTCAGGGGAAAGTTTTTGAAAGCTTTCCGAAAATGGCATTGTGATGGGTAGCTACTTCCTTACTGATACACTCAATTGTTTTAAAAGTACAAGTGAACTTTTCAATCTTAGAAGGTGTTTCTCTGTATAATAGTTCCAAGTTTTCTGGGAAGAATCCCTTGACATGGCATCAAATTTTACAAATCACAAAGCAGATGTTGAAAAGATCTTGTTCCTTTCAGTCTTCCTTTTCCCTCTCCTGCTAGATATACTTGTTAAATGAGTATATAGCATGCCCAAGTCACAGGCAGTGGGCAAGTCTAGAGAAAAACCTCCCACTAAATCTTCTCTTGTACAGTATATTTTAGAAAGTCAACCTAATTCCATAGAGGCAGAGCACCTTGTGTTCAATTTTTTCAGTAAATGAAACTATGAATGAACAATCTCAGTCCAGCCCTACCTGCCAGAGCCAGGATAGCATTCCAGTCTCTAGCTTTCCTCCAAGCACTTACTGGCCCACTTTACAAAACAGGGATCACCCGTGCAACTTGGAAGTCAGTGTTAGTGCAGAGAACCTCACCAACAATTCGTGCTGTCAGGCCATTAAATGGGATTAATGTAAAGGTCTCCATTTAGTCCTTGTGGCCAGGGATGTAGAACTGTCTTTTGGCCAGACTTTCAACCTCCAGTGCCAGATTTTTGCTCTTCTTGAATGGTCACTTATCACCCTTATTCATGTGGTCCAAGAGGGCTCAGCCCACAGCTACATTCCAGGCAAGAGGCTTGGGGCGGAGGTGGGAAAGATGTTAATCCCATTAAGGGCAGATATTTCAACATTTTCACTTAAAACTTTTAGTCAAATAGCCTCATTTAATTACAAGGGAGGCTGGGTAATACAGTCTCTTGCTGAATCAACAACAACAACAACAACCAGTCAGTCACATGCCAAGCAAAAAAGTTCTATAACAATAAAAGGAAGTGAGAATGGATGGGGGGGGGGGGGGGGGGGGCGGATGGAAAAGTATACATAGTAGCTCCATCATCCAAGGCCTACCACACTAACTCTCCTGTACGGCATATTTTCCAACTTACTTTCCCTGTATCCACTTTTGCCATGTTCCTCTGGCTCTCGGAAAAGAGTATACTTTCTTGTCCCTTGACCTGGGCTCAACCATGTGATTTGCTGTAGCCAGTACTGGTGGATGTGACATGACCAAAGGCTTGAGAAGTGCTAGGATAACTGGGTTTTCCCTCTGCCATCATCTTGAGGCTTCACCCAAGTAGCTGCTGTCTCAACCAAAGCAGATATCCAAGAAGCAAAGAGAGCCAACTCTTTGGAATCTGCAACAGAATTGCACAGCCAGCCCACAGACCTATTAGAATAAATGCTTGTTGCAATATAGATCCCATTGAGATGTGGGGTGACTTCCACTGTCTCACACCATAGACGAAAGACAATTCAAAATAGATAAAAGACATGGATGTAAGACCTGAAACCATAAAATATACAGAAAAAAGACTTTATAACATTAGCTTCAGTGATGTTTTTGCAGATCCCTCTCAAGCAGCAAGGAAAACAAAAGAGAATATAAACAATTGAGACTACATCAAACTAAAAACCTCTATACAGAGAAAGAAACCACAACCAAAATGAAGATACACCCTACTAAATGGAGAGAAATATTTGCATACCATACATCTAGCAAAGGACTGATATCAAAGATCTGCAAACAGCTCATATAACTCAAGGAAAACTACCCAATCAAAAAAATGGGCAAAAGAGCTAAGTAGACACTTAAAAAAAAAAGACATAAAAATAGCCAACGGGCACATGAAAAATTGTTTATCATCATTTATCAGAGAAATGCAACTCAAACCCACAATGAGATACCACCTCACACCTGTTAAGAATGGCCCATATCAAAAAAAATCAGAAACAATTAAAGCTGATGATGCTAAGGAGAAAAGAGAACACTTTTACATTGTTGGTAGGAATGTAAACTAGTCCAGTCTCTGTGGAAAGCAGTTTGGGAGTTTCTCAAAAGTTTAAAAATGGGGCCTCCCCTGGTGGTGCAGCGCTGTGAAGCTGTCCCCAGCCTCTGCAGCTCCAGTTCAATCCCAGCCGGCTGGCGAGGGTCCCACATGGCGCGGCAGACCTCTCCTGTCTTGCCCACTGCTCCCCTCAGCAGTGTGATTCATCAGTCTCCCTGTTCTGTTCCCTGCTCTGTCTCTGGTGAATCTTCTCACCCTCCCGTGCATGTAGCCTGTAGCCTGGTTCTTGTGTAAATAAATAAATTTAAAAAAAAAAAGTTTAAAAATGGATCTGCCATACAACCCAGCAATTTCACTACATGTGTCTACCAAAGAACACAAAAACACTAATTCAAAAGGAAACTTGCCCTCCTATGTTTATTATAGTGCTATTTATAATAGCCCAGCTGTGGAAAACAAGTGCCCAAAATCAGATGAGTGGGTCAGGAAGATGCCATATATATACACAATGGAATGCTACTCAGCAATCAAAAAAGATAAACCCATGCCATTGAGGCAACATGGATGGGTCTAGAAGAGATTATGCTAAGCGGAAATAAGCCAGAAGGAGAAAGGTAAATACTTGATGGTAGGATGCAGAAAAACCAAACAAGGGGTCAGACAAAGACAAACTTTTAAAACCACCTGAACGCTGACCATAAAACAGAGACATCTATAGGGGGAGAAAAAGAGCACAATTGACTATGGTAGAATACTATGGGTGCTTTGGTGATTGAGCTGTGGTGACTATACCTGTAGGGGGAGATCTTATACTTCCAAAATACTAACAATGATGTAACACAACCTTACTTCAATAAAAAAAAAAAATTTAAAAAGAGATGTGGGTGGTTTATTACACAGCATTACTGGAGCAACAGCTAACTGACACAGGTCCTTGAGTTCTAACACAGTAGTTCTCTAGTTTTTCTGTTTTTTCTCCAGATCCCTTCACCATAGTCAGGGCTTTGAGAGATAGATCTTTACATGCTCCCTTGGTCTGGTTTTCAGTGATGTTTGAGAGGCCCTGGCTAAAAAGAGGGATGGAAAAGAAGCTTGATTGAGCATACAAAATACAAGAGTCCCCAATGACTTGCAAACATGTTTTAAAAAATCTGTAATTCGACTACCAGGGCAGATTGCAAGCACAGGAAAGTGTCCTCCTGACTCGCCATTTTAGAACAGGTATCTTTGCCTCCAGAACCCACCTATACTGCGTGGAACTGGGAGAGGGCTGCCCCCACAGCCAGAGGTGAGCTGATAAGCCCCCACAAGACAGGGCCCGTCTGGCCACCAGTCGGAGCCCAGAGGGGGATCCAGCGATTTGGAGCCCAGTGGGTGATCCAGCCATGTCCAGGGCAGTCTATGGGACCGCAAGACCCACCTCTGGAATTAAATACAGAGGGAGAAGATTTTCTGTGACAGCAACCACTAATATATTCATAGTACCACTGCCCTACTGGACTTCTGGCATAACAGTTTTTGACTCGATTGGACCACCAGTTTCTGACATCCCAGAAAGAGCACACCAAAAAGATGCCAGCCAGTACCAGCAACACAGTGTCCCAATGCATAGGACAAATTAGAAAACAAGAAGCAGGGAGAAGAAAAACTACAAGCAACCAAGCAAGTCCTCAAGGAAAAGACACACCACAAAAAGAAAATCACCCACCAGAATGCAACAACAGTGACTTGGAAGAACTTCTGAGCCTTCCAGATAGAGAATTTAAAATTGCCATGATTAAAAAACTGAAAGAAGGGACTCCCCTGGTGACGCAGTGGTTGAGTGCTGGGATGTGAAGCTGCCCATGGCCTCTGCAGCGCTGGTTCGATCCCTGGCCGCCGGCTAGGGTCCCACATGGCGTGACGGACCTCTCCTGCCGCGCCTGCTGCTCCCCTCAGCAGTATGTCTCATCAGTCTGCCTGTTCTGCTCCCCTCTCTGGCTCTAATGAATTCTCTCACCCTCCTGCGCTTCTGACTGTACCCAGTGCTTGTATAAATAAATAAATAAATAAATCTTTTAAAAAATAAAATAAAAAACTGAAAGAAGTCTAAAGGAAAACAATGATAAGGAAAATATAATCAATGATCAAAAGAATGAAATTAAGTCCCTAAAGAGGGAAGTGAAAGAAATGCAGGAGATCAAAGGATTAATGGAGGAGCTAAAGAACTCTGGGAAAAGCAGGGAAATCAGAATAGATGAAACAGAAGAACGAATAAGTACTCTCAAAGACACAGAAATAAAAAGAACCAAAACAGAAAAGGAAAGAGAAGTACGAAGGAAAAAGACCGAAGAAAGACTTTGGGAACTATCTGACTCCATGAGGAAAGGAAATATAAGAGTTATAGGAATCCCAGAAGAAGGGAGAGACATAGGAACAGAGAAAATATTCAAGGAAATAATTGAGGAGAACTTCCCAAAGATGAAGAAGGAACTGAAAAATAGACATACAAGAAGCAAGAAGAACACCAAACTTCCATGATGAAAGGAAAAATACAGCAAGACACATAATAAAGGGCCTCCCCGGTGGCACAGCGGTTGAGCGCTGGGTTGCAAAGCTGCCAGCAGCCTCTGCAGCGCCGGTTCGATCCCCAGCTGCTCCCCGGCCACCGGAGGAGGGTCCCACATGGCGTGCAGACCTCTCCTGCCGCCCGCTGCTCCCCTCAGCAGTGTACTTCGGTCCTTCTGCCTGCTCTGCTCCCCGCTCTGGCTCTGGTGAATTCTCTCACCCTCTCAGGCTTCTGACTGTACCCAGTGCTTGAATAAATAAACAAACAAATAAATCTTTAAAAATAAAAAAAAGGAAAAAAAAAAAAAGACACATAATAAAGCTCCCAAGAATCCAAGACAAGGAAAAATAATGAAGCTGACAAGAGGGAAGAAACAGATAATATACAAAGGAAAACCAATCAGGCTGACATCAGACTTCTCCAAAAAAACACTACGGGCAAGGAGAGAGTGGAGGGACACAGTCAACAAACTCCATGACAACAAATGCCAACCAAGAATACTCTATCTCGCGGGGGGCGGAGCAACATGGCGGAGAGGAGACGCTGCGAGTAAGATCTCCCATTAAAAAAAAAGTTAATAGGGAGGAAAAGCGGCAGGTCCCAGTGAGAACTGGGACACGGAAGATAAACGGGTGACGCCAGCGAACTGCCCGAAGAAGAAAGTGGCCATAAAAGAGGACTAGAAAGGAGGAAAGCGCAGAACCCTGCTCCCCTCCCCCCACAGAGGCGGCACTCTCCGACCGGCAGAGAGGAGGAAAACAACAAACCAAAACGGCCAACAAGAACAAAGGACGCAGCAAGCGGGACTGTGAGTGGAAAGGAACTATTTCAGCCACCACACCCCGTGAACGGGAGCTGTGGAGAACCCTTCAGGATCCGCCGCGGAGGTGAGCTCCAGGCTCCATTAAAGAGAGACCCCGCCCAGGAGGAGACCAGCACCAGCACACAGCCCCGGCCACCCGGTAAGCCTGCGCGGAAAGCGGCGCGCTGGAAAAACAGACGCAGATCGCGGTCAGGATTGCGCGGAAAGCGGCGCGGATCACGCTGAAAAGCAGTGCGGTTGAAAAGCAAACGCGGATCCAGATCGGATCGCAGCTGCCCAGGTCCCCGCGCCTGCGACCTAGGCTTGCGGGGAGACGCGTGGAGGCCCTCCCTGAGTGAGCAGGAACCAGGCGCCCAGGCACGGGAGCGGGATTCAAAAGGCGCCATTCCCGCGCCACTGAACTGGGCTACAGCCCGCGTCCTGGAACTGAGGGCTTTGGAACTGAGACCCGGGGCACGAAATTAGGGGCGTGGGTTCCCCACGACGGTGGGGCACAAGGCAGACACAGCACCCCAAAGCCGTTGAGGTGTACCCTACCATCCCCGCTCTGCTCCCTGTCCCACGGGGTGGAAAATCAGCTCCCCAAGGGCTCTAGGAGAGATCTCTGGCGCCACCTAGCGACTTGAAGCCAGCACAGGCTCCTGAAGGAGCTAGTGGCCAGCTGGGGAGTTAGCCCACGCCGGGCCCCTTCCGAACAAGTAGTCTGAGCCCACAGGGAGAACGAGCACCCACAGCCGGGGCAGACCAAGCGCGCAGAAGAGTGGGCCTGAGACCGGACGCGCAGGGAGTGTGTCCCACATCACCATTATAGAATAGGGACATTTCTCAGTAAAGACTACCTGCAGAAGGCTTCCTCAGGAGCCAGAGGTGAGCGGGGGAAGTTCGCCCACGCCAGACCCCCTCTGGCCTGCAGTCCAAGCCCAGAGGGGGAGCAGGAACCCACCACCGGGGCAGACCAGGCGCACAGGGGAGTGTGTCCCCACATCGGCATTTTAGAACAGGGACCTTTCTCCAGTAAAGACTGCTTGAAACTGACAGATGACTCCTGGAGGAACCAGAGGGGAGCAGAGAAGCCCACCCAAGATGCCGGCCAGTCCCAACAACACAGTGTCCCAACGCATACGGCAAATTAGAAAACAGACAGTAGGGAGGAGAAGAACCACACGCAACCTAGCAACTCTCCAGAGAAAAAGCACACCACAAAAAGAAAACCAGCCCCCAGATTGCAACGACAGTAACTTGGAAGAACTTCTGAGCCTCCAGAAAGAGAATTTAAAATTGCCGTGATTAAAAAACTGACAGAAGTCATAAAGGAAAACAATGATAAGGGAAAAATAATCAACGATCAGAAGAATGAAATTGAGTCCCTAAAGAGAGAAGTGAAAGAAAAGCAGGAGATCAAAGAATTAATGGAAGAGCTAAAGAATTCTGGGAAAAGCAATGAAAGCAGAATTGATGAAATGGAAGAACGAATAAGTACTCTTGAAGACACAGAAATAAAAAGAACCAAAACAGAAAAGGAAAGAGAAGTACGAAGGAAAAAGAATGAAGAAAGACTTCGGGAACTATCTGACTCCATGAGGAAAGGAAATATAAGAGTTATAGGAATACCAGAAGGAGAGGAGAGAGAAGTAGGAACAGAGAAAATATTCAAAGAGATAATTGAAAGAACTTCCCAAATGTGAAGGAGGAGCTGAAAATTGATATACAAGAAGCAAGAAGAACACCAAACTTCCACGACGAAAGGAAAAATACAGCAAGACACATAATAGTAAAGCTCCCAAGAATCCAGGACAAGGAAAAAATAATGAAGCTGGCAAGAGGGAAGAAACAGATAACATTCAAAGGAAAGCCAATCAGGCTGACATCAGACTTCTCCGAAGAAACACTACGGGCAAGGAGAGAGTGGAGGGACATAGTCAACAGACTCCAAGAAAACAGATGCCAACCAAGAATACTCTATCCCGCAAAGCTCTCCTTCCTCTTTGAAGAGAATATGGACTTTCCCAGAAAAACAGAAACTCCGGAATTTCATTGCAACTAAACCCCCACTCCAAAAAACACTACAAGGAGTCCTAAAGCCAGAACCTCAGAGGGACGAATAACAATGAAAGAAGGACCAAAAAAAAAAAAAAGTTATTAAAAGAATAAAATAAAATCAAAGGAAAGACAAAAACACAACAATCAGATGTCAAATACATATTTAATATTAACTCTAAATGTAAATGGACTAAACTCTTCAATAAAAGACACAGAGTTGCAGCCTGGATTAAGAAACAAAACCCAACCTTTTGCTGTCTCCAGGAAACACATTTAGCTACAAAAGATAAAAACAGGCTCAAAGTTAAAGGATGGAAAACAATCCTACAAGCAAATGGACCAAAAAAGAAAGCAGGAACAGCTATACTTATATCAGATAAAACAGATTTCAAACTCAAAAAGATAAAAAGAGACCCCAATGGTCACTACATTATGATCAAGGGGACAATACTTCAAGAAGAAATAACACTCATTAACATATACTCACCAAACGAAGGAGCACCAAAATATATCAGACAACTGCTGTCCTCTCTGAAAACAGACATCAGAGAAAACACATACGTAGTGGGAGACTTCAACACACCACTATCAACAATGGATAGATCAACAAGACAAAAAATAAGTAAAGAAACCAAAGCTCTAAATAAGGACCTAGAGCAATTGGGCTTAACAGACATCTATAGAACACTAAACCCCAAAAAAAACGGGGTACACATTTTTCTCAAGCGCACACGGATCATTCTCCAGGATTGATCACATACTGGGGCACAAGACAAACATCAACAGATACACCAAGATTGAAATCATATCAACCATCTTTTCTGACCATGAAGGCATCAAACTAGAAATAAACCATAAAAAGAAGGCAAGGAACTTTCCTACGTCATGGAGATTAAAAACCACACTACTGGAAGACCACTGGACTAATGAGGAGATGAAAGAAGAAATTAAAAAATTTTTTGAATTGAACGACAAGGAGGACACCAATATCCTAAATGTATGGGATGCAGCAAAAGCAGTAATAAGAGGAAAATATATAGCAAGAGACTCAACAAGAAAGAACTCAAAGAAACAACCTAATCTCGAAGCTCAAAGATCTAGAAAAAGACAACAAAAAAAACCCAAAACCAGTAGAAGAAAAGAAATAATAAAAACCAAAGCAGAAATAAATGAAATTGAAACTAAAAAATACAAAATCCAAAAGATCAATGAAACCAAAGAGCTGGTTCTTTGAAAAAATCAAAATAAAATAGAAAATAGCCAGCAGGCTCACAAAGGAAAAAAGGGAGAAAGCACAAATAAACAGGATCATCAATGAAAGAGGAGAAATCACAGGACACA